>NC_069502.1:397299011-397619011 GCF_027579735.1 Bombina bombina | reverse complement strand
TTTTTTTTTTTTTAGGCCAAAAAAGTGAGCGGTACAGCCTATCCCGCAAGATTCGTAACACATTCTAAAGTCAGTAGTTATGAGTTTTACACTACAGAGAGCTGTAGCATAAAACTCATAACTAAAGCGTTAAAAAGTACACTAACACCCATAAACTACCTATTAACCCCTAACCGAGGCCCTCGCCCGCATCGCAAACACTAAATAAATTTATTAACCCTTAGGGTTTTTTTTTTTATTAACCCCTAGGGTTTATTTTTATTTTACAGGCAAGTTTGTAATTTATTTTAACTAGGTAGAATAGTTACTAAATAGTTATTAACTATTTACTAACTACCTAGCTAAAATAAATACAAATTTACCTGTAAAATAAAACCTAACCTGAGTTACACTAACACCTAACCTTACACTAAAATTAAATACATTTAGTAACTATTCTACCTAGTTAAAATAAATACAAACTTCCTGTAAAATAAAAATAAACCTAAGCTAGACACAATGTAACTATTAGTTATTAATGTAGCTAGCTTAGGGTTTATTTATACAGCTAAGTATTTAGTTTTAAATAGGTATTATTTAGTTAATGATAGGAATTATTAGTTTATTTTAATTATATATAAGTTGGGGGTGTTAGGGTTAGACTTAGGGGTTAATAAATTTAATATAGTGGCAGCGACGTTGGGGGCGGCAGATTAGGGGTTAATAAGTGTAAGATTAGGGGTGTTTAGACTCGGGGTTCATGTTAAGGTGTTAGGTGTAAACATAAACTTTTGTTTCCCCATAGGAATCAATGGGGCTGCGTTACGGACGCTTTACGCTGCTTTTTTGCAGGTGTAAGACTTTTTTTCAGCCGGCTTCTCCCAATTGATGTTTATGGGGAAATCGTGCACGAGCACGTACAACCAGCTCACCGCTGACCTTAAGCAGCGCTGGTATTGGAGTGCGGTATGGAGCTCAATTTTGCTCTACGCTCACTTCTTGTCTTTTAACGTCGGGTTTAGGAAAACCTGTATATCAGCACTTTGGTAAGTGAGCGTGACAATAACGTGCAAGTTAGCACCGCACCCCCTGTTACCGCAAAACTCGTTTTATCTAGCCGAAAGGGACCAAAACTCATTTTTTTAGCTGGCATCCTATCCTGCCCTCCTGCGTTCTTTCTCACTCTTTTGCCCATAGTAATACATTGTATCATACAGTGCTGTTAGTTCTGTGATGGGTCAGTAAACTATAAGCAGCTAATACTAACTTCCTCAAACCAATGGTCTGATTCACTAAAGCTCTCTGGGCTGGTGAGATTCTATATGAATCTATTTCCCTGGTGAAATTCTATGAAGCCATTTTTTTACCATGAAAACACAGTGGCCTAGATTTAGAGTTTGGCGGTTAGCCGTCAAAACCAGCGTTAGAGGCTCCTAACGCTGGTTTTTTACCGCCCGCTGGTATTTGAAGTCAGTCAGGAAAGGGTCTAACGCTCAATTGAAGCCGCGACTTTTCCATACCGCAGATCCCCTACGCCATTTGCGTATCCTATCTTTTCAATGGGATCTTTCTAACGCCGGTATTTAGAGTCTTGGCTGAAGTGAGCGTAAGAAATCTAACGACAAAACTCCAGCCGCAGAAAAAAGTCAGTATTTAACAGCTTTCTGGGCTAACGCCGGGTTATAAAGCTCTTAGACTACTGTGCTCTAAAGTACACTAACACCCATAAACTACCTATGTACCCCTAAACCGAGGGCCCCCCACATCGCCGCCACTCTATTAAAAATGTTTAACCCTAATCTACCGCTCCGTACACCGCCGCCACCTTACGTTATCCCTATGTACCCCTAATCTGCTGCCCCTAATACCGCCGACACCTACATAATATTTATTAACCCCTAATCTGCCGCCCCCAACGTCGCCGCCACCTACCTACACTTAATAACCCCTAATCTGCCGACCGGACCGCGCCGCACCGCTACTATAATAAATGTATTAACCTCTAATCCGCCTCACTCCCGCCTCAATAACCCTATAATAAATAGTATTAACCCCTAATCTGCCCTCCCTAACATCGCCGACACCTAACTTCAAGCATTAACCCCTAATCTGCCGACCGGAGCTCACCGCTACTCTAATAATTTTTTTAACCCCTAAAGCTAATTCTAACCCTAACCCCTAACACTCCCCTAAGTTAAAAATAATTTTTATCTAACGAAATAATTAACTCTTATTAAATAAATTATTCTTATTTAAAGCTAAATACTTACCTGTAAAATAAACCCTAATATAGCTACAATATAAATAATAATTATATTGTAGCTATTTTAGGATTAATATTTATTTTACAGGCAACCTTTGTATTATTTTAACCAGGTACATTAGCTATTAAATAGTTAATAACTATTTAATAGCTACCTAGTTAAAATAATTACAAAATTACCTGTAAAATAAATCATAACCTAAGTTACAATTAAACCTAACACTGCACTATCAATAAATTAATTAAATAAAATACCTACAATTATCTACAATTAAACCTAACACTACACTATCAATAAATTAATTAAATACAATACCTACAAAATAAATACAATTAAATAAACTAACTAAAGTACAAAAATAAAAAAGAACTAAGTTACAAAAAATAAAAAAATATTTACAAACATTAGAAAAATATTACAACAATTTTAAACTAATTACACCTACTCTAAGCCCCCTAATAAAATAAGAAAGACCCCCAAAATAAAAAAAATGCCCTACCCTATTCTAAAATTAAATAGAAAAGCTCTTTTACCTTACCAGCCCTGAAAAGGGCCCTTTGCGGGGCATGCCCCAAAGAATTCAGCTCTTTTGCCTGTAAAAAAAAACATGCAATACCCCCCTCCAACATTACAACCCACCACCCACATACCCCTAATCTAACCCAAACCCCCCTTAAATAAACCTAACACTAAGCCCCTGAAGATCTCCCTACCTTGTCTTCACCTCGCCGGGTTCACCGATCGATCCAGAAGAGCTCCTCCGATGTCTTGATCCAAGCCCAAGCGGGGGGGCTGAAGATGTCCATGATCCGACTGAAGTCTTCATCCAAGCGGGAGCTGAAGAGGTCCATGATCGGGCTGAAGTCTTCATGCCAAGCGGGAGCTGAAGAGGTCCATGATCGGGCTGAAGTCTTCTATCAGCGGCATCTTCAATCTTCTTTCTTCCGGATCCATGTTCATCCCGCCGACGCGGAACATCCATCTTCACCGACGACTTCCCGACGAATGACGGTTCCTTTAAGGGACGTCATCCAAGATGGCGTCCCTCGGAATTCCGATTGGCTGATAGGATTCTATCAGCCAATCAGAAATTAAGGTAAGAAAATTCTGATTGGCTGATGGAATCAGCCAATCAGAATCAAGTTCAATACGATTGGCTGATCCGATCAGCCAATCAGATTGAGCTCGCATTCTATTGGCTGATCGGAACAGCCAATAGAATGCGAGCCCAATCTGATTGGCTGATCGAATCAGCAATCGGATTGAACTTGATGCTGATTGGCTGATTCCATCAGACAATCAGAATTTTCCTACCTTAATTCCGATTGGCTGATAGAATCCTATCAGCCAATCGGAATTCGAGGGACGCCATCTTGGATGACGTCCCTTAAAGGAACCGTCATTCGTCGGGAAGGTCATAGGTGAAGATGGATGTTCCGCGTCGGCGGGATGAACATGGATCCGGAAGAAAGAAGATTGAAGATGCCGCTTGATAGAAGACTTCAGCCGGATCATGGACCTCTTCAGCTCCCGCTTGGATCAAGACATCAGAGGCTCTTCTGGATCGATCGGTGAACCCGGCGTGGTGAAGATAAGGTAGGAAGATCTTCAGGGGCTTAGTGTTAGGTTTATTTAAGGGGGGTTTGGGTTAGATTAGGGGTATGTGGGTGGTGGGGTTGTAATGTTGGGGGGGGTATTGTATGTTTTTTTTTACAGGCAAAAGAGCTGAATTCTTTGGGGGCATGCCCCGCAAAGGGCCCTTTTCAGGGCTGGTAAGGTAAAAGAGCTGTTCTATTTTAATTTTAGAATAGGGTAGGGCATTTTTTTATTTTGGGGGGCTTTTTCTTATTTTATTAGGGGGCTTAGAGTAGGTGTAATTAGTTTAAACATTGTTGTAATATTTTTCTAATGTTTGTAAATATTTTTTTATTTTTTGTAACTTAGTTCTTTTTTATTTTTTGTACTTTAGTTTATTTCATTGTATTTATTTGTAGGTATTGTATTTAATTAATTTATTGATAGTGTAGTGTTAGGTTTAATTGTAGATAATTGTAGGTATTTAATTTAATTTATTTATTGATAGTGTAGTGTTAGGTTTAATTGTAACTTAGGTTAGGATTTATTTTACAGATCATTTGGTAATTATTTTAACTAGGTAACTATTAAATAGTTATTAACTATTTAATAGCTATTGTACCTGGTTAAAATAAATACAAAGTTGCCTGTAAAATAAATATTAATCCTAAAATAGCTACAATATAATTATAATTTATATTGTAGCTATATTAGGGTTTATTTTACAGGTAAGTATTTAGCTTTAAATAGGAATAATTTATTTAATAAGAGTTAATTTATTTCGTTAGATTTAAATTATATTTAACTTAGCGGGGTGTTAGGGTTAGACCTTAGCTTTAGGGGTTAATACATTTATTAGAGTAGCGGTGAGATCCGGTCGGCAGATTAGGGGTTAATTATTGTAGGTAGGTGGAGGCAACATTGGGGGCGGCAGATTAGGGGTTAATAAATATACCATAGGGGTCGGCTGTGTTAGGGGCAGCAGATTAGGGGTACATAGGGATAACGTATGTTTGCGGTGGTGTATGGAGCGGCAGATTAGGGGTTAATAATAATATGCAGGGGTCAGCGATAGCGGGGGGCGGCGAGATTTTGGGTTAATAAGCCTAAGGTTAGGGGTGTTTAGACTCGGGGTACATGTTAGGGTGTTAGGTGCAGACTTAGGAAGTGTTTCCCCATAGGAAACAATGGGGCTGCGTTAGGAGCTTAAAGGGACAGTCTAGCCAAAATTAAACTTTCATGATTCAGATAGGGCATGCAATTTTAAACAACTTTCTAATTTACTTCTATTATCTAATTTGCTCAATTCTTTAGATATCCTTTGTTGAAAAAATAGCATGCACATATGTAAGCCAATCACACAAGGCCTTTAAGTGCAGTAACCAATCAGCAGCTACTGAGCATATATCTAGATATGCTTTTCAGCAAGTGATATCAAGAGAATGAAGCAAATTAGATAATAGAAGTAAATTAGAAAATTGTTTAAAATGGCATGCTCTTTCTAAATCACGAAAAAATAAATTGGGTTTCATGTCCCTTTAAAGCTGCTTTTTTGCAGGTGTTAGGTTTTTTTTTCAGCTCAAACAGCCCATTGTTTTCTATGGGGGAATCGTGCACGAGCACGTTTTTGAAGCTGGCCGCGTCTGTAAGCAACGCTGGTATTTAGAGTTGCAGTGGCGGTAAATATGCTCTACGCTCCCTTTTTTGGAGCCTAACGCAGCCCTTCTATGAACTCTAAATACCAGCTGTATTTTAAAAGGTGCGGGGGGAAAAAAGCATGCGTAGCTAACGCACCCCTTTGGCCGCAGAACTCTAATCTAGCCGTTACTCTTTATACTTCACCCTCATTTAGAAACTTTTACCTAAGAGCTCTCATTACTTCTATTGGTAGACATCTCGCCACTCATCTAAATGAATCTTTCAAGCAAAACATATGTTTCGCCCATGCACATTTCTACTTCTGACATTTTTGGAAATACCTAATCTTCCTAGTTTGATGCTCATATTTATAAGTCATTTAGATTGAGGATCCCTCATTACCTATACCCTCAGGGTTTCATCTCCTGCTACAGGGTTGAGGAGGAGCACAACAGAGGTGCTCCAATCTATGAAAAGATTTATGATCAAAATCAAAAGAATTAGTTAAAGGGACAGTACACTGTAAAATTGTTTTTATATGAATGTATTTCCAATGACTTGTTATACCAGCTGCAGAGTATAACATTTATGAGAAATTGCATTTTCAGGTTTATTTGTCTATATAAATTAGCTGGTTTTGTGCTTTTAAACCACAGCCTTTTACAATGGGTTGAGCTTCAGGTAATATCAGATCTCATTATGTTATCACTTTATGTACACACACTTGCTTATTTATCTTATATTTGTCTGGAAAACTAAACCTCAATACATAGAGAGAATAATGGAAAATTATCATTTTATTACTTAACTATCCTGCACCCCACTGTGAGTGTAATCTATTCTGCTGGCTGTGTTTACTTAGGCTTTTCAATAGCATATACTCCAGTATCAAAACTTTAGGTATAGGTTGGGAAACCACAAGCTAAATCAGCTATTTCAAAGGTGAAAATAGGGGTAAAGGAGCTACTTGTAAACAATGAAATACACTCCAGCAGGCAAAATGGAACATTGGGGACAATTTATATGGGAGAAAATGTTTGGGTGAACTGTCCCTTTAACTGCAACTGCAATTATCTCTTTTTTACAATTATATGATTAGATTCCAGACTTTTATTTTGAAAAATTGCAATTCTACATTATGCTCTGAAATAATCTGGGAAAGTGATGTGTACGTGAGCACATAGGTGTGTTATTTATGCTGTTTCATGTGGTTATGAATAGCGGAACTACGATTGGTGCAGCAGGTGCAGTGGCACCAGAGCCCAAGTGTTGGAAGGGGCCCTTAGCAGCCAGTGTATACAGGGAGTGCAGAATTATTAGGCAAATGAGTATTTTGACCACATCATCCTCTTTATGCATGTTGTCTTACTCCAAGCTGTATAGGCTCGAAAGCCTACTACCAATTAAGCATATTAGGTGATGTGCATCTCTGGAATGAGAAGGGATGTGGTCTAATGACATCAACACCCTATATCAGGTGTGCATAATTATTAGGCAACTTCCTTTCCTTTGGCAAAATGGGTCAAAAGAAGGACTTGACAGGCTCAGAAAAGTCAAAAATAGTGAGATATCTTGCAGAGGGATGCAGCACTCTTAAAATTGCAAAGCTTCTGAAGCGTGATCATCGAACAATCAAGCGTTTCATTCAAAATAGTCAACAGGGTCGCAAGAAGCGTGTGGAAAAACCAAGGCGCAAAATAACTGCCCATGAACTGAGAAAAGTCAAGCGTGCAGCTGCCAAGATGCCACTTGCCACCAGTTTGGCCATATTTCAGAGCTGCAACATGACTGGAGTGCCCAAAAGCACAAGGTGTGCAATACTCAGAGACATGGCCAAGGTAAGAAAGGCTGAAAGACGACCACCACTGAACAAGACACACAAGCTGAAACGTCAAGACTGGGCCAAGAAATATCTCAAGACTGATTTTTCTAAGGTTTTATGGACTGATGAAATGAGAGTGAGTCTTGATGGGCCAGATGGATGGGGCCCGTGGCTGGATTGGGTAAAGGGCAGAGAGCTCCAGTCCGACTCAAACGCCAGCAAGGTGGAGGTGGAGTACTGGTTTGGGCTGGTATCATCAAAGATGAGCTTGTGGGGCCTTTTCGGGTTGAGGATGGAGTCAAGCTCAACTCCCAGTCCTACTGCCAGTTTCTGGAAGACACCTTCTTCAAGCAGTGGTACAGGAAGAACTCTGCATCCTTCAAGAAAAACATGATTTTCATGCAGGACAATGCTCCATCACACGCGTCCAAGTACTCCACAGCGTGGCTGGCAAGAAAGGGTATAAAAGAAGAAAATCTAATGACATGGCCTCCTTGTTCACCTGATCTGAACCCCATTGAGAACCTGTGGTCCATCATCAAATGTGAGATTTACAAGGAGGGAAAACAGTACACCTCTCTGAACAGTGTCTGGGAGGCTGTGGTTGCTGCTGCAAGCAATGTTGATGGTGAACAGATCAAAACACTGACAGAATCCATGGATGGCAGGCTTTTGAGTGTCCTTGCAAAGAAAGGTGGCTATATTGGTCACTGATTTGTTTTTGTTTTGTTTTTGAATGTCAGAAATGTATATTTGTGAATGTTGAGATGTTATATTGGTTTCACTGGTAAAAATAAATAATTGAAATGGGTATATATTTGTTTTTTGTTAAGTTGCCTAATAATTATGCACAGTAATAGTTACCTGCACACACAGATATCCCCCTAAAATAGCTATAACTAAAAACAAACTAAAAACTACTTCCAAAATTATTCAGCTTTGATATTAATTAGTTTTTTGGGTTCATTGAGAACATGGTTGTTGTTCAATAATAAAATTAATCCTCAAAAATACAACTTGCCTAATAATTCTGCACTCCCTGTACAATCGGTGTATGCAGAATTTGTACAATCCTAATGCAGGGAAGCCTTATATCAGTGCAGGTTGCAAGTCTATCTATCTATCTATCTATCTATCTATCTATCTATCCTAAAAATCATTATATGGAGCAGCATGTGTATTAGTATTTCTTACTACTGAGTTACCTATGGGGGGGGCCCAAAAAAACACCTGCCTCAGGGCCCTCTGTTGTGTAGGTCTGCTACTGAGTGAGTGACTGTATTTTATGCAGATTTACCTGTATGCTTCATTTTAAATAGGGCTGGAAATGAAAATCTGATTGTTGGGGGTACAATATTTAAGAAAAGTTTAACCAGACATAGGGGCCTATTTATCATGTGTCTGCCGGACATGATCCCCTGTAGCGATCATGACCGCCAGACATCAATAAATGCAGACAGTATACGCTGTCGGCATTTATCATTGCACAAGCATTCCTTGTGAAATGCTTGTGCAATGCAGCCCCCTGCAGATTTGCGGCCAATCAGCCGCTAGCAGGGGGTGTCAATCAACCCGATCGTTTGTGATCAGGCAAATTGCTGTCCGCCACCTCATAGGTGGTGGACGAGAAGGGGAGCATCGGTCTTAAGACCGCTGCTTCTTAACTCCTGTCTCTGTCAAGCCTGAAGGAGCTTGTTAAATCAGCCCCATAGAGTACAAATATGCTGAATGGTTATTATTATTATTGTCGGTTAGTTGTAGAGCGCCAACAAATTCCGCAGTACTATAAACATAGACAGAATATGAGGAAACTTTTATAGGGATCAAACGGGTAGAGGGCCCTGCCAAGAATCGCACTGTTGTAGTCAGCTGTAAAGAAGGTGATCTACAAACAGCTGGACTCTTAGGCTTACATTCTAAGGGGATTCAAGGGGATAGCAATGGAGGAGAGGAACTGGTATAAAGAAAGGTTAGCATAGGTTGTATGCATCCCTGAACAGTAGAGTCTTTAGGGAGCGCTTGAAGCTTTTAAAACTAAGGAAGAGTCTTGTGGAGCGAGGCAGAGTGTTCCACAAGATGGGAGCCAATCTGGAGAAGTCCTGTAAATGGGAGTGTGAGGAAGTAACAAGAGAGGGAGGAGAGTAGGAGGTCATGAGCAGAGCGAAGGGGATGGGAGGGAGAGTATCTGGAAACAAGGTCTGAGATATAGGGGGGAGCAGTGCAGTTGACTGCTTTGTATGTCAGAGTGAGATTTTTGTGTTTAAGCCTGGAGGCAAGAGGAAGCCAGTGAAAGGATTGGCAGAGGTGCAACAGAGGAAGAGCAATGTGTAAGGAAGATGAGCCTGGCAGAAACATTCATTATGGATTGTAAAGGCACTAGGCGGCAGCTGGGGAGGCCATTGAGGACAGAGTTGCAGTAATTGAGATGGGGAAGGATGAGAGAGTGGATTAAAATCTTAGTTGTGTCTTGTGTAAGGAAATGTCTAATTTTAGAGATGTTTTTAAGGTGGAATCGGCAGGATTTAGCCATTGGGGCATATTTATCAAACTCTGTATGGAGCTTAAGGCCCCTTGTTTTTCTGGCGAGCCTTCAGGCTCACCGGAAACAGAAGTTATGAAGCTGCGGTCTAAAGACCGCTTCTCCATAATTTGTCTGCTTGCTCTGAGGCGGCGGACAGAAATTACCCCGATCAAATACGATTGGGTTGATTGACACCCCCTGCTTGCAACCGCAAATCTGCAGGGGGCAGTATTGCACCAGCAGTTCACAAGGAATACTGCTGCATGATAAATTACGTCAGCGTATGCTGTCTGCATTTATCGATGTGCAGTGGACATGATACGCTACTTCGTATCATGTCCTCTCGCACATTGATAAATATACCCCAATCACTGAATGTGAGGAGTGAAAGAAAGATCTGAGTCAAGTGTGACCCCAAGACATCGGGCATGCGGGGTAGGGGTAATGATGGAGTTGTCGACAGTTATAGAGAGAATGGGGTTGGAGATTTTGGAAGAAGGGGGGAAAATAAGGAGCTCATTTCTGGAGAGATTTAGCTTTAGATAGTGAAGAGATGTGAGAAAGACAGTTAGTGACACGGGTTAGCAAGGAAGGAGATAGGTCTTATATTGCTCCAGGTGAAGCATGGGGCATGGGGAGGTGGAGTTTTTGATAACTAACTTACTGGTTACATAATATCATATTACATAGGATGGATATCCAGTCCAGTTTTACTGTGCAGTCCATTTCTATGTCTTGGTAAATTACATAAGGTCTGTGCACCCTTGTTTGTATCTCAGTTTGTTTGATTGAAAGAATGCATTGTGTTGCTGTAGGTGGAAACCTGAGCTTAAAGGGATATGAAACCAAATATTTTTCTTTCATGATTCAGATAGAGAATACAATTTTAACCAGCTTTGTAATTTGAATGTATTTCCAATTTTTGTTAGGTCTCTTGGTATTTTTTGTTGAAAAGCAGAGACATAAGTTTAGGAGGCAGCCTATTTCTGGAGCACTATATGGCAGTAATGTTGCAGGAATGTTATCCTTTGCAAGAGCACTAGAGGGCAGCACTTTTTCCTGCCATCTAGTGCTCCATATGCCTACTTAGATATCTCTTCAACACAGAATATCATGGGAATGAAGCAAATATAATAATATAAGTAAATTGGAAACTTTTATAAAATTGTATGCTCTGGGGACGATTTATTAAGCTGCAAATGCAGCTGTTTCGCGCGAGCCTTCAGGCTCGCCGGAAACAAAAGTTAAGAAGCAGCTGCCCCTTAACTCATCTGCCACCTCTGAGGTGGCGGACAGCAATCATCTCGATCAGATACGATCGGGATGATTTACACCCCCTGCTAGCGGGCGCGAATGTGCAGGGGGCAGCATTGCACAAGCATTTCACTAGAAATATGCGTATGCTGTCGGAATTTAGCGATGTTGAGTGGACATGATCCACTACAGCTGATCATGTCCGTACGACATTTAATAAATCTACTCCCAAGTCTGAATCACAAAATACATTTTTGGGCTTCATATCCATATAAACTGTTTGGCCAAATGCTGTTTCTAAATCTTCCATCTTTGCTTTTAATCTTGCTGTATGTTTGCAAGAGAGTGCCAGACATTCTGTGTGTTGTGTTAGTTATTATTTTGTTTTCCCTATGGGCTTTGCACCCAGACTGGTCAAGGGTTAAAGGGACAGTCTACTCCAGAATTTTTATTGTTTTAAAAGATAGATAATCCCTTTATTACCCATTCCCCAGTTTTGCATAACCAACACTGTGCCGTAAGTCGGATAAACTAGCGATGTCAAGAAATGAGCGTAAATACAAATTTCTGGAGTCGCTAGTGACTTACGGCACTTTAGAAACTGCCGGCACCTAAAAAAAGTACAGAAAATAACAAATCTCCCTTAAAAGTCTAACATGCCTCCCAAAAATAAGCCCAACACGTAAAAACCCCTATATCTGCAATCCCCCCCTCTCATTACTAATATTAAATGTATTAACAACTAGACCGACAACCCCCCACAATGCAATATGCCTATTTAAGCTATTAACCCCTAAATCCGCCATCAAACCCACACCGCAAGTAATAACTAAATTATTAACCCCTAAATCCGCCAACCCCAACATAACAAACTACCTGTTAAAACTATTAACCCTTAATCTGCCATTAATCCACAATGCAATAAACCTATTCAAGTATTAACCCCTAAACCGCCATAGCCAACATAGCCTATTAAATGTATTAACCCCTAATCTGCCGCAGTCAACGTCACCGTCACTATAATAAAGTTATTAACCCATAAACCTAAGTCTAACCCTAACACCCCCTAACTTAATTATTATTTAAATAAATCTAAATAAATGTACTATTATTAACCCCTTAATGACCACAGCACTTTTCCATTTTCTGTCCGTTTGGGACCAGGACTATTTTTACATTTCTGCTGTGTTTGTGTTTAGCTGTAAATTTCCTCTTACTCGTTTACTGTACCCACACATATTATATACCGTTTTTCTCGCCATTAAATGGACTTTCTAAATATATCATTATTTTCATCATATCTTATCATTTACTATAAAAAAAAAGGAAAAAATGGAAAAAACACACTTTTTCTAACTTTGACCCCCAAAATCTGTGACACATCTACAACCACCAAAAAACACCCATGCTAAATAGTTTCTAAATTTTGTCCAGAGTTTAGAAATACCCAATGTTTACATGCTCTTTGCTTTTTTTTGCAAGTTATAGGGCCATAAATATGAGTAGCACTTTGCTATTTCCAAACCCTTTTTTTTTCAAAATTAGCGCTAGTTACATTGGAAAACTGATATCTTTCAGCAATCCCTGAATATCCATTGACATGTATATATTTTTTTAGAAGACATCCCAAAGTATTGATCTAGGCCCATTTTGGTATATTTCATGCCACCATTTCACCACCAAATGCGATCAAATAAAAAAAATCATTCACTTTTTCACAAATTTTTTCACAAACTTTAGGTTTCTCACTGAAATTATTTACAAACAGCCTGTGCAATTATGTCATAAATGGTTGTAAATTTTTCTCTGGGATCCCCTTTGTTCAGAAATAGCAGATATATATGGCTGTGACGTTGCTTTTTGATAATTAGAAGGCCGCTAAAAGCCACTGCGCACCACACGTGTATAATGCCCAGCAGTGAAGGGGTTAATTAGGGAACATGTAGGGAGCTTTTTGGGGTAGTTTTAGCTTTAGTGTAGTGTAGTAGACAACCCCAAGTATTGATCTAGGCCCAGTTTGGTATATTTCATTGCACCATTTCACCGCCAAATGCGATCAAATAAAAAAAAACGTAATTTTTTTTCCAAATTTTAGGTTTCTCACTGAAATCATTTACAAACATTTTGTGCAATTATGGCACAAATGGTTGTAAATGCTTCTCTGGGATCTCCTTTGTTCAGAAATAGCAGACATATATGGCTTTGACGTTGCTTTTGGTAATTAGAAGTCCGCTAAATGCCGCTGCGCACCACACATGTATTATGCTCAGCAGTGCAGGGGTTAATTAGGGAGCTTGTATGGTTAATTTTAGCTTTAGTGTAGTGTAGTAGACAACCCCAAGTATTGATCTAGGCCCATTCTGGTATATTTCATGCCACCATTTCACCGGCAAATGCGATCATATTAAAAAAAAAAAATTGTCAACTTTTTCACAAACTTTAGGTTTCTCCCTGAAATTATTTACAAACAGCTTGTGCAATTATGGCACAAATGGTTGTAAATGCTTCTCTGTGATCCCCTTTGTTCAGAAATAGCAGACATATATGGCTTTGGTGTTGTTTTTTGGTAATTAGAAGGCCGCTAAATGCCACTGCGCACAACACGTAAATTATGCCCAGCAGTGAAGGGGTTAATTAGGTAGCTTGTAGGGAGCTTGCAGGGTTAATTTTAGCTTTAATGTAGAGATCAGCCTCCCACCTGACACTTCACACCCTCTGATCCCTCCCAAAGAGCTCTCTTCCCTCTACCACCCCACAATTGTCCCCCACCAAAGTCTGCCAGTACTAAAAGGTATCTTTTTTTTTATAGCATATTTACATATGCTTCTGTGTAGTATCCACCCCTTAGCCCTCAACCTCCCTGATCCCCCCAAAACAGCTCTCTAACTCTCCCCCTCTGCCTTATTGGGGGCCATCTTGGGTACTGGCAGCTGTCTGTCAAATAAAAATGTTTTTTTTTTTTAATTTATTTTAGTTTTCTCTGCAGTGTAGCTTCCCCCCCAAGATCAATCCCCCAGCCCCTCCTAGATCACTTAGATAACTTTCATCAGGGATTTTATCCCTCCTTTCTCCCCATTATATAAAAAAGTTTCTGTAGTGTAAGTGGTTCCCACCCGCTCCTTCGCCGTGCACACACCCGCCCGCTGCCCCCTGTGCACGCACGATCCCGCCCCCCTCTCTGACTAAGAAGCCATTGATGGCCGCCCACCTGCCTCCCACTTCAGCTCCCACCAATGAATGCGGCCATTGATGTCCGGTGCAGAGATATCGAGGCATCCTACAATAACCAGAAAGCAGCTGGAAGTGATCAGGATCGCTTCCAGCTGCTTTCCAAACTGAGGAAGTGCAGGGTACGTCCTTAGTCGTTAAGTGACTTTTTTAAGAGGACGTACCCTGCACGTCCTCGGTCGTTAAGGGGTTAACTAAATTATTCCTATTTAAAACTAAATACTTACCTATAAAATAAACCCTAAGATAGCTACAATATAATTAATAATTACATTGTAGCTATTTTAGGATTTATTTTTATTTTACTGGCAATTTTGTATTTATTTTAACTATGTACAATAGCTATTAAATAGTTATTAACTATTTAATAGCTACCTAGTTAAAATAAATACAAAATTACCTGTAAAATAAATCCTAACCTAAGTTACAATTACACCTAACATTATACTATCATTAAATAAATTAAATTAATTAACTACAATTACCTACCATTTCATACAATTAAATCAAATAAACTACAAAAAAAACAAACACTAAATTACAGAAAACAAAAAAAATTACAAGAAGTTTAAACTAATTACACCTAATCTAAGCCCCCAAATAAAATAAAAAAGCCCCCAAAATAATAAAATTCCCTACCCTATACTAAATTACAAATAGCCCTTAAAAGGGCTTTTTGCAGGGCATTGCCCCAAAGTAATCAGCTCTTTTACCTGTAAAAAAAGAAATACAACCCCCCAACATTAAAGCCCACCACCCACACACCCAACCTTACTCTAAAACACACCCAATCCCCCCTTAAAAAAACCTAACACTACCCCCTTGAAGATCACCCTACCTTGAGTCGTCTTCACCCAGCCAAACAGAAGTCTTCATCCGATCCGGCCAGAAGTCTTCATCGAATCCAGGCAGAAGAGGTCCTCCAGACGGCAGAAGTCTTCATCCAAGCGGCATCTTCTATCTTCTTCCATCCGACGAGGAGCGGCTCGATCTTGAAGACATCCGACGCGGAGCATCCTCTTCGTTCGACGTCCAACTGAAGAATGAAGGTTCCTTTAAATGACGTCATCCAACATGGCGTCCCTTCAATTCTGATTGGCTTAATTCTATCAGACAATCGGAATTATGGTAGGAAAAATCCTACCTTCATCGGATTGAAGTTCAATCCGATTGGCTGATCCAATCAGCCAATAGGATTGACCTCACATTCTATTGGCTGTTCCAATCAGCCAATAGAATGCAAGCTCAATCCTATTGGCTGATTGCATCAGCCAATATAATTTTTCCTACCTTAATTCCGATTGGCTGATAGAATTCTATCAGCCAATCGGAATTGAAGGGACGCCATCTTGGATGATGTCATTTAAAGGAACCTTCATCCTTCAGTTGGACGTCGAATGAAGAGGATGCTCCACGTCTAATGTCTTCAAGATGGAGCCGCTCCTCGTCGGATGGAAGTAGATAGAAAATGCGCTTGGATGAAGACTTCTGCCCGTCTGGAGGACCTCTTCTGCCCGGATTCGATAAAGACTTCTGGCCGGATCGGATGAAGACTTCTGCCCGGCTGGGTGAAGACGACTCAAGGTAGGGTGATCTTCAAGGGAGTAGTGTTAGGTTTTGTTAAGGGGGGATTGGGTGGGTTTTAGAGTAAGGTTGGGTGTGTGGGTGGTGGGTTTTAATGTTGGGGGAGTTGTATTTCTTTTTTTACAGGTAAACTGATTACTTTGGGGCAATGCCCCGCAAAAAGCCCTTTTAAGGGCTATTTGTAATTTAGTATAGGGTAGGGAATTTTATTATTTTGGGGGGCTTTTTTATTTTATTAGGGGGCTTAGATTAGGTGTAATTAGTTTAAACTTCTTGTATTTTTTTTTATTTTCTGTAATTTAGTGGGGTTTTATTGTAGTTTATTTTATTTAATTATATTTAATTTTAGGTAATTTTAGTTAATTAATTTAATTTATTTAATGATAGTGTATTATTAGGTGTAATTGTAACTTAGGTTAGGATTTATTTTACAGGTAATTTTGTATTTATTTTAACTAGGTAGCTATTAAATAGTTAATAACTATTTAATAACTACTGCACCTAGTTAAAATAAATACAAAGTTGCCTGTAAAATAAAAATAAATCCTAAAATAGCTACAATGTAATTATTAATCTTAGGGTTTATTTTATAGGTAAGTATTTAGTTTTAAATAGGAATAATGTAGTTAATAATAGTAAATTTATTTAGATTTATTTAAATAATAATTAAGTTAGGGGGGTGTTAGGGTTAGGGTTAGACTTAGATTTAGGGGTTAATAACTTTATTATAGTGGCAGCGACGTTGGCGGCGGCAGATTAGGGGTTAATGCATTTAATAGGCTATGTGGGCTATGGCGGTTTAGGGGTTAATACTTGAATAGATTTATTGCATTGTGGGTTAATGGCGGATTAGGGGTTAATCGTTTTAAGAGGTAGTTTGCGATGTTGGGGTTGGCGGATTTAATGGTTAATAATTTAGTTATTACTTGCGGTGTGGGTTTGATGGCCGATATAGGGGTTAATAGACTTTATTAGTTATTGCGGTGGGGGATTGCGGTTGACAGGTAGATAGACATTGTGCATGCGTTAGGTGTTAGTTTATTTTTGTAGGCATTTTCGGGAGTTACAGTGTTCCCATACTCAGCGCAAGGCCTGCTATGGCTGCCTTTTATGACGAGGTAAAAATGGAGTAAGATTTCTCAATTTTCGCCACGTAAGGTTCCGTGTTTTGTATATCTATCTATCTATTATATATTTATATATGTATATATATATATATATATATATATATATATATATATATATATATACATATATATATATATATACACTCAAATTCAGTATACACAAAAGCATTATTATTGCTTATTACTGTGGTACCTTCGGTGGGCCCAAAAAAGTTATGTTAAGAAGGTCTGCTGCTGATCAGGTCGGAGGTAAAGTTTCTTAATATTTTTAAATTTTTCTTTATTTTTTTTTAAATGCAAACTCATCAGTTATATATGTAGGGCTGAACATTTTCACTAGCACACTAGTCCTGGTTTAGGGAGGTAGGGAGCAATTGCAGCAGGTGAGTAAGAATGTATGCTTTTACCTATACTGGACATGGTGGACAACTTTTTCACTTTGAGCTAGTTTTTTTTAATCTTATTAGTAACTGATAATGAGATTTTACACACACCCACTACACGCTCACAGACATGGACTCACACACTACACGCACACACACACACACACTACACACTACAATACACACTCACAGACATACACACACCAACTACACACACGCTCACAGACATGGACTCAGACACACTACACTACACACACACACACTACACACTACAATACACACTCACAGACATGCACACACACACGCTCACAGACATGGACTCAGACACAATACACTACACACACACACACTACACACTACAATACACACTCACAGATATGCACACACACACCCACTACATCCATACATGCTCAGAGACATGCACACACACATACTACACACTACACACACACACACACTACACACTACAATACACACACACATGCTCACAGACATGGACACACACACTACACACTACACACTACACCACACATACGCTGACAGACATGGACACACACATACACTACACACATACACGCTCAAAGACATACACACCCACTACACACATACACGCTCATAGACATGCATTGCACACATACACACTAAAAGACATGCACACACACACACAAAATACACACTACACACACACACGCTCAAAGACATGCACACCCACTACACACATACACGCTCATAGACATGTATTGCACACATACACACTAAAACACATGCACACACACATACTACACACTACACACACACACATGCTCAAAGACATGCACACCCACTACACACATACATGCTCACAGACCTGAACATACACACACTACACACATTCACGCTAAAAAACATGCACACACACTACATACTACACACACACACTCACTACACAATACACTACACACACACACTACACTACACACACTCTCACATACATGGACACACACACTACACTACACATACACACACTACACACATACACGCTTAAAGACACGCACACACACACACCCACTACGCACATACACGCTCACAGACATGCACACACACACTGCACACATACACGCTAAAAGACATGCACACACGCACATACTACACACACACACTCAAAGACATGCACATACACTACACACATACACGCTCACAGACATGCACACACACACTGCACACATACACGGTAAAAGACATGCACGCGCACATACTACACACTACACACACAGGCACCCACTACACACACTCACACACTGCACCACACATACACACACTACACACATACACACTCAAAGACATGCACACACACACATACACGATCACAGACATACACACACACACTGCACACAAATACGCTAAAAGACATGCACACACACACACATACTACACAATACACACACACACACACATTCTCAAATACATGCACACACACACACATACTACACACTCACTACACACTATACTACACACACACACACACACACTACACACACACGCTCACAGACATGGACACACACACACAGAAATGCATATATATTAACAAATTATTTATTAGAATTAGAAATGTCTTTACTTAAGCATAATCAAAACAAGCAAACAATAATTTGTTTAAAAGCCAAAGGACCTTTCTTTATTTAAAATTTAAGATACTGAGAGATGGAACCAAATCAAAAAGGGATTGGCCAGTTTAATGTTACATTAAGCACAGTTAGAAGGCACATATGGTAAGCTTACACTAAAAGATTTTCTTGTTCTTGCTGATACCTGCCTGGGGCATCACAGATGAAACTTGTTATCTGTCTCATTTACCTGATGGCAAAGCGTGATAAGATGACATCAAGTACTTTTAACTGGAGGCAAAGTTGTTATTCATCAAAAGAGGTAGCAGGTGATTTAACAGTTACTAGTGATGAAGACAGAAGAGGGCTCTTTAAATTCATTTACTGCTAGAGGGGGCTAAAACATACTGCTTTGTAAATACATATATTTGTATACACAGGGGACCATTAGACTTCAAGCACTTAGCATGGGTGTTTCACATTAAGGGACAGATTATCGGAAGGTCCTTTACAGGTTTTTCCAAAGGCAAATTTTACCTTAATATTTGTGTATCTTACTAATGGATGTAGCCAACATTTCCGTATACAATGGCGAGATGCTTATATACAATGTTCAATAAAAGAAGCATTTCAAAAGTATATTGAATGTACGTTGCAAAATCATAATGAATTGCACTTAAAAAATAAAAAAAATGGTATTAATAGCGCACATTTAAATTTGTATTTAAATTACACAACAAAATGCACATTTATATTACGGCAAAACTTATTTTATGAAAATGTAAAACATATTTAACATACAAGGTGATTTCTGAAAACAAAGTTGAAATCATAATCAGGAGATCAAGAGATCAAATTTAAAAGAGTTCCTTATATTTCTATTGTAGAATGAGTCTCACAGCCTTGAAGAGGCTGAACAGGGACATTCCTTCAGCGTTTTCTCGCAGTTGACATCAGAATTCCCTACACCTGCAGGTCTAGATTTTTTCACCAAATGTAAACTAAAGAGTTTGTTTCAAAACAAGCAGTGCGCTTATGAAAATAAAATAAAAATTCTTTTGCAATGTGTTATTTTAGTTCCACCGTACAATGTTACATCAATATTGGCTAGATTACAAGTGGAGTGCAAAATATTAGCGCTCTTGAGATCTAACTGTGATCAAGTTAAATTAATACAGCTTCTATTCTTGCGCTGCTATTACAACTTCAAAATAAAATGTTAGCAAGCAAGCAAAAGAATCAAGAATGCTAACATCTTGAGGTCTATATATATAAATATATATATAATATTTTTAAAAATACAAATATTTTCTTCTACATAAAGAATAAAGATATTTTATGTATTTCTATAAAAAAACATAAAAAGCATATTTAATTTGTTTAAAATTGATATTTCATATATCAAGGTAATTTGACTGGGAAGGGTTTAAAAGTGTGTGTGTATATACATATGTACCCATATACACATATATAAACACATATATACGCCTTTATACACATCTATACACATGTTTACCCATTTATAAACTGTATGTACACATATAACACGCACAGGGGCTTATTGATCATTGCATCAATCTCGGCCTATTGATCATTGCATCAATCTCGACGCATTCGCTGGAGTCAATACGTTTGACAGACATCGCTGCAGCGAATCTAGATATGACGCCCTTATTTATTAAAAAGTCTGTCAAAAACACGCGTGTCAAGTACGGAGCGATGTGCATCGGACTGTTGATAAATAAGAGTTATCGATGTCACGGATATTCTGTTTTTTCCAACTTTTTTTATACCATTTTATTACTGTCCATGAACAAGCACATTTCTCTAAAGCTAATCTTTTTTTTATCTGTTAAAGTCCAAGAAATAGCTAGATTTATACCTGAACAAACAATAATATCTCATAGAAAGTTATTTTCTATGTATTTGTTATACCAAAAACTGATATATGATATTTCCACATAAATTAATGTGTTTTTGTATTAATGTATAAATCATGATATGCCTAGCTCATATTTATTTGTTTTTTAAAATGATTATTAATGCTAGAATTTGTACACATATCTTTGCACATATTTGTATATTTATGTGTTATGTGAGAAATCTTTTGCAAACATATTTACGTGTCCCTAAATTCCTTTTTATTGTTCTAAACAATGTTGTCTGTCACATCTCAGTGTTTATTTAAACCACTATATGTATATAGTGTAAATGTATAATTATTCTGAGCATGAATAATTGCAAATATAACATGTATTAAAATTGTATACTCTTTCTAAATTAAACAATATTATTGCTCCAATTATGGTGGGAAGTATTGCTCCAAATTTGGTGCACTAGTAGATAAAGAGATAAAAATGAAATACATAACATAATATAGCTAGCTTCCTTTTTTTTGGATAAATCTATTTGCACCATGTTTAAGGCATGTTATACAAGTCCCACTCACCACTTTGCACCAAATGTGACGTAATACTCCTAAACAACCCACAAACTAGTGAAAGTTTCCCTCACTTGATTGGGAAATGCATAATCACATGATTTATGAGATCAGCCAATCTGATTTAAATAAACATTTTATACTATCACTAACATGGATACACAAGCACACACACACTTACACATGCACAAACACACTTACAAATGCACACACACCCATGCAAACATAAGCAAACACATACACATGCACACACACATATAAAGTATACTGTATATATATATATATATATATATATATATATATATATATATATATACAAGCACGCACATACACTTGGATACACAAGCACACACACATACCACATGCACACACACTCATGCATACATAAGCACACACATACGCATGCACACACACATGCATAAACAAGCACACACTCACAGATACCCATGCACACACACACATGCATATACAAGAACACATACACACATAAGCATGCACACACATGCATACACAAACATGCACACACATACACGTGTACACACACAAGCACACACATACACACGCACACACATAAACATACACACATGCATACAAAAGCACACATATACACATGCACACACACGCACACGCACATGCATACACAAGCACACACATACACATGGATACACAAGCACACACACACACTTACCCATGCATACTTAAGCAAACACATACGCATGCACACACACACATATATACACAAGCACACACATACACTTGGATACACAAGCACACACACATACCACATGCACAGACACACATGCATACACAAGAACACACATATGCATACACAAGAACATACACTCATACGCATGAACACACACCCATGCATACACATGCACATACTGCATTAGAAAAAAATACTACTCATTTGAAATTTTGCATTGTCTTTTTATTATGCATTTGTTGATCCTGCAATTCTACTATATTTAAAGGGACAGCCAAGTCAAAATTAAATTTTCATGATTCAGATACGGAATGCAAAATACTTTTTTTCCTAATAAAAGTACGATTTAGAAGAACTGAATATTTCTTAAATCTGTTCAACTAAATGAAAATATAAAAGAAAACAATTCAGAGCATTACTGAGGAAACTGACTTACATTAGAAGATTGCCAGTGATATTTTGTTAGCATGGTTTGCAAATGTATATAAGCGGAAACTCTTAAATATTCTGCATCAGCATTCTGATACATGACAAACTTTCAACGTCTTCAATGAAGCAACATCAGATTATGTGATGTTAGTCTTTATAGCAGTTTATAGAGACTCAACTAAATAATTGTTGCCCTTAGGGAACAGACTTTTTGATCTGGCTGTGTTGTAGCCTTGAATGGTAATGGCTGTATAAATGAATCTATCAAGATATAAGCTTCCCCTTGTTAGTCCATGTTGGAACGAAGGACCATGAAGTAAGTAGACACAAGATTAGAGAAATATGTGTTGTGGCGACAGAGAAACAAACATGAAATTAAAAGCTACTTGTAAGTATATACGTTCACACAACGTCAGGGCTGCATTTCTGGAAGCAGATATAGAGCTTGGAGCCAAACCAGTAAGAGATTGGATGGTTTACAATGTGATCAGTGAAGGGATAATAGGGCAGGGACATGATCATGTTACTGGTTACAGAGACTCTGCTGAGGTGTTTATGACACCTGGAAAATTAAAAATGAAGAGCGCCATTACTGAACTGGATAACACCTGTTCTTTGCTCAAACCTATATTACTCGCATTAATATAAAAAATAGTAATGAAATATATTTTCTAAATCTTATTAACTGCATCCATTTATGTTACCTCTTGAAATTCCAAAGCACTCCAAGTTATACCTAGAAAAAAATGATTACACCAAGTGGAGCTTATAGTGAAATATCATATGATAAACACATACAATGTTTCTTTTCCAACCTACACAAGGGAGTGTAGTATATAATGATTATATAACAGCCGCCCCCTCTGGCAATGTTGGCTTTGCTGCCTTCCCCGTCTGTTTTACCTGTCTCCGGTTCTGAATAATTTATTTCACCATCTGCATAAATATAACACCTGTCCTAAAGCCAACTTATACCTGTAAATAATTTAGTTAAAAGTCTTAGTAATTAATATCTATATCTATGTCTATATATTTCTATCTATCTATCTATCTATCTATCTATCTATCTATCTATCTATCTATCTATCTATCTGTCTGTCTGTCTGTCTGTCTGTCTGTCTGTAAGTCTGACTCTCTGTCTGTCTGTATGCCCATCTGTCCACCTGTCTGTCTAATACCAACACACACCATCAAACACCATCAGAGATTCTATAAATTCCGTTTTACTCAGTGGAGATAGGGATTTTACACATTTTTATGAAATGGAATAATTTGAGTGAATTGAATGAAAATTACGTACGTATTAGCTTGCTGTCCATATCTTAACTTCTGTCAGTTTCACAATTACAGTTTGTAATACTTGATTTGTGTATTTATATTAGTTTCTATAACAGTGAAGGGGGTAAGTCGTGCATCGATTGGCAGCAAATATAAATGTTTATGTATGTATATATATATATATATATATATTTATGTGTTAATATGTGTATATACACATATTAACACATAAATATATATGTATATACGCATATACATATATATTTACTGTGAACACACAGTCCCCATAGACCACAATGTAAAGGTACTTGCCAACTTTCAGCCCTCATTACAATAAAAATGCTGCAATTTTTATTTTATTTTTTTAAACTACACACCACTGTATTTTGGGGCCAATTGGTGGACATTTATAAAATTGACTATAAAAAAATGCTGAAAAAATGTCTTACTTTGTTAGAGCATTTTCTGATTATCTTTCATATCTTAACCCATACTAATGAGTTTAACTCTCTGCAAAGGAAAAAAAATGTACAAGACTCAGGTCTTCCCTAGTGTTACCAGGTAATAAGAAAACCAAAAAAGTCTGGAGTGGTTATTGCAGGCACGTCTTGCACATTTGGAGACTAAAAAATGTTGCTGTTTTGAGCTTGGAAGTGATGACCCTCAAGTGTGTGACACATATATATATATATATATGATCCTTAAATGGCCTAACTTATTCCTGGAGATGACTTGGGACACACTCATCAAAACATTTGTCTGTGCATTAGTTTATCCCCTTTACACCGTTAGGACGTTCCATGCTGTTCTAACAGCGCTGGGCTTTAATGCCGCTAGGACAGCATGGTAAGTCCTACCATATACAGTCTCGTGCAGCATCCCCCTTTGACGTAGGCAAGCATCAGCCTGGGGCGCGTGCATAGCAGCGTAGGCAGCGCCCATGATCCAATCCCAGCCTTGATATCACGCAATTGCGTGGTTTATTTTTTACTAATAGTGTTTATATCAGAACTTTGTTCCGATGTGAACACTAAAATACTACAACGAAGGGGTTCTTTGCACTGCTTGCTTTATGTGTGGCAATAGCACATTAACAAATGACAAGTTAAACACAATACATGTTCTTCCCTGCACACCCTGCAGCATGTGTAACTCATAAGTGTCCAGGAAAACATGGCCGAGGTGGCAACCCTACTGAAGAGCGACACTTAACTCACTTGTTATACGAGCGCAATGAGTACACTAATAGTGCTCGCTGCTTCAGCCATGTTAAGAAGCTCTGGTTAAAAATGTTAATCATCCACATGTAATACTAGATTGATTGTTACTCTTAGCATAAGACTGAGAGCAAGATAACAATCCCTGCATTATCTATTGCACTCCACTTTTAATCTAGCTCTTGCCATTTTTATTTTTATCTATGCAATAAAAAAGATTTCATATTTTTGTATATATTCTTTGGACAATCTTTTTAGATAGCATTCTAAATTTATCTCTGCATTTATTCATGTAAAGAGTTAATAAATATATTAAATCAGTTTATTGAACAGGAACATAAAGCCATTTTATCAGAGGTAAAATTGGTAAAAAAAAATATAAAAAAAAAATCTTCTTTTGTATTTTGGTTGATTAATATTTCTTTTTCACATTTTTCTAGTAGCTCAGACAAAAGTTTTTCACAGAGGGTGGCAGCAATGTAATTAAATACAAGAAGAAAACATAATATTGTCATGTAATTCTGACTTCCTGTCGTCTTTCTAAATGAACATTTTCTAGGTGAGGCTGTAATCATGTCAGGAGCTCCTGTTATTGTGTTTGAATATACTAAGAATAAGAATGACAGGATGATAAAACAAGATGCCAGTTTCATTTGCCCACTAAAAGACCCTCCCTGAGGGATCAAGTGTCTTGATTGTGCTTTGAGGTCAACCAGACACCTCCCCTGAGGCCTACCTGAGGCCTACCTGAGCCGAACAATATATGTAGCATAAACTCTTGTCAGGTAATACAGCTGTTATCTGAGCCAGGATCAAAGTGCCCTCTGTGCTCTAAAAAAAACCCTTTCAAACCAGGATATTTTTACCATGACTGAAAGCTCAAGGGACACCAGTTGGTCTGCTTAGGGACAAGCTGTCATGAAGGACAGGCTCTGAAAGACACTTCCTCTAGAGTCCCTGATCAGAGTAATTATAATGAATTCAATGGTAACACAGAAAATGTATATTTAGCCTGCAAATCTGACAGAGCATAAGGAACTAGCACTAGAGTTAAAGTGATTTATTTGAATAAAGTAAACTAACAAAGACTTTTTTTTACATGGTACAAATTGTGCTTTACAGTCGCTTTGCATCTGGTTAACCAAACAAACAATGTTTTTCTTCCTTACCGTCTGTTTTACAGTTATTCACCTTTGGTTCAGCTTCCCTTTTCTACACTAACATACTGTGTTTTGCAGAAGTTTGCTCACTTTATTTTTACTTACAACATTAAATACCTATACCTGTATTTTTTTTATTTTTATTAGTATTTCATTAAATGTAATTTAAAGGGAACTTAAAGAGATATTAAATGTGTATATATATATATACTGTATATATATATATATATACAGTCTTCGGAAAGTATATACAGCAAATAATATATAAGCAATTAAGCACTACATTGAAAATTATCAGGCATACAAAATAAATGCTTTGAAAGTAGCTAGAATGTCCTTTTATTAGCATAATTTGTATTGTTTTTTTTAATTTAGGTATGTACCCCTTAACAAGCATAAATAAGTTCCTGTTCTGACCATGCAGTGTGTTATAGCCTTTCTGTGGCAGTGAAAAAAAATGTAAAATTGGGCAAAGTAAACAATGAAAATACAATATAAAGTATTTTTTTTTTTAAATTATTATACGTCCCACAAAGAATTACATTGTAAGTGTAATGTCCCTTTAAATATGCAGAAGGAGTTTATATTGGCTCCTATGTTCTTAATTTAGCTGCATTTTACCTTCTTGTGAAGTTTAGGGCACTGCTTTGTCTGGTGAATATTCAGATATAGAACAGAGGGACATACAGCTCTGTTGAAGATTTGATGGAGTGCAGTCTTACTAACATTACCCTCCCTCATGGAATCAGTCTGGGCCGCAAGCCCTTGTCTTTGATGTGTATTTTATTGCCACAATATCTAAATAAATTATTTTTTTTAATATGGCAGCTCAAGACCTGGCAATATTGTCTTTCTCTCGGATAGTTCCACTTATAATTTATAGTTTCATTTTAAAAATGTCATTATCTGCATCACATCATTCTGGGGATAGTAACTGAGTTTGTCAGAAGACATACCATAATAGGGGTATACTTGAAATTTCCCTCTCTCAAAAATGTCAGTAAAACGTATATGTAAGACTTATTTTTAGTTCAAATAAGTATTATACAGCAGACGTTAAATGTTCTACTTCATTAAACTTCTTTATTTTCGTATGTATTAGACCCTGCAAAAGGGTTAAGTTCATAGCCAAAGTCATGCCCCCAGAATGCTCTTCTTTTACTCCAGATGCGGATGTAGCCAGTAAATGGACCGTACATACATATACCTTTCCCACATTGTCCCAAAGGCTGTATCCTCTTCTGCAGCAGCAATGAGCCATCCCTGGTATGCAGCTTTAACAATATGCTTATTTTATTTTGCAGGGGTAAATACATAGAAAAAAAAAGAAAACAAAAACAAAGTTTAAAAACTAAATCATTCAAATTATAGTATTACTACAATAGACTGTCTTCTAAAATGTTTTAAAATTATATAGTTAATTAACATACAGGTAGATTACAAGTTATGCGCGCTATAGGGAATTTAACGAACACAACAAAAGTTGCGTTATTTAACCCTCTATAGCGCAGCCATTACATGTTTTGAAACAGCCGTCTTGTGTGTGCGATATGGTGGTTTTAAGCTCCATACCGCACACAATTCAAGCACTGTTTTGACGTGCTCATGCACTCTTTCCCCATAGACATCAATAGAGAGAAGGTGTTAGAAACAGCTGAAACGTGGAATGAAAAGCTCCATAACGCAGCCCCATTTATGTCTATGGGGAAAAAAAAAATACATTTAAACCTAACACCCTAACATAAACCCCAAATCTAAACACCGCTAATCTGCCGCCCCAACATCACGACACCTACTTAATGTTATTAACCCCTAATCTGCCGCTTCCGATATTGCCGCCACCTAAATAAAGCTATTAACCCCTAATCTGCCACTCCCAATATCGCCACCCCTATTCCCCTGCACCCCAACATCGCCCACACTATAATAAATCTATTAACCCCTTTTCCGCCCCTCCCCAACATCGCTGCCACTAAATTTTTTTATCAACCCCTAAACCTCTGGCCTCCCACATCACTACCACTAAATAAACCTATTGACCCCTAAACCGACAGCCCCCACATTGCAACAACCTACATTAAACTATTAACCCCTAAACTAAACCCTAAACCTAACGTAACCATAACCCTAATGTAACCATAACCCTAAACCTAAGCCTGACACCCTCTAACTTTAATATAATTAAAACAGAGCTAAATTAAAGTTACAATTATTAACTAAATAATACCTTTTAATTTTAATTTAAAACTAAATACAAACTTACCTGTAAAATAAAACCTAAGCTAGCTACAATATAACTAATAGCTAGCTTAGGTTTTATTTTTATTTCACAGGTAAGTTTGTATTTATTTTAACTAGGTAGAATATTTAGTAAATAGTTATTAACTATTTACTAACTACCTAGTTAAAATAAATCGGAATTAAGGTAGGAAAAATCTGATTGGCTGATTCAATCAGCCAATTGGATTGACCTCACATTCTATTGGCTGATCAGAACAGCCAATAGAATGTGAGGTCAAACCGATTGACTGATTGGATCAGCCAATCGGATTGAACTTCAATCTGATTGGCTGATTGAATCAGCCAATCAGATTTTTCCTACCTTAATTCCGATGATTGCGATGTGGGAGGGCCTCGGTTTAGGGGTTAATAGGTAGTTTATGGGTGGTTAGTGTACTTTTTAACACTTTAGTTATGAGTTTTATGTAACAGTTTTGTTGCTTAAAACTCATAACTACTGCTCTCAGATGGTGTTACGGATCTTGTTGTTATAGGGCGTAACGCAAGCTTTTAGCCAGAACACAAAACTTGTAATGGCTGCACTATGGAAGTCCCATGAAAAACATAATTTTTACGAGTGTGGGACTGACTTTGCATTACAGGCTAAAAGGCTTGCGGTACAGCTGTACCGATAAGTCTTGTAATGGCTGTGGTGCGGTTTTAACGCTGAACTCGTAATCTAGGTGATAGAAAGTCCATATATCAGTAATTCAGTTTATTTGTAATATAGGTAAAATATAGTGAAGTCATATTTAGATCTGCATACATTTTTAGTGATAAATGTTGTTTCTCAAAATCCATCTGTATAATATTTTACTACTGGATAGACTTTATTTGTAATCCTTGAAGCAATGGGTTACTGATATGTAGGGATGGGCGAATGTTTTGCAACATTCGAAAAATGAAACGAATTTTAACACATTCGTTAGAATCGAGTTTTGAATGTTTATATAACATTCTAACATTCGATTTGTTCGGTTTCAAATTTTACGATTACATTCGAAAATATTAGTTTAGAAAATGTAGAATTTATATATTTGTAATAGTATTTCTATAATGCTTTATTTAAATGTAATATTCGAATTAAAAAAAATCAAATTTATATGTTTGTCATAGTATTTCTAATGCTTTCTTTAAATGTAATATTCAAATTATGCAATATTCGATCGAAATAGAAACATTCGAATTGATATATTTGTATCTATTATGTATCAATTTACTAGATTCCCTACCACATGAACTAATGAACTTCTGAATAGTATTTGTTCAATAGAATGTTAAATTCAAAATTTCGAATGTGGACATTCGATCTAATTATAAACATTCTAATTTGAAAGTGACATTCGAAAACTGTAAATAGCATTCAATTATAGGATTTTAAAGAATATTCGTTTGTATAAACATTCGGATTTGTAATTCGAATTTCTGTAATAACATTAGTTCTAACATTCAAATTCAGAAATTTACACATTCGCCAATCTCTACTGATATGTTAAAAGCAGAAGCTGTTCCATTAGCCAACTTGTATATCACAGAGAGTAGTCCTTGTTACTCTGATCTCTGATAATTTAGTCTTGAAGATTGTAAGATACATGATATGTTTTTCTACTTCTTAATCTCTGCAGCCTCAGCCAGTCTCCACACACAAAACTACTCTTTACTCTTTTTATAACTGCTCCAGTTTGACGGTCTTAGTGCAACTAGCTGAGTTCCATACTACAACTTATGCTCCTTAAATTAGTTCCTTACATCACAACATAAATTTAGCCTCTATGTACTGAGGAATCCTCTAACCTCACACACAACTAGTAGCAAGTGGTGAGTATGAAGTGTTCTACCTCTGTGGCGCTGAGTGTCACTGGAGATGGGTGCTTTATTTGTTTTTCAATTTGAGTTGGTGTTGGGACTGGTAGGGGGCCTTTAAGATTGTAGTGATGTAATATGATGGGTGAACAGTACAGCTGTGAAATGTTGGGGAGCAACATGGTAAAATTTAGATATTCAAAAATTTGACAATAATTCTAAATATACGAGGGTGCATCTACTACTACCTATTGCTACATATATTTTTAATAACTCTTCTGACCCTAGAGTAAAAGACATTTATGAAAGGTACTTAACTGCAAATTCTGTCAGGTTGGGTGTGCTACAGTAATGAATGGGGGTGTATAGCACACTTCTCTACTCCCTAGAACCATGACTAAAGGTCAGCAAACCTAAGTGCAGATGGATAAAGTGAATGGTATATTTTTTTTCAACAAAGGAAGAAAGAGAAAGAAAGAATGACAGAAGGAAAGAAAGAAAATATTTTTGATGAACTTTTTACTTCATATAGCTAATTAAATATTGCAATAAAATATTGGGGATTTTTCACAAAGAAAGAACAAAAATCCGTTTGGGATAGTGGGATAACAGAATTTTTGTCCAATGAATATATGCTAGTTCAGCAACAACATTGGTATTGATTACAATCTGTAGTTTCATAATTATCAGCATGCTAACAGCTGCTGATGAATAATTTTGTATCTGTAGCAATTTGTTTCATTATCGTTGGCAGGAAAATGGCTCTATACTCATGTGCTGATACCTATGTTTTTGTGAACACAATTCAAATTCTAAATACTCAATGGGATATGAAACACAATTTTTTGTTTAGAAGTTCATAGGTCAGGGGGTCTATTGCTTTCGGAGGAATTGGCGGTTTAGGGTTTAAAAGGTTAGGGGGTTATTAGGTTAATCGCTTATGGCAGATTATGGGTTATTTGTGTAGCGGAGTTAGGATACACACACAAAAATATAAATATTTCACATTCCAATGATCTTCACATACAATAATATGTTCTATTTATTCATAAATACAGTAGATATTTCTACATATACCTGATGGTATTTTGGTACAATATATATTTATACCTTTATAGATTACCTCTGATGAAGAAGTCGTTAACACTTCGAAACGCGTAAGGACAGCGGTAGGCTTCCCAGTTGGACATTCCTTGATTGAGTTTCCTATCTTGATTGCTATGATATGCACGTAGCTTGGATTTCAACTTACCTCATAATTGATTGGGGGCTCTTATTGTAAGCACATTGGCATATATTTCTTTATTTCTTCACATTTTTTATTAAAAGGATGTACACTATTTGTGCTATCTGCTTTGTTTTACATGCCTTATTTGGAGTCTGGAATACAATGGAAATCTAAAAAGAACCATAGAGGGCACATCTTTTCAAGAAGATACGAGGGATTCCGCTCTATCTACTGTGGGCTCCATTCCATCAGGCGATTCCTTACCTTATACTATCGAGGTTATTACTTGTAAGTAGAATCTTTGTTCTTTTACATTGGGCTCATTTTATCACAAGAGACTACACAGCTTATGTTTCTATTTGGATTGTGTACATCATTATCCTGACAAAAGAGACTGTTTTCACCCATATTTAGGAGAGACTGTCTCTTTCTCATGGGTTGATTTTTTGTCATGTATTTTTATTCAATATTTATTGTTTTTATTGAATTCTGTCATTTTCTCCTTTTTTGCTTGTACTATACTCATATGTATTTCATTTGAGGATTCCCAAAAGTTTACAAACAGGTATACATATATACAGATATCTATAGGAATATCTATTTATAAATACTTAGAACATATTCTGCTATGTGCAGAACATTGTAATGTAAAATATGTACAGTAAATGAACAGTATAGCACTTTATTAAACATGAATATTGCATACTTTTACATGTTTTCATCAACTTAACTGCAAAGGGCTCCAATGCACTTATATAATTATTATTATTATATTATTATAATTGCATTTGTAACGCGTCTGTCGGTGTCGCCAGTTACGCACGCATCCTCAAAGGAATGTTGGCTGCACCCGCATAGGCAAACCCAAAGCCTTAAAACAAAAACACGCAAACACCCGCATTAAATAACTAAAAAACACGTAACCACCCACAAGAAATAAAAATAAAAACATGTAACCGCCCGCATGAAGTATAAATAAAAAACACCTAAACCGCAAACCCCCAAATCGCAAAACAATAATGTAATTAACCCCTAATCCGCATATAACATAATAAAATATTAACCCCTTAACCGTCAACCACCTACATCTCAATAAACCTAATTAACCTATTAACCCCTAAACCGCAAAACCTCCACATCGCAACAAACCTATTTAACCTATTAGCTCTTAAACCGCCAACCTCCCACATCGCAATAAACCTAATTAACCCATTAACCCCTAAACCGCTAAAAACCCACATCACAATCAACCTAATTAACCTATAAACCTCTAAACTGCCAAACCCCCCACAACGAAAATAACTAATTTAATTAATTAACCTAACACCCCCTAAAATAACCCCAATAACTACTTAACATTAAATTACAAAAAATAAAAAAGTCCAACATTAAAGAATTTTTTTATCAAAAATAAAAACAATTATACCTAATCCCTATGAAAATAAAAAAGCCCCCCCAAAATAAAAACACCCCCAAATCTAAACTACCAAAAGCCCTTAAAAGGGCCTTTTGTAGGGCATTGACCTAAGTTAAACAGCTCTTTTACCTCTAAAAAATACTATGTCCCCCCCTAACAGTAAAACCCCCCACTCACCAAACCCCAAAATAAAAAAAACTAACACTAAAAAAAACCCTAAGCTACCCATTACCCCTAAAGGAGCATTTGTATGGGCATTGCCCTTAAAATGGCATTCAGCTCTTTTACTGGCCTTAAAAGGGCAATCAGCTTTTTTCAAGCCTAAAAAAACCCTAATCTAAAAAAAAAAACACCCCAAAAATTAAAATAAAAAAGCCTAAACCTAAGCCCCAAATAGGTACGCACTGTTCCTGAAGTCTGGCGGAGAAGGTCTTCTTCCAGGCGGCTCCATCATCTTCTATCTTCATCCAGAGCGAAGGCGGCACGGAGCGGAGGTACAGAGATGTCTTCCCGATGCCTGGATCCTCAACGGCGGTCCTCAGCGGTGTGGAGGCTCCTCTTCATGCGATCGTCAGTTGCACACTGAAGACTAAATGCAAGGTACCCTATATTTATTGTTCACAGTTAGGCGTAATTGGTAATTTGTTTAGGTAAAAGAGCTGTTACATTTAGGACAATGCCCTACAAAAGCCCTTTTATTGGTAGTTTAGTATTAGATTAGGGTGTGTTTTTATTTTGGGGGGATTTTTTATTTTTATATGGGTATTAGTTTAGGTTTAACATTTTTATTTTGGATAGCTTTCTTTTTTTCTGTAATTTTTTTATTTTTATTTTTTGTCATTTTAGCTTTGGGGGTTGTAGTTTTTTTTTTTTAAATTGACTGCCCTCTGGGCAGGCTTATCCCCTAGTATTCCTTCCACACGGGTGCAATCACGTCCCGGGTGCTATTATCAAAAGCATTATAGAAATGTCCAAATGTAGGAGGGCACTCACAGGATTTATAAAGCAACAAACAGTATATCTTTATTTCCAAGTTATTTGTACATTATTTGTAGAAGTCAGCGTTTCGACCCATTTATGGGCCTTCTTCAAGACAGTAAACAATTTTTTTAATGCAACACGCATTATACACTCAGAACTCCCATTAGAGCAGTGATAACCGGAGCTCTGAAGTTGCGGTAATCATTCTAGTGTAAATCGCTTGAGGCCAATCAAGTTTACTTTCAACTCTTAATTCAAGCAATAAGCCCGACGAGCGCAAACACCAGTGATAAACCTCTTATTGCTCGCGTTCCACTAGTAATCTGGCCCATTAATGGGAAAACAATTTATAGAACCCTATCCCTTGAAAGCTAAAAATACATAATAAACACTATTACACTAAAAAAATTAGGAAAATTGATAACCCAACAAAGACACATACCCTCTACATCTATAATGACCCTATTAAATTCCCTTGGAATGACATACACACATGTCTCATTGTTTTCGTGCACAACAGGTAAATTGCACAGCATCACTACACATTAAAAGGGATCAATCAACATGCAGACCCTTCAACCTGTGATGTAATCTCTAAACCACTGAAATCATCTTTTGGTTTGTTGTTAATTGTGTATGTTTCATTTTGTTTTTGGTTTTGTGTTGTTTGTTGGAGGTAACAAGTTTGAACGTCAGGCATATTGCTGGCAGAAGCAGTTTGGGTGTGTAATCACTGGAAAAACATACTCACTTTAGCAGCTGAAGTTTTAAAATTGTTATCCACTGAAGACAAGTGAATACGGTTCAATTGTTTTAATACAAATATCTTTTGGGTGAATCAGTCAATTTTATAATAGAAGTACATTTTAAACATTTTTAAAATTGTATGCTCTGTCTGAATCCCTTTAATAATAATTAAAAGTAAAATCTATGTGAAGAATATTGGAAAGTAACATATGCGTAATGCAGTTCAGGTTACGCACTTTAGGTCTAATGCAGTGTCGGGTTAGCACACATGAAGAATTAGTTATTTTAAGGTGCCATTATGGAAATATTTTATATTAAATATTGAAAAATATTAATAATAATTATTATAGACAAAGAAATTTAGCACACCACTTGTAATCTAGCCATATGTTAGCAATTAAATAACATATAATATGCAATATTTTTTTAAAATGCTCCTTTAAATAGTCATATTTAAATGTCATCTAGCTCTACCTCCCTGCCAATGTTCAAGCAAATCCTTAATTTTTTTGTTTGGCTGTAACCATGTCTTAAAGGGACTCTGAGAACTAAATAGATTTCATTCACCTCCCATGTTGGAACTTACGTTACACTGCAGGTATCTGAAGGTGAGTTGCTGCACATGTGAAAACCTCCTATGGGAGTCTCGTTCTAATACCATCAGGGACGACATCAGAAACTAAGAGCAGCGAAGGGGGTAAGTAGCACAGCAATGGCAGGACATTTAAATATATATGTATATGATATAAATATATATATATATATATATTTACTAGGAACACACAGTTCCCATAGACCACAATGTTTTTTCTAACACCCCACTCCTGCCAACTTTAGCCCCAAAATACTGCCTAGTGCAGTTAATTTATAAAAAATAAAGATGCTGCTATCTTTATTTTTTCATAAAATACACAAGAATGTATTTTGTGGGCATTCGGCGCACATTTCTAAAATTAAACAGAGCTCTGATCTCTGGTTACTTTTATAAGAGCTAATTGCTACAGTGAGCTTGCAGTAATTAGGCGCTCCACTTGTAATCTAGCCCTTTGGGGCCGATTTATCAATGTCTGTCTGACATGATATGCTGTAGCTTATCATGTCCGTCAGACATAGCTGAATGCCGACAGCATACGCTGTTGGCATTTAACATTGCACAAGCAGTTCTGGTGAACTGCTTATGCAATGCTGTCGCCACTAGCAAGGGGTGTCAATCAACCTGATCGTATAGGATCGGGCGTATTGATGTCCGCATCCTCAGAGGCAGTGGACCAGTTAAGGTGGTCTTAAGACCGTTGCTTCATAACTGCTGTTGCGGGCGAGCCTTAAGGTTCGTGCGGAAACAGGGGCCATTCAGCCCTTGATAAATCGGCCCCTTAGGATTCAATGTCCCTTTAATTGTTCCCAAGAAATCCCATTTTGAAGGTTTGTAAACCAGCATAATTTTATCTTATTTATCTAGAAAACTATTCATCTAATTTGCTTGGTAATCACTACTGAATTACCAAATGTAACAATCGGAAGCATTTACAAATCAGGTTTACAATGGAAACGGCCATAACTGCTTAATCCAAAACAGAAGTTAAGCAGCAATTTTGAAGGCATAAAGATGTGAGTTAAGTCCTCAGAAAATCCAAAAAAAGTTATGATTCAGGCAGAGAATTCAATTTAAAAAAGTTTCCAATTTACTTCTATTAGCAAATTTGTTTTCTTCCCATGGTATTCTTTGCAGAAGAGATAACTAGCTAGGTGTCTACATGGCAGAAAATAGTGCTGCTATCTAGTGCTCTTGCAAATGGATAACATTCTATCAAAACTGCTACCATATAGTGCTCTAGACATGTGCACGCTCCTGAGCTCACTTCCCTGCTTTTAAACTAAGGATACCAAGAGAAAGAAGAAAAAAAAATGATAAAATAAATAAATTAGAAAGGTGGTTAAAATTGCATGCTCTCTCTGAATCATGAAAGAATCATTTTAAATTTTCAAGCATAAGCACGGACAAATTTTTACCATTGCTGCACCTGACTTTTCTTTCCTGCCCAGTGATGTCATCAACATGATGCAAGCCCACAATCATAACTGTTTAAAAACATAATTTATGTAAGAACTTACCTGATAAATTCATTTCTTTCATATTGGCAAGAGTCCACGAGATAGTGACATATGGGATATACAATCCTACCAGGAGGGGCAAAGTTTCCCAAACCTCAAAATGCCTATAAATACACCCCTCACCACACCCACAATTCAGTTTAATGAATAGCCAAGCAGTGGGGTGATAAAGAAAGGAGTAGAAAGCATCAACAAAGGACATTTGGAAATAATTGTGCTTTATACAAAAAATCATAACCACCATAAAAAGGGTGGGCCTCATGGACTCTTGCCAATATGAAAGAAATGAATTTATCAGGTAAGTTCTTACATAAATTATGTTTCTTTCATGTAATTAGCAAGAGTCCATGAGCTAGTGACGTATGGGATATACATTCCTACCAGGAGGGGCAAAGTTTCCCAAACCTCAAAATGCCTACAAATACACCCCTCACCACACCCACAAATGAGTTTTACAAACTTTGCCTCCTATGGAGGTGGTGAAGTAAGTTTGTGCTAGATTCTACGTTGATATGCGCTCCGCAGCAGGTTGGAGCCCGGTTTTCCTCTCAGCGTGCAGTGAATGTCAGAGGGATGTGAGGAGAGTATTGCCTATTTGAATTCAATGATCTCCTTCTACGGGGTCTATTTCATAGGTTCTCTGTTATCGGTCGTAGAGATTCATCTCTTACCTCCCTTTTCAGATCGACGATATACTCTTATATATATACCATTACCTCTGCTGATTTTCGTTTCAGTACTGGTTTGGCTTTCTACAACATGTAGATGAGTGTCCTGGGGTAAGTAAGTCTTATTTTCTGTGACACTCTAAGCTATGGTTGGGCACTTTTTTTATAAAGTTCTAAATATATGTATTCAAACATTTATTTGCCTTGACTCAGGATTTTCAACATTCCTTATTTTCAGACAGTCAGTTTCATATTTGGGATAATGCATTTGAATAAAACAATTTTTTTCGCTGTGGGCTGTTAGGCTCGCGGGGGCTGAAAATGCTTCATTTTATTGCGTCATTCTTGGCGCAGACTTTTTTGGGGCAAAATTTTTTTTCTGTTTCCGGCGTCATACGTGTCGCCGGAAGTTGCGTCATTTTTGACGTTCTTTTGCGCCAAAAATGTTGGCGTTCCGGATGTGGCGTCATTTTTGGCACCAAAAGCATTTAGGCGCCAAATAATGTGGGCGTCTTATTTGGTGCTAAAAAAATATGGGCGTCACTTTTGTCTCCACATTATTTAAGTCTCATTTTTTATTGCTTCTGGTTGCTAGAAGCTTGTTCACTGGCATTTTTTCCCATTCCTGAAACTGTCATTTAAGGAATTTGATCAATTTTGCTTTATATGTTGTTTTTTCTATTACATATTGCAAGATGTCCCATGTTGAAGCTGAGTCAGAAGATACTTCTGGAAAATCGTTGCCTGGTGCTGGAGCTACCAAAGCTAAGTGTATCTGCTGTAAACTTTTGGTAGCTGTTCCTCCAGCTGTTGTTTGTATTGAATGTCATGACAAACTTGTTAATGCAGATAATATTTCCTTTAGTAAAGTTACATTACCTGTTGCTGTTCCATCAACATCTAATACTCAGAGTGTTCCTGATAACATAAGAGATTTTGTTTCTAAATCCATTAAGAAGGCTATGTCTGTTATTCCTCCTTCTAGTAAACGTAAAAAGTCTTTTAAAACTTCTCATTTTTCAGATGAATTTTTAAATGAACATCATCATTCTGATTCTGATAATGGCTCTTCTGGTTCAGAGGATTCTGTCTCAGAGGTTGATGCTGATAAATCTTCATATTTATTTAAAATGGAATTTATTCGTTCTTTACTTAAAGAAGTCCTAATTGCATTAGAAATTGAGGATTCTGGTCCTCTTGATACTAAATCTAAACGTTTAGATAAGGTTTTTAAATCTCCTGTAGTTATTCCAGAAGTTTTTCCTGTTCCTGGTGCTATTTCTGAAGTAATTTCCAGGGAATGGAATAATTTGGGTAATTCATTCACTCCTTCTAAACGTTTTAAGCAATTATATCCTGTGCCATCTGACAGATTAGAATTTTGGGACAAAATCCCTAAGGTTGATGGGGCTGTCTCTACTCTTGCTAAGCGTACTACCATTCCTACGGCAGATGGTACTTCCTTTAAGGATCCTTTAGATAGGAAAATTGAATCCTTTCTAAGAAAAGCTTACTTGTGTTCAGGTAATCTTCTTAGACCTGCTATATCTTTGGCGGATGTTGCTGCAGCTTCAACTTTTTGGTTGGAAGCTTTAGCGCAACAAGTAACAGATCATAATTCTCATAGCATTATTATTCTTCTTCAACATGCTAATAATTATATTGTGATGCCATCTTTGATATCATTAGAGTTGATGTCAGGTATATGTCTCTAGCTATTTTAGCTAGAAGAGCTTTATGGCTTAAAACTTGGAATGCTGATATGTCTTCTAAGTCTACTCTGCTTTCCCTTTCTTTCCAGGGTAATAAATTATTTGGTTCTCAGTTGGATTCTATAATCTCAACTGTTACTGGAGGAACTTTTTTACCACAGGATAAAAAATCTAAAGGTAAATTTAGGTCTAATAATCGTTTTCGTTCCTTTCGTCACAACAAGGAACAAAAGCCTGATCCTTCATCCTCAGGAGCGGTATCAGTTTGGAAACCATCTCCAGTCTGGAATAAATCCAAGCCTTTTAGAAAATCAAAGCCAGCTCCTAAGTCCACATGAAGGTGCGGCCCTCATTCCAGCTCAGCTGGTAGGGGGCAGATTACGTTTTTTTCAAAGGAATTTGGATCAATTCCATTCACAATCTTTGGATTCAGAATATTGTTTCAGAAGGGTACAGAATTGGCTTCAAGATAAGGCCTCCTGCAAAGAGATTTTTTCTTTCCCGTGTCCCAGTAAATCCAGCGAAGGCTCAAGCATTTCTGAAATGTGTTTCAGATCTAGAGTTGGCTGGAGTAATTATGCCAGTTCCAGTTCTGGAACAGGGGATGAGGTTTTATTCAAATCTCTTCATTGTACCAAAGAAGGAGAATTCCTTCAGACCAGTTCTGGATCTAAAAATATTGAATCGTTATGTAAGGATACCAACATTCAAAATGGTAACTGTAAGGACTATCCTGCCTTTTGTTCAGCAAGGGCATTATATGTCTACAATAGATTTACAGGATGCATATCTGCATATTCCGATTCATCCAGATCACTATCAGTTTCTGAGATTCTCGTTCCTAGACAAGCATTACCAGTTTGTGGCTCTGCCATTTGGCCTAGCAACAGCTCCAAGAATTTTTACCAATGTTCTCGGTGCCCTTCTGTCTGTAATCAGAGAACAGGGTATTGTGGTATTTCCTTATTTGGACGATATCTTGGTACTTGCTCAGTCTTCACATTTAGCAGAATCTCATACGAATCGAATTGTGTTGTTTCTTCAAGATCATGGTTGGAGGATCAATTTACTAAAAAGTTCATTGATTCCTCAGACAAGGGTAACCTTTTTGGGTTTCCAGATAGATTCAGTGTCCATGACTCTATCTTTGACAGACAAGAGACGTCTAAAATTGATATCAGCTTGTCGAAACCTTCAGTCACAATCATTCCCTTCTGTAGCCTTATGCATGGAAATTCTAGGTCTTAGGACTGCTGCATCGGACGTGATCCCCTTTGCTCGTTTTCACATGCAACCTCTTCAGCTCTGTATGCTGAACCAGTGGTGCAGGGATTACACAAAGATATCTCAATTAATATCTTTAAAACCGATTGTACGACACTCTCTGACGTGGTGGACAGATCACCATCATTTAGTTCAGGGGGCTTCTTTTGATCTTCCGACCTGGACTGTAATCTCAACAGATGCAAGTCTTACAGGTTGGGGAGCTGTGTGGGGGTCTCTGACGGCACAAGGGGTTTGGGAATCTCAGGAGGTGAGATTACCGATCAATATTTTGGAACTCCGTGCAATTTTCAGAGCTCTTCAGTCTTGGCCTCTTCTAAAGAGAGAATCGTTCATTTGTTTTCAGACAGACAATGTCACATCTGTGGCATACATCAATCATCAAGGAGGGACTCACAGCTCTCTGGCTATGAAAGAAGTATCTCGAATTCTGGTTTGGGCGGAATCCAGCTCCTGTCTAATTTCTGCGGTTCATATCCCAGGTATAGACAATTGGGAAGCGGATTATCTCAGTCGCCAAACGTTGCATCCGGGCGAATGGTCTCTTCACCCAGAGGTATTTCTTCAGATTGTCCAAATGTGGGGACTTCCAGAAATAGATCTGATGGCCTCTCATCTAAACAAGAAACTTCCCAGGTATCTGTCCAGATCCAGGGATCCTCAAGCGGAAGCAGTGGATGCATTGTCACTTCCTTGGAAGTATCATCCTGCTTATATCTTTCCGCCTCTAGTTCTTCTTCCAAGAGTGATCTCCAAGATTCTGAAGGAATGCTCGTTTGTTCTGCTGGTAGCTCCAGCATGGCCTCACAGGTTTTGGTATGCGGATCTTGTCCGGATGGCCTCTTGCCAACCGTGGACTCTTCCGTTAAGACCAGACCTTCTGTCGCAAGGTCCTTTTTTCCATCAGGATCTCAAATCCTTAAATTTAAAGGTATGGAGATTGAACGCTTGATTCTTAGTCAAAGAGGTTTCTCTGACTCTGTGATTAATACTATGTTACAGGCTCGTAAATCTGTATCTAGGGAGATATATTATAGAGTCTGGAAGACATATTTCTTGGTGTCTTTCTCATCATTTTTCCTGACATTCTTTTAGAATTCCGAGAATTTTACAGTTTCTTCAGGATGGTTTGGATAAAGGTTTGTCTGCAAGTTCCTTGAAAGGACAAATCTCTGCTCTTTCTGTTCTTTTTCACAGAAAGATTGCTAATCTTCCTGATATTCATTGTTTTGTACAAGCTTTGGTTCGTATAAAACCTGTTATTAAGTCAATTTCTCCTCCTTGGAGTTTGAATTTGGTTCTGGGGGCTCTTCAAGCTCCTCCGTTTGAACCTATGCATTCATTGGACATTAAATTACTTTCTTGGAAAGTTTTGTTCCTGGCCATCTCTTCTGCCAGAAGAGTTTCTGAATTATCTGCTCTTTCTTGTGAGTCTCCTTTTCTGATTTTTCACCAGGATAAGGCGGTGTTGCGAACTTCTTTCGAATTTTTACCTAAGGTTGTGAATTCCAACAACATTAGTAGAGAAATTGTGGTTCCTTCATTATGTCCTAATCCTAAGAATTCTAAGGAGAAATCATTGCATTCTTTGGATGTAGTTAGAGCTTTGAAATATTATGTTGAAGCCACTAAGAATTTCCGAAAGACTTCTAGTCTATTTGTTATCTTTTCCGGTTCTAGGAAAGGTCAGAAGGCCTCTGCCATTTCTTTGGCATCTTGGTTGAAATCTTTAATTCATCATGCTTATGTCGAGTCGGGTAAAACTCTGCCTCAAAGGATTACAGCTCATTCTACTAGGTCAGTTTCTACTTCCTGGGCGTTTAGGAATGAAGCTTCAGTTGATCAGATTTGCAAAGCAGCAACTTGGTCTTCTTTGCATACTTTTACTAAATTCTACCATTTTGATGTGTTTTCTTCTTCTGAAGCTGTTTTTGGTAGAAAAGTACTTCAGGCAGCTGTTTCAGTTTGAATCTTCTGCTTATGTTTTCAGTTTTTTTCATTATAAAATTTAAACTTTATTTTGGGTGTGGATTATTTTTTCAGCGGAATTGGCTGTCTTTATTTTATCCCTCCCTCTCTAGTGACTCTTGCGTGGAAAGATCCACATCTTGGGTAGTCATTATCCCATACGTCACTAGCTCATGGACTCTTGCTAATTTTATGAAAGAAAACATAATTTATGTAAGAACTTACCTGATAAATTCATTTCTTTCATATTAGCAAGAGTCCATGAGGCCCACCCTTTTGTGGTGGTTATGATTTTTTTGTATAAAGCACAATTATTCCAATTCCTTATTTTTTATGCTTTCGCACTTTTTTCTTCTCACCCCACTTCTTGGCTATTCGTTAAACTGATTTATGGGTGTGGTGAGGGGTGTATTTGTAGGCATTTTGAGGTTTGGGAAACTTTGCCCCTCCTGGTAGGAATGTATATCCCATACGTCACTAGCTCATGGACTCTTGCTAATATGAAAGAAATGAATTTATCAGGTAAGTTCTTACATAAATTATGTTTTTCTTTCATGTAATTGGCAAGAGTCCATGAGCTAGTGACGTATGGGATAGCAATACCCAAGATGTGGATCTCCACTCAAGAGTCACTAGAGAGGGAGGGAATAAAATAAAAACAGCCATTTTCCGCTGAAAAGATTAATCCACAACCCAAAAAAATAAGTTTATTTTCATAATTGAAAGAAAAAAACTTAAATCAAAAGCAGAAGAATCAAACTGAAACAGCTGCCTGAAGAACTTTTCTACCAAAAACTGCTTCCGAAGAAGCAAATACATCAAAACGGTAGAATTTAGTAAATGTATGCAAAGAAGACCAAGTTGCTGCTTTGCAAATCTGATCAACTGAAGCTTCATTCTTAAAAGCCCACAAAGTGTAGACTGATCTAGTAGAAAGCTGTAATTCTCTGAGGCGGGGCCTGACCCGACTCCAAATAAGCTTGATGAATCAAAAGTTTCAACCAAGAAGCCAAGGAAATAGCAGAAGCCTTCTGACCTTTCCTAGGACCAGAAAATAAAACAAATAGACTGGAAGTCTTCCTGAAATCTTTAGTAGCTTCCACATAATATTTCAAAGCTCTTACCACATCCAAAGAATGCAAGGATCTTCCCAAAGAATTCTTAGGATTAGGACATAAGGAAGGGACAACAATTTATCTATTAATGTTGTTAGAATTTACAATCTTAGGTAAAAATTGAAAAGAAGTCCGCGAAACTGCCTTATCCTGATAAAAAATCAGAAAAGGAGACTCACGAGAAAGAACAGATAGCTCTAGCAGAAGAGATGGCCAAAAGGAACAAAACTTTCCAAGAAAGTAGTTTAATGTCCAAAGAATGCATAGGTTCAAATGGAGGAGCCTGTAAGGCCTTCAGAACCAAATTAAGACTCCAAGGAGGAGAAATTGTTTTAATGACAGGCTTAATACGAACTAAAGCCTGTACAAAACAGTGTATATCAGGAAGTATAGCAATCTTTCTGTGAAATAAAACAGAAAGAGCAGAGATTTGTCCTTTCAAGGAACTTGCAGACAAACCTTTATCCAAACCATCCTGAAGAAACTGTAAAATTCTAGGAATTCTAAAAGAATGCCAGGAGAATTTATGAGAAGAACACCATGAAATGTAAGCCTTCCAAACTCTATAATAAATCTTTCTAGAGACAGATTTACGAGCTTGTATCATAGTATTAATCACTGAGTCAGAGAAACCTCTATGACTTAGAACTAAGCGTTCAATTTCCATACCTTCAAATTTAATGATTTGAGATCCTGATGGAAAAACGGACCTTGAGATAGTAGGTCTAGCCGTAACGGAAGTGGCTAAGGCGGGCAACTGGACATCCGAACCAGATCCGCATACCAAAACCTGTGTGGCCATGCTGGAGCCACCTGCAGCACAAATGATTGTTCCATGATGATTTTGGAGATCACTCTTGGAAGGAGAACTAGAGGCGGGAAAATGTAAGCAGGATGATAACACCAAGGAAGTGTCAGCGCATCCACTGCTTCCGCCTGTACATCCCTGGACCTGGACAGGTATCTGGGAAGTTTCTTGTTTAGATGAGAAGCCATGAGATCTATCTCTGGAAGACCCCACATCTGAACAATCTGAGAAAATACATCTGGATGGAGAGACCACTCCCCTGGATGTAAAGTCTGGCGGCTGAGATAATCCGCCTCCCAATTTTCTACACCTGGAATATGTACCGCAGAGATTAGACAGGAGCTGGATTCCGCCCAAGCAAGTATCCAAGATACTTCTTTCATAGCTTGGGGACTGTGAGTCCCACCCTGATGATTGACATATGCCACTGTTGTGATATTGTCTGTCTGAAAACAAATGAACAGTTCTCTCTTTAACAGAGGCCAAAACTGAAGAGCTCTGAGAATTGCACAGAGTTCTAAAATATTTATTAGTAATTTCCAAACCCCTTGTGCTGTCAGAGATTCACAGTCCAGGTTGGCCGAGCAAAAGAAGCCCCTTGAACTAAACAATGGTGATCTATCCACCACGTCAGAGAGTGTCGTACATTGGGATTTAAGGATATTATTTGTGATATCTTTGTATAATCCCTGAACCATTGGTTCAGCATACAAAGCTGTAGAGGCACATAGCCACTGAAGGGAATGACTGAGACTGAAGGTGCCGACAGGCTGCAACCAATTTTAAACGTCTCTTGTCTGTTAGAGACAGAGTCATGGACACTGAATCTATCTGGAAGCCAAAAAAGATGACCCTTGTCTGAGGAATCAGGAAACTTTTTGGTAAATTGATCCTCCAACCATGTTTCTGAAGAAACAACACAAGTTGATTCATGTGAGATTCTGCAGTACATAAAGACTGAGCTAGTATCAAGACATCGTCCAATGTCCTCGCTGAACAAAAGGCAGAAAAGTCCTTATAGTCACCATCTTGAAAGTTGGTACTCTTACATAACGATTCAAAATTTTCAGATCCAGAACTGGTCTGAATAAATTTTCCTTTTTTGGGACAATGAATAGATTTGAATAAAACCCCAAACCTTGTATCTGAAGAGGAACTGGCATGATTACCCCTGAAGACTTCAGGTCTGAAACACACTTCAGGAAAGCCTTAGCTTTTACTGGATTTGCTGGGATACGTGAGAGAAAAAATCTTCTCACAGGAACCCTATTCGATACCCTTGAGAGACAATGGTCTGATTCCATTGATTTTGGACAGATCTTATCCAAATATCCTTGAAAAACCTTAATCTGCCCCCTACCAGCTGAGCTGGAATGAGGGCCGCACCTTCATGCGGACTTAGGGGCTGACTTTGGTTTAGTAAATGGCTTGGATTTATTCCAATTTGAGGAAGGCTTCCAATTGGAAGAAGATTCCTTGGGGGGAGGATTGAGTTTTTGTACCTTATTCTGACGAAAGGAACGAAAACGGTTAGAAGATTTACCGTTAGGTTTTTTATCCTGAGGCAAAAAAACTCCCTTTCCCCCAGTGACAGTTGAAATAATAGAATCCAACTGAGAACCAAATAAATTATTACCTTGGAAAGAAAGAGATAGTAACCTAGATTTAGATGTCATATCAGCATTCCAAGATTTAAGCCACAAAGCTCTTCTAGCTAATATAGCTAAAGACATGGATTCTACATCAATTTTGATAATATCAAAAATAGCATCACAAATAAAATGATTAGCATATTGCAGTAAGCGAACAATGCTAGATAAGTCAGAATCCAATTCCTGTTGCGCTAAATTTTCCAACCAGAAAGTTGATGCAGCCGCAACATCAGCCAAAGAAATTGCAGGTCTGAGAAGATGACCTGAATATAAATAGGCCTTCCTTAGATAAGATTCAAGCTTCCTATCTAAAGGATCCTTAAAGGAAGTAATATCTTCCATAGGAATAGTGGTACGTTTAGCAAGAGTAGAAATAGCCCCATCAACTTTGGGGATTTTTTCCCAAAACTCTATAGATTTTGCTGGTAAAGGATACAATTTTTTAAACCTTGAAGAAGGAATAAAAGAAGTACCTGGCTTATTCCATTCCTTAGAAATCATACCAGAAATAGCCTCAGGAATAGGAAAAACCCCTGGAGAAACCACAGGAGGTTTAAAAACAGCATTTAAATGTTTATTAGACTGAACGTCAAGAGGACTGGTTACCTCAATATCCAAAGTAATTAACATTTCTTTTAATAAAGAACGCATATACTCTATTTTAAATAAATAAGTAGATTTGTCAGTATCAATGTCTGAGGAAGGATCTTCTGTATCAGATAGATCCTCATCAGAAGAGGATAAATTATTATGTTGTTGTTCATTTGAAATTTCATCATCTAAATGAGAAGTTTTAAAAGACCTTTTACGTTTATTAGAAGGTGGAAATGCAGACAAAGCCTTCAGGATAGAATCAGAAACAAACTCTTTAAAATTTACAGGTATATCATGCACATTAGAAGTTGAAGGAACTGCAACTGGCAATGTACTATTACTGATAGAAACACTATCTGCATGTAAAAGTTTATCATGACATCTATTACAAATGACATTCGGCGAAATAATTTCTACAATTTTACAGCAAATGCACTTAGCTTTGGTAGAACCGATGTCAGGCAACAATGTTCCAGCAGAAACTTCTGAGGCAGGATCAGATTGAGATATCTTGCAAAATGTAAGAGAAAAAAACAACATATAAAGCAAAATTATCTGTTTCCTTATATGACAGTTTCAGGAATGGGAAAAAATGCAAATAGCATAGCCCTCTGATAGAAAAAAAGGAAAGAGGCAAACATCAATGGGGTATTGAAATAATGAAAAAGTTTGGCGCCAAGTATGACGCACAACGTAACTTAAACTTTTTTGGCGCCAAAAATAACCGGAAATGACACACTCGCGTCACTAATTATGCAACCGTGTGAAAGGTCTCGGCATCAAGTATGACGCCGGAACTGACTAAATTGCGTCATAAACGTATTTTTTCACGCAAAAATATTTTCATGCCAAGAATGACGCAATAAAGTTTAGCATTAGACGCACCCGCGGGGCTAATACCGCCCGCAATTTGCAAGAAGTAGTCAATTGAAAAAAAAAAGACAAAACCCCAGGTAAGAAAAAAATTCTTAAAAAAATGTTTATATTCCCCAAATATGAAACTGAAAGTCTACAGAAGGAAATACATGAACCTGACTCATGGCAAATATAAGTACAATACATATATTTAGAACTTTATATAAATGCATAAAGTGCCAAACCATAGCTGAGGTGTCTTAAGTAATAAAAAACATACTTACCTAAAGACACCCATCCACATATAGCAGATAGCCAAACCAGTACTAAAACAGTTATCAGTAGAGATAATAGTAAATTGAGAGTATATCGTCGATCTGAAAAGGGAGGTAGGAGATGAATCTCTACGACCGATAACAGAGAACCTATGAAATAGACCCCCATTAGGGAAATGATCGTATTCAATAAGTGATACTCCCTTCACGTCCCTCTGACATTTGCTGTACTCTGAGAGGAATCGGGCTTCAACAATGCTGAGAAGCGCATAGCAACGTAGAAATCTTAGCACAAACTTACTTCACCACCTCCATAGTAGGCAAAGTTTGTAAAACTGATTTGTGGGTTTGGTGAGGGGTGTATTTATAGGCATTTTGAGGTTTGGGAAACTTTGCCCCTCCTGGTAGGATTGTATATCCCATACGTCACTAGCTCATGGACTCTTGCCAATTACATGAAAGAAATAGGCGATACAGTCCTCTACAGTATATAGATTTATATTTCTTGTACTAAGCAGCCAAGTGTACAATCAATATAACTTAAGATGGTATGGAATGTAAGGCAAAGCTTTGTTATCTCCCTGAAAGAATGTGCCCATAAGGAGCTGTCTTTGTTGCCTAATAAGAAATCGTACCTAAATATAAAAATAAAGAAAAATACCTATTATACAGTATGCACTGAGATCATAGCAGAGTAAGAATTCTTTACTGAACCATTTCATTCCTTAGAGAAGCACAGGTAAAAATGATTGTAATTATTTTTAGTGCTATGTTAGCACTACATGCAAATAAAATATGATTATTAGGCAATAGTATATTGGCATAGCTCATGTACAGTCTAAAAAGGCTGTCCATATGTAACAAGACAACATAACCAGTGCATAATAATGCTTTAACTTTAAATCATCATTTGTTTCCTATTTGCAGAAGGTTATAATTTACCCCTTGTGGTACTACTTGTTTTCTGTGATGCAAAGCATGCCAGTACTGGTGTCCTTAAATGGTTCATAATGTCACATAAAATATTGCTTTTACCTTGCAGAAAATGTTTTCTGAGTGGATAAAAAACAAGAAGCAATTCATGTGGATTTAAAGCAATTGTTCGGTTGCCATTAGCAACAGAATCTAGATGCGGCCAATCAGCAAAGTTGATATATTGTTTTGACATGCATATACATATTGCTAGCATAAATAGCAACATAGACCTAATAACAGGAGGAATTAAAGGTTCAAAGCAACATAGTTGCAAAGTGTCGTTTTAAGTGTATGTGCACAAGTGTTCCTATTATCAAATGGATGGAAAGTATATGCTGCGAGAGAATCATGAGCGATAGTCATTTTGTACAAGGCACCACAGAAATGGAAATAATTGCACTTTCATTTGACAATTTCTGCCAATTTATGTATTTTAGCAATAAAATACATTTAAATTCAATGTCTAAAAAAAACACTACAACATTCCAACGATCACACTAAAATAAAAGTAAATCGATTTTGCAGCCCTAGTACAGAAATTATAGATAGTTCCTATATCAAAATATTATTTATTCATGAAGCTTTTTATATATTTATTTATGTTTCCTCAATCATCCTTCTAGGCCAACTTACAACTGGGGTCTATTCTTTAAAAAAATAAATTGAATTAACCAACTACGGGCTAGATTACGAGTGTAGCACTATTTTGCGCTCCTGCTAGTGTGTTAACTTTGTTAGACAGAGGCTTTTTGCACGCGTCGGGTTGCTCTCATATTATGAGTTGAAAGTAAAAAGTTTAGCACAACTCATTAATGTATTCTCCAAAAGACTTAAATGGAGCACAAAAGCTGGAAAAAAACCTAACACACATACTCGTGCCGTAACCCAATTGCGTTTATTCAAGTGTGCCAAACCCAACACAAAATATGAATATTTCAATGTTCTTCTATTTATTCTTAATCTGTTTAAAAATACATAGAACATATTCCCTATGTGAAAAACATTGGGATGTTAAATATTTACAGTACATACACAGTTAAAAACTTTATTAAATATGAATATTCCATTAATATATTTTTTTATGTTTTCTTCTACTTGACTGCAAAGGGCTCCATTGCACGTATATATATGTGTATATGTGTGTACATATGTATTTATGTGTTTATATGTCCGTAAATATATATATAAATACAAATGTACACACATATATAAATATATACTGTAAATATATAGATATCAGTGACATGCAGTGAGGTCAGATTCTGGTGAGGCACTAGATATGAAACGCCGGAGAAACACATGTACAGAGGGCCGCAAGTACCCCCCACAGGGCAGGTTTAAATGATAGCTGAACCAGTGCACAGGTGACATAATCAGGTGATGGGTGAGAGCAAGTTAGTAACCACTGAGTTACGGATCAGCTGATTATTTCACCTGTGCACTGATTCAGCTATGATGAAAACCTGGCCTGTTGGGGGTACTTGAGGACCATTGTTGAGAAACACTGCACTAAAGCACTAGCTCATCGGAAATGTATTGATTACCTGGAGAATAAAGCACACATACTCTGCTCACTGACACCCACACACACTCTGCTCACATACACACTCACACAATTCTGTGGCACAGTGCCAGTTACTAAGCAATTAGAATGATACGCAATCTCTTCTCTACTCACTACTGTATTGTAAAAATAGAAATAATTTACCATACAAGTTTTACACAAAGGACAAGTTATCAATACTGCCAACACAGCTGCTGCAATATGGTTTCAAGAAATGCACGTGCACATCCCACTTAGGTATGCTCTTCAACAAAGGACACCAAAGGATACCAAAAGAATGAAGTACATAATAATAAAAGTAAAATAGAAAGTTTATTTATTTCTTTTTTTGTGTGCAATTTCTATCTGAATGATGGAAATGTTATTATGACTTCCATGTTCATTTCAAAAACTAATTTGATTTGCTGACATGGGGCCAGTAACAGTTGATGCTAATTCTCAAAATATAAATAACTAGAAAAGTCTATTAAAATAGCATGCTCTACCTCAATCATGAAAGTTTAATTTTAAATGTCTCCCTTTGACTATGTGTTTAACCAGTTACTTTACAGTGGCATTGTTTCCAAAAAACATTTAACTGCAATAATTACATATATTTTTTAAATGACTCATTATCTCCTTTTTATTAATATAAACTTGTATAAAAGCAGCACATATTAAAAACACAATGCAACAGCTTTCAAAATGATTTGTGAATTACAAGTTAACAGCATTTTTTAAATAAATGGAGACACAGAGAAAAATAAAAATAGATACTGCATCCTCTGACTGAACAGACATAACATATATGGAGTTTGTACCTAATTAAATGAAATAACCATGAACATGGGAGGCTTAGCAATATTCAATGTCAAAAACTTTAATTTAAATAATGTGGACATTGCACACTTAAAGGGACATGAAACCCACATTTTTTCTTTCATGATTTAGAAAGAGAATGCAATTTTAAACATCTTTCTAATTTACTACTATTATCTAATTTGTTTTATTCTCTTGATATTCTTTGCTGAAATGCATATCTAGATATGCTCAGAAGATGCTGATTGGTTGCTGCACATAGAAGCCTCGTGTGATTGGCTCACCCATGTGCATTGCTTTTTCTTCAACTATGGATATCTAAAAAAAGAAGCAAAATAAATAATAGAAGTCAATTGTAATGTTTAAATTTGTATTCTCTATCTGAATCGTGAAAGAAAGAGTTTGGGTTTAGTAACCCTTTAACTTCAAATTCTGGGTTTTAAATTATGGATTTAAATTTGAATTGACCCTTTGACTTCCTGTCAGTATTGGGTTATGCTCACTTACTGTCCCCCTGTTAATGAGCTGTATCTGAACACAATTTGTGAATCACAAGAGATGTAGAATACTACTTTACTCTTCTGCATGGTGTCATCGGTTCTTAGGTTACCGCAGCTTCCTGTTGTGTCACATGACCCTGCTCACTGCAGCCTCCTTCTGATTAATCTATATATCCTTCACTTGCTAGGAGGCATCAAGAGGGGTGCCTCCTATTGGTCCCAATTTTTGCTGCTAATATATTGACAGAACACAGGTGGCGCTGCAGCACAGCTTTCCTTTGACCCATGTACTGCAATGGAGAGAAGCTTCCCTGTACCTGCCTCTCCATAGCATTACATGGGGGGAAATATTTTTTTGGACTATTTTTTTTTTGTTTTAATTAAAATTTAATTAAGCTTTGGCCACATATGGCAGGGTAGGCATTGCCTCCCCTGCCTCCTATGAGTGCACATCCCTGATAGATATACATCTTTAGACATGTATATGTATGTATCTCTATGTTAAAGCCCTTTCCAGGCCTTTTTTTCTAACACCTGATAACTCATCTTTGAGCTCTTATAAACATTTTAATGCAATTTTTTTTATCAGACAGTGTTAATATGAATGTAACTATACTGTTAAATGTATTTTTTATGTGTTTTGTGCATCTTTTTGTCTTGCGTAACAGTAAAGTAGAGCTCTAAAATCGCACTATCCCAATGCGTGTTAAATTCAATTTCACTCAAGCGAATGCATTTACTTTCAATTTGAAATACGCGCTATATCTCCATCACGAGCAAAAAGCAGAGCTATACCCTATAACGCTTGCGCACTACACTTAGCGTGCGACTCATAATCTGGCTCTAGATGGGGGGGAGGGTATTTAGCTCAGACCTTAAAACCTTGATTAAAATGAAGTGAAAATAAATAAAATTATGTCACTTCTAGTTCGCAATAAATGTTACATCTATGAACTCTGACCACAAGCGTCTGAAGATGAGAAGCAATAGCATCAACAGGGACAACATAATTAACAAGACTTAAAAGGAGGAAGGTAAAGAGAAATTTGGTCTTGAGGTAGGGGTCCTTTGCAGTGGACAAAGTACTTGGCGTGAGGAGGTCCTTAGAAAGGGAGATGTGTATTTGTGCAAGGTGGTTTTATAGGGGGAAAGAGCTTTGGTGAGTTTGCATTTTGAGGTTGCTGGTGCAACTTGTCTTTCAAGGAAGGATTTGGGACAATATGGCTTTGAGTATTTGCAACAAAGGGTTTCGTTATTATAGATTAGTAGTGGGTTTTCAGAGCTCAGTCAGAGGGCATATTATTCATTAAGGGGTATTGTATTGGGTGCTTCTGGTGGTGATGTGTTTCATTTATTTAAGGTGGAATTGCAGTGGGAATGAATTACTTCAATAAGTTACTGCAGTGTTTGGGTGGTTATGGGGCATGGTGCCGTAGAAAATGTGAATGCCAAGCATAAGTAACATTATATAGAAATATACAGAAATATATACAACAATTTTAGAATATACTGTATATTAAAGTTCCTTTTCTGCAGTGCTGAACAGAAACATTAAGTAATATCTGATGGTATTAAACATCTATTCATCCATTCTCAGCTGTCCAGTAACAGGTAACAGTCTTTCAACAGTTATGTGGGATATATATATATATATATATATATATATATATATATATATATATGAAAAAGAATAAAAGGTAAGCGCTGCCTAGCATATAAGTACAAGTGTTGAAAAATACACACAATATGAACAAATCACAATAGACATAGGGCAAAAAGAGCACCTCATATAATTATGACTGAATAATAAATAAAAAATGTTGATTCAGAGAACAGTTCCCAAAAGTAAAGCAAAATTAAAAAAAATATAAAATCAAAATTCATAAACACATAAGTAAAGGCACGTATAAAGTTCATGTAATTCTTGATATTCTTAATTCATCCGATCCCCATATGGGTGTGCACTTACTTGAATTCACCTCAATCTGTATGAGGTAAGTAAAGACGTAATCACTTGTCAATTTCACACTGTCTGGAAAAGCCACTTGTATGGAGTGAGGTTGCCCCTTTAAACCATGCACTGTCCGCAGGTAGAGAAACTTTCAGATCCTCTTATCCTTAGAGTGAGGTAGATTCACGATTTGATGGCATGCAAACATAAATAAAAGGACACTAATAGTGCATTAACCTTTTATTTAATATGACAAACAAAACACCTGTAGATTAAACCTACTCACAAGTAAATCCTCAATTAATGAGGTAAATAAAAAGCACATAAACAAATTAAGGCCGATAGCAGCAGTTGTGAAGCATTCAAACGATAGCAGCAGTAAATCACCTTACGCGTTTCAAAGGCATGTAAGACTTGCGTCTGCCTTCTTCATCAGAGGTATGTTTTGCTACGAGATTTGCGTGTCTATTTACGGACACCAAGCATGATTACGTCATAGAGGCGGATCTCACAATTGCTATAGAGATCGTGATAACTTTATGTGGATATTAACATGAACAAAGTGACAATAAAAAGCGGCATATTTAAAAAACATCATAGATCATATTATTAAAATCAGCTTGCTACCAAAACATAATATATTATTGTAGCTAATAAAATATGTCCATTAACTAAAATACCATTAAAAAGCGTAAAACGGATTTGAAGGTAGTTATTTACAAAAAAATGCTAATGTATCATATGGAGAAAATCTTATCGTAACTGCACTAAAAATACACATAATCGTAGTATCAGTATGAAATAAAGAAACATATTAAAAATCTCTAGCAAGACATAAATAATACATAAAAATTCCTAATGTTAACGGCAAGAATAAAAAATATATATAAATATATATATATATATATAAACCGTAATAGAACATAACACACATATATAAAAAAATTATGTTTAATCAATAGTGAAATACAATAAATATATAGAACTGGATGGCATAGTAAAAACTTGAAGTAAACGAGAAAAAATCATTATCAATATCTATGAAAAAGATATTTGATAGATGGGGATTCTAAAATATCATATCAAAAGGAAGTAAATCTATACTACAAACATGAATTAAGAGAGAATGAATGATTATATTAGAAACATTCAATCTAAACTTGTAGCATAAAGCTAAAATTAATTTTATTATTTAAATTTTAAAAGAATTTTAATGCATAAAATTATAAAAGAATAGGCAAGAATGATAGTTAAAGAGGTTAAATTTCATTAGAGGAAAGCAGCAATGTCAATGTCCTTATTGAGACCATATGAAACCATAGTATTGAATAAATGTATCCAATATGTTTCTCTTTGTCTGAGGAGGCGTTCCCTATCCCCTCCTCTTTCTGACACCTTAACAAGTTCAAGGATGGTGCCCCTTAGACATTTAGGATCTTTGTCGTGAACCATCCTATAGTGTTCTGATAGGTTATGGGATTTAAGTCCAGCTTTAATATTAGTAACATGCTCGTAAATCCTTTTCTTAAAGGGACGTGTGGTACGGCCTATATACTGAAGGTCACAACTGCATTGTATTAAGTACACGACGTACTCCGTCCTACAATTACATAGAGACTGTATGTCACAGCGTTTGCCGTTAGATGTAGAAATGACCTGTTTAGTTGGTTTATTGCCATTATATGCATGTTCACACGCACAACAGTTCAATCTGTTGCATTTATAGACCCCCTTGGCACCACTTCCATTAAGCCATGTTTTCTTAGATTGGGTTCTTTTTAGCTGACTGGGTGCTAAAATATTTTTAAGGTTCTGATTTTATCCAGAACTTCTTTTAAAATCTTATCTTTGTGGAGAATATGCCAATGTTTTTGTACAATGTGTTTCACACCTATCAACCCTTCATTGAATGTAGTAATGAAATTCATTTGTTTTGTTTCTCTGTTAGACCTTTTCAGAATATTCTTTTTGTTGTTGTTATTATTCATATTTTTTATGACATCAATATTGTTGATGTTTCTTACCTTATTGTAGGCTGTTTCAATACTTCTTTCTCCATAGCCCTTTTCTGAAAATTTATTTTTCAGGAGAACAGCTTCTTTTTCAAAGTCTACTTGGCGAGAACAATTTCGTTTAACCCTTAGGAATTGTCCATAAGGGATATTCTTAATCCAACTAGGGTAATGGTTACTTGTAGCATGTATAAAACCATTACTATCCGTTTCCTTTTTATGGAGTTTGGTTTCAACTTTCCCTCCTTCATGAAATAGGACTAAGTCAAGAAACTCAATTTCAAATTTATCAAATTTGTCTGTGAATTTCAAATTGACATCATTGGTTTTTATGAAACGCGAAAATTCATTAAGGATATCAACCCCCCCTTTCCAGACGAATATAATGTCGTCTATGAAACGGGACCAGGTGACTATATGGTCCCTAAAGGGGTTATTGTTCCAGATACATTTCTCCTCCCATAAGCCCATATACAGGTTAGCGTAGCTAGGGGCAAATTGAGTCCCCATAGCCGTTCCGCTAACCTGTTTATAGTATTCATCATCAAAGACAAAGTAATTTTGTTCTAAGATGAATTTAATTGACTCAAGTATAAACATTTGATTTTTTTCTGGGAGATCAGATAGTTTTTTTAGCCAATATTCAATAGATTGTATACCCAAGATGTGTGGAATATTAGTATATAGGGCAGTCACATTGACTGTAACCCATATATAGTCTTCTTTCCAATCTATTTGGGAAAGCTTATTAATAGTATCAGGAGTATCCTTAATATAGGATCTCATTTTTGGTACAAGAGGCTGCAGAAAATGATCGACATACTCAGATAATGAGGATGTCAGAGAATTGATTCCTGCAACAATGGGTCTACCCGGAGGATTTGTTTCACTTTTGTGAATTTTTGGGAGCTGGTAAAAAACTGCTACCTCCGGATCATTATTTCCCAAGAATTTGAATTCATTCTCATTTAGCACCCCATCAAATTTAGCGGAATCTAGTAAATCATTGTATTTTTTAACAAACATAGTAGTAGGGTTATAGGGGAGTTTTCTATAGGTGGTTGTATCATTAAGAAGTCTTTTTGCTTCATTGATATAATCCTCCCTATTTTGTATTACAACTCCCCCACCCTTATCCGCCTCCCTAATGACAATGTCCATATCCTCTTTTAGTTTTTTTTATCTCAGCTTTATCAATTGCACTTGTATTATCTTTCTTAATTTTATAGTTTTTGCAATATTCATACAGGTTTTGTGTGACCAAACTTTCAAACACAGGTATACAATTACCCTTAGAGTGTATCGGGTAAAAAGATGATGTGGGTCTAAAATCTGTATTTTTATTTATTTTCAATCTTTCATCATATTGTACTCCTGTGCTTATCACATCCTCCTCAGTTGAATTGTTTAAATTGGCCAGGAGTGTAACTGTCTCCATATCCGCTTCTGTGAGTATGGTCGAGTCTTTATTCTGTATTGAACTTTGTTGTTCCTTTTTAATTTTTCAAAGTGCCTGCTCAGAGTGAGCTTTCGGACAAACTTGTGTAAGTCTATGAACAGAGTGAAGGCGTTAGGGCCCTTAGTAGGTGCAAATGAAAGTCCCTTTTTCAGGATTTCCATTACATTTTCACTGAAAGTTTTATTTGAAAGGTTAAATATTTTTACACTGTTTTCTATTGAACCCAATTTCCATTTATTCTTTGCTTTTTCATGTTTGTTTCAAATCTGCTTTCCTCCTCTGCATCCTCTATACTTCTTTCTATTTGTCTTTTTTTTGGATTTTGTTTTCTCCACTGAGGTGTAATATCTTTGTTTTGCCTTAAATTTGGTGCATTTATTTTTGTGCGATTCCCTAAAAAATACTGACCATTAGAGTAGCTTTATGCTACAAGTTTAGATTGAATGTTTCTAATATAATCATTCATTCTCTCTTAATTCGTGTTTGTAGTATAGATTTACTTCCTTTTGATATGATATTTTAGAATCCCCATCTATCAAATATCTTTTTTATATATATTGATAATGATTTTTTCTCGTTTACTTGGAGTTTTTACTATGCCATCCAGTTCTATATATTTATTGTATTTCTCTGTTGATTATACATCATTTTTTATATATGTGTGTTATGTTCTATTACGGTTTATATATATATATATATATTTTATTCTTGCCGTTAACATTAGGAATTTTTATGTATTATTTATGTCTTGCTAGAGATTTTTAATATGTTTCTTTATTTCATACTGATACTACGATTATGTGTATTTTTAGTGCAGTTACGATAAGATTTTCTCCATATGATACATTAGCATTTTTTTGTAAATAACTACCTTCAAATCCGTTTTACGCTTTTTAATGGTATTTTAGTTAATGGACATATTTTATTAGCTACAATAATATATTATGTTTTGGTAGCAAGCTGATTTTAACAATATGATCTATGATGCTTTTTAAATATGCCGCTTTTTATTGTCACTTTGTTCATGTTAATATCCACATAAAGTTATCACGATCTCTATAGCAATTGTGAGATCCGCCTCTATGACGTAATCATGCTTGGTGTCCGTAAATAGACACTCAAGTCTGGTAGCAAAACACACCTCTGATGAAGAAGGCAGACGCAAGTCTTACATGCCTTTGAAACGCGTAAGGTGATTTACTGCTGCTATCGTTTGAATGCTTCACAACTGCTGCTATCGGCCTTAATTTGTTTATGTGCTTTTTGTTTACCTCATTAATTGAGGATTTACTTGTGAGTAGGTTTAATCTACAGGTGTTTTGTTTGTCATATTAAATAAAAGGTTAATGCACTATTAGTGTCCTTTTATTTATGTTTGCATGCCATCAAATCGTGAATCTACCTCACTCTAAGGATAAGAGGATCTGAAAGTTTCTCTACCTGCGGACAGTGCATGGTTTAAAGGGGCCACCTCACTCCATACAAGTGGCTTTTCCAGACAGTGTGAAATTGACAAGTGATTACGTCTTTACTTACCTCATACAGATTGAGGTGAATTCAAGTAAGTGCACACCCATATGGGGATCGGATGAATTAAGAATATCAAGAATTACATGAACTTTATACGTGCCTTTACTTATGTGTTTATGAATTTTGATTTTATATTTTTTTTAATTTTTTTTTACTTTTGGGAACTGTTCTCTGAATCAACATTTTTTATTTATTATTCAGTCATAATTATATGAGGTGCTCTTTTTGCCCTATATCTATTGTGATTTGTTCATATTGTGTGTATTTTTCAACACTTGTACTTATATGCTAGGCAGCGCTTACCTTTTATTCTTTTTCATATATATATATATATATATATATATATATATATATATATATATGAGAAAAAAAACGGGTTTGTGATAACGGCGCAAGAATAGGTGTTTGCCTCAAAAAACCTTGTTAGAAGAAAAAGTATATATAACACTGTGCTGCCCCAAATTACTTATTAGGATTGTGGGATACCCAAAAAAAACCTCAATCCTAATAGAGAGAAAATAGTGAACCAAGAAATAGTAAAATGTAAGGGGCGCTCAGTGTAGCAGATTAAACAATGAAAAGTACTCTAAGTGCTTAGCTCGAGTTAATACTAATATAGATTTCAATATAATTAATAGTATAAATAGTTAGATTCATGAAAATAGTAGAAAGATAGATTTTCCGAAATTAGACAGCTATTGTTATTCATACAGTTGTAATCCAATGTGTAAAATGGAAAAGATTATTTCTAAATAGAAAATAAAAAATAAAAATACATGAAAACAATACCAATGATGTAAAATATAAATGCAAATTTTATTGTTAAAAGTATATCCCCTCGCCTTAGGTTAGCTGCAGCCATCTGCATTTACAGAATTAATTATCTGTTTTCTTATTAATTTTAAGGGTCATTGTTTGAAATCCCCCTTTTTTCTGGAGCGCTAGTGGACCCAGAGCTACCTGGATATTTTTCTAGGATTCTACTTATATATATATATTTTTTGTTCCACTAGAAGAATTCTTGCAGGTGCCCATGGCAAGTGGTAGGAAAGAAACATGCAGAATAACAAATATTATGGGCCAGATTACGAGTGGAGCAGTATTTATCACTCCCGCTCAATTGCTAACTCCGCTAGAAGTAAGCTTTTTGCACGGGTCAGGTAGCGCTCATATTACAAGTTGAAAGTAAAACATTTGCGTGCAAAAAGCATAAGTTAGAATATTGTGACCGCATTACCATATTTCCCCAAAGAAGTTAATGGAGCAAGAAAAGTGGGGAAAAAAAACCTTTAACACCCTACTTGCACGCTAAACAGATGGCATATTCTCAATTGCGCTAACCCAACATGAAAATACTAATATTTTGCATTCCAATGTTCTTCACATAGCAGAATATGTTCTATTTATTCATAAATACATATTTCTACATATATCTGATGGTTTTGTGGTACAATATATATATATATATATATATATATATATATACCTATATATACAGTATATATATATATATATATATATATATATATATATAGATGCTTATATATAAGTATAGATAAATACATATATATATATATATTTGTACATACATATAAAAATATATATATACACACACACGCATGCATATTTAGGCATGAATATGTATGTATGTCTATATTAAAGCCCTTTGCCTGCCTGTTTTCTAACACCTGAGACTTCTTTGAGCCCTTATAGCTTTTTTGTTCAAGATTTTTATTAAATCATTTTATTAGATAATGTTATTTTGAATGTAACTGTACTTTTTAATGTATTTTTGATGTATTTTGTGAAACTTTTATGTTTTGCAAAAGAGCTCTGAGGACACTGTATTCTGTAATCATTCTAGCTTAAATTGTGATTGCGCTCACGAGTTTGTGTTTACTTTCAACTTGTAATACTAGCGGTAAACCTGATGGGTGCAAATACCTGCGATAAACCCCTTTTCACTTGTGCATAAATTAGCGTGCCACTTGTAATCTGGCCCTTATAATTACTCAATATAATTATATATTTAAAGCAGATGCATTTCGCAAAATGATAGTTATTTAAATATTGACCATAAATTAGTGGGTACCACCATGTTTTAATCTAGGTTTCATGTATCTGGTCTTCTCTTCTGATGCTAAAGAGCTATACATTATTTGCTAGAAAGTGCAATCAATGATGGTGGAATAAAGAAGTGTTAAGTCTGGATTCTGCCCTTAAATTTCTAACAAGAATAAGAATGCCCACAATTTTAAGAATCAAATTACACAAAAAGAATGAAGACAAAATACATGATCAAACTGTATTGCAAAGTATTTTTACTACACATAATTGAACACTTTTTATTAAAATCTCAGTGTTTAATGTCCCTGTAAAAAAAAAAATAATAAAAAAATAATTTTAAATAATTATCTTCTTGTTTGTTTTCTTTTTGAATTTCCATGTTTCTATAAGCTTGTGAACTTGCAATTTGCTCATATTTCTATCTATATCCTTCCTCTCAACAATTTAATTATGAAAAATGTACCTACAATAGGGTAATAGGTTAATTCAACTAATTTGTACTTTAGTGGATCCAGCCCTAGGTGTGCTCTACACTTTGAAAACTTCAATGATTTGATGGACCTTATAATTATTGTATCACGTTTTAAGTTTGACATGTTTTACCCACAAAAATACAGCACTTAAAGTAATGACTTAAAGCAATAAAGGGTGTTTCCCAAAATAATTGTAGAAACACTGGTAGTTATGAGATAAGCTGCAAGACAGACTAATTTATTCTACCTCTATAAAGACCAGATGAAGAGTTGCTTATTAAGTAACTGCTCCCATGTGTACAAAGTGCCAGATAAAATATCACTTTGAGACTAGGGATGCTGAAAGTGTTAGTCACTGTAGGAGAGTGGTCAGTTTATGTGATTGTTGTTGTATCGTTATACAGAGCAACATGTATATTATTACTATTTCGTACTACTCAGTAGAATTGTTGATTCAGGCTTCAGATGAATGCAAATTCGTCCAAATTTTGCTGAGTCATTTGATATACAAACAATCAAATACATTATTGGACGAAACAAACAAAAACAAACAAGTGATTGATTGACAAAGTTGATTCGTTCATTCCATTTGGTACCAAAAAAAGGTGCAGCAATGGGGGGAAGGAGTTATATTGTTAGGTTAATACGCTTCTTTGTTTGTAATGGTGCATGAGGAGACCTAATATTCATTTGTCTATTGTCCCCTGTGCAATTCTGCTATAGTATTACTAATGACTGATATGAGGTACAGCCGGCCAGGCAATAAGTGCTGGATTTTAGTCATATAGGAGATGTATGTTCTTTTAACATTAAAAACCGAATGCCTTCATGAACAAAATTTGGCCTGATCTGAAAGTTTTGAAAAATATGAAACAAATCTTTCAGGCAAAACAATTTTTTTGGCACCAGTGCCCTCTGTTGAGTAGGTCGGCTACTGCTTTGAATCTCTTGTTATTAAATTCAAGTCTCAATTAAATGTTCAAAAGATGTTAGTATTATATCAAACTGCAATATGCTTTAACAGGTTTAAAGGTTACATTTAACAAACTATATTACATCTCACCACAAAGTTAAGATGTACAAAGTGATGTGGTGGCATAGGTGATACTATTTCAGACTTTTGCAGATGCAGTAGCAGTAATTGCTGATACTTTTTCGTTATAAATCTCTTTCTTATAGTTCATCTTCTAAGAGCCAAGGTTTTGCACAGTAGCCCTGTTTTATTTAAACTTAAAACTATTTTTGTGGGTGTCACAGAAGAACAGGAAATTTTTCAGGACCTCTTTAACTGATTACCAGTAAAAAGTTCAGGGAGAATACTTTGTTACTGGCATACCTGTGGCATGAAACTAACCCCAGTAAGCACAGGTTATATACAATATTCATGTTATATACATAGGAGTTTAAACAACTCTTTTTATTGGTCAAAATTGATTACATGACCACTGATGTAAGAGCATACCTGATTGTGGACTTTTCTCTATAGACTTCTCGATTGAGAACTTATGGCAACAAATGATGAATGGTTAAGCGTATTTTAAAATATATATAAGTGATTGGTTAAGGTTGCCAGATAGAGAAAGTATAAAATATAATTATATAATGGCTAAAGATCAATTGTAAATGTTTAAAATACAGGACATATAATGAATCATAAGGAAGATTATACGAGTTTAATTCTATTTTATATATATATATATATATATATATATATATATATATATATATATATATATATATATATATATATACCCTCAATATGTAAACTCATTCCCAGAACAGGTGTTTCACCTATTTGGAATGAGTAGGAGGGGTCAAACTATGGTATAAAAACACAGAGGTTTAAGAAAATGTATAGCTTTTTTATTGGTGGCTTATATTTCTCTTGCCGAAACCAGTTGAGCATTTTATGTTAAGACATCTTTATTGTAAAACTTTTAAAAGTTTCAGTAAAGCGGGATTTTATGAAATACACCATCGAGTTGGTTTCTAAATAAAAGCATTTGGTTCAACTCATCCTCTGTGAGTATACCACACTTATTTCACTGCTTTGGCTTAACTATTCTGCAATCCGTGATCCATTCCCTCGATATGACATCAGGAAGATGCAATATCAGATTGCATAAATCCGGAAAGTTGAACTGTCTAATTCCACGAGAAGAGGAACGGAGCTACCAATACATATAATTGTCTTTGCAACGGTGAAGGAGTGACAGGGATATTGTTTTATAATCAATGTGTTTCTTTTCTGTAACCTATTTTTGTTTCTATATACAATATACAATAATAATTAAATACAAATATTTTGCAGCATAGTAATGCAATATCAGCAACTTGGCACACAGTTCACACTGTTAGGGTTTTCCACTGAAATATTATGCTTTTTTTCCGATAATATATAACGCACTTAATCATCTTTGATCAGTACTATGTAAATTACTGATTTTGGACAGAATCACAGGGCTAGAACTGTAGAACCTGTGAGGGTGCCCAAGGTGGGGCCTTATAGTAAAGATGAAATCTTTTTTAAAAATTAATTAAAAGACCATCAAATACAGTAAAATGTAATAATTGACAAATCCACAAAAAGACAATGCAATAGCAGTTACTTAAAAATGAGCAGTAGAATATTTTCTGGCAAATTTCAAAGTTAATCCAATAAATTTTCTGTCCCCTTGTATCATGTGACAGACCATCAGCCAATCAGAAAATGTATATACTGTGCAAATTTGCATATGCTCAGTAGAAGCAGTAGTAGTAGTAAGTGTGCATATAAAAAATGTGCACATTTTGATAAAGGAAGTATATTGGAAAGTTTTTTTTAATTGTATGCTTTATCTGAATCATGAAACTTTCATTTGACTTTAGTGGCCCTTTAAGGCTTCCTTCCCCTATATTTTCTAGCATTTCTTTAGTGGTTATTCCTACCAATAACTTATATAGTTGTACTAAGTGCCTCCATTACATGATATCTCCCACATCAAACGAAAACCACTAGCAAACGAAAACCACTGGCCTGCTAGCAGAAAATAATATGCAACTGGTGCCCTCATACCTTTCCTCATAATATTAAAATGTTGTTTTATTATTCTATCTCTAACCCTTTTTTTGTATATCCTATGTAGATAATCCCACAGGGACATTTAACCAGATATGTTGCAAAGGTGGTATTACAGGTAACCTTTAATAATAAAAAAGGACCAGTCCTAAGATGTGGGAAAAAAAAATAATAATTCACCCCTAATAAGACTATTACAGTCTGAACACCACAAATAAGGGTAACTACCTTTATTTTTCACACAAAAAATTTACACATTTTTTATTTAGTATGGTTTTAAAGACATTCTTGTATTGTCATTATCCTTCACACTGGAATTCTTTCGTTGCAGCGAGAAGTTAAAGATTAAAATGGAGCTGATCTCACAACTTGCTACTGTGAGGGTGTTTACAAGTTCTGAAATAAGTTGCAACTTGTTTTTGTTGCTTGATATTATTGTTACAAAAAGGCTTTATTGTCTCAAGACCACTGAAGGGTAACTGAATGCCACTGGCTTATTGCACAAGTACAATGGTAGTGGAGAATTCAATGCAACCTTTTAAAACACACACACACACACACACACACACACACACACACACACACACACACACACATATATATACACCTACTGAAATGCATATTGCCTACTATAATTGTCTGGTGCTGTTTTTCAGGGTTTGGGCTAGACCCCTCAGTTACAGTCAAAGATCATCTTAATGGTACAGGATATAAAGACATTTTAGACAACTGTATGCTTCCAACTTTGTAACAGCTGTTTGGGGAAGGTTCTTTCCTATTCCAGCTTTATGGTGCCCCTGTTTGCAAAGTGAGATCCATGTAGAAAAGGTTTGATGAGTTGGGTGTCAAGGAATTTAAGTGGCCTGCACAGAGCCGTGACCTCAAACCCATTGAACACCTTTGAGATGAATTTGAAAACCCAACACAAGCCCGACCTTCTTGTCAAACAACAGCTCTTAACCTCACAAATGTTATTTTGGTTAAATGGGAACAAATTCCTACAGACACACTTTATCTCTTGACTATTTTACAAAATAACAATTTCACTATCAAAGGCAATCTCCCATTAGTGTATATGGATTATTGTAATATACAATTAATTATCTATATGGGAGTGGTGCTATGCATCAGGAATACATTCCAGCACTCTCTGCCCAGACTTATCAAGCAGAACAAATAGAATTTAAAATGTAACCTTTCTTGGGTATGTATTAAAAATGGGATAATTAAATTAAAATTGTTATGGCAAATAAGTACTACGTTTGTATTGTGTGGTACAAAGTAATACTTATTGTGCCTTAATTTTCACATCAAAGTGTGCCAAGCTTTTATCAAGTTCTAGGAGTGTATAAAAAGTTATGGTTGTAATAATAGATAATACTCCTAATAGTGGTAATGTTGAGTCATATAAACACTAGGGAACCTAAATTCCCCTACTTGTACCAGTATTCTAGGTCAGTATAGTTTCCATACTGGATAACAGTTATAATATAAGTCTAGGGGGTAAATTTACCATTGGTCGGATGGACATGATCCGCTATAGCGAACCATGTCAGCCGCACATCGATAAATATCGACAGCATACGCTTTAGGCATTTATCATTGCACCAGCAGTTCTTGTGAACTGCTGGTGCAACACCGCCCCCTGCAGATTTGCAGCCAATCGGCCACCAGCAGGGGGTGTCAATCAACCCGATCGTATTGGTTCAGGTTGATTTTCGGCAAAGTCTGTCCGCCACCTCAGAGCAGGCGGACAGGTTATGGAGCAGCGGTATTTAGACTGCTGCTTCATAACTTGTGTTTCTGGCGAGCCTGAAGCCGTTTGCAGCTTGATAAATAGACCCCTAGGTAGCATTGAAATAAGGTCATATATTAGATTACATAGAACAACTGTACAACAATGATAAATGGGCATATAGAGGAAGTAATGGCCAAAAACTCGTGGGAATTATGGATATAATTATAAGTAGACAATAAAGATAGGATGGTATTATAGTGTAATTATATTATAATTATATAGTGTAAACACATGTAGTGAAATTTAATATTCAATGTATTACCACCACTTATTGTAAGGTTCAAATAATGAAAGGTTTTCAAAGTAGTTTGGTTTCCTATAGTGCATATTATTATTAGCACTATGTTATGACCTTTAATTCTGAATAATAATTTGTAGAATGTATAGTTAACAAGTTGTAACTGTTGTAGCGACTGTGTTCATATTCAATGTGTTGCTTTTGTCAAAGCTGCAACACATGCAGATCAATATATGGTGCAAGCCATTTGTATATTGTTCAATATTCCACTAGAGTATCATTTAACTGCTTATTATTGGATTTAAATAGTGACTTATAATTAGTGCACAAAATAAAAAGTCCTATAGTGAGAAATGCTAACACTATTTTATAGATTTCAACATTTAGTTAGAAGTTTCAGTTACTTTGTAGAGCTTAAGGTAAACAAAATTGTAACTATTGTAACGATTGTGTTTGCTTAATCATAGTTGTACAGTAGTATACGTATATGTGATTATAGTATCTATGTTATTGCGTACAAATTGTACTTTAAGCAACAGTGCGCTTTAGTTGTTTTAAGTAAAATGCTAAATGCTCATAGAGTTGTTAATATCAACCGTTAAAAGTGGTTTCAAATTAACATTAACATTTTGTTAAACAGTGTCCACTATAATAGGTCATGTGGCCTTAGCGGATATTATTCAGCCTAGTATTATAACATAACTCCTAGGAAACAGGCAGACAAGCTGCCTACAGTGCTTATGCCAAAGGTTAAAAAGAGAAAACTCCCATACTCTACTCTACACCCCCTGATGCGTTTCACCCCTCTGGGCTCTTGACCTCACAAATGTTCTTTTGGATAAATGGGAACCAATTCCTACAGACACACTTTCTTGTGGAAAGAAGGTCAGTGGCTGTTATAGCTGCAAAAGGAAGGATATTAATGTCCAAGGGATGTCAATATATATATATATATATATATATATATATATATATATATATAGGGAAAAATTAAGAGAGCATTGCAAAATTATCACTTTCTATGGTTTTACCATTTATAGATATGTGTTTGGGTAAAATTAACATTTTTGTTTTATTCTATACACTACTGACAACATTTCTCCTAAATCCAAATTAAAATATTGTCATTTAGAGCTTTTATTTGCAGAAAATGACAACTGGTCAAAATAACAAAAAAATCATATTTATTTTTAAACAACACAATACTAACATTTAAACTTAGCAAGAAGTCAATAATCAATATGTGGTGGAAGAACCATAATTTTCAATCAAAACTTTCATGCGTCTTGTCATGCTCTCCACCAGTCTTTCACATTGATTTTGGGTGGTTTTATGCCGCTCCTAGCACAAAAAATTAAGCAGCTCAGCTTAGTATGATGGCTTGTGTCCATTCAGCTTCTCTTGATCACATTCCAGAGGTTTTCAATGGGGTTCAGGTCTGGAGATTGGGCTGGCCATGACAGGATCTTGATCTGGTGGTCCTCCATCCACACCTTGATTAACCTGGCGGTGTGGCATGGAGCATTGTCTTGCTGGAAAAAAACAATCGTCCAAGCTATATATATATATATATATATATGCATGAAAACCTGAAAAACCATTTTATCAATGAGATTACTGTACTGCCCACATTTTAATAAAAAACAACTTTTTGAGGTAATAGTATTAGACTGAAGACAGGTGTAAAATGAGAAAGGTTATGTTTTGTGTTTGCATGGGTCATGGTGTATATTAAAGTTTGCTAGGAAACATACTAGTAAATGCATTGACCGCTTTTGAGGCTTTGTGAAGTAGGCTTGCAATTGGTGGCATGAGAGCAGCGTGACAAGAAACCTCTTGCGCAGTGCTAAATTGCGCCACATGATGCAGTGTCACAAGTAGGTGGACAGGTTATCTACTTGTGAAGGTGTTCGCCAGAAATCATGATAAATTCTGCTCACTGTACATGTTATTCATTGTCAGTTAGTGATGTTTGTTCAAACCCATTACAGTTTTATTTACATTTAACAATCTAAAATGCACTCAGTGGAAAAAATATCACTGTTATATGCTGAAAATCTACAATATTATTTGGCAATACTCTTATACAGTTCAGCATTCTTTTACCATTCTGTATAATTACAATATAGATTTGTAGCATTAAAATACAGCTGTCACACATTAATATACATTATTACTCTAGAGATCTCTATCATTATTATTAATGCCATTCTTTAGCAGATCGACTGCACAGCACCATGCCATGGTTATACCGATCAAAGGTATTATTGCAGTGTTATTACAGATTTACGGCTTTATTTTATAACTCTTTACTGTTCTAAAACTTTATAGTAGAACTACAGTGTTTTTTTAGCAAAAGCACAATTACATTATTATTTTGCAGGACTACAGCATTATTTCCCACTATTATACAGTGCCTTTAATCATGCAGATCTGACATATGTAATATAGTTATACAATAGCAACACAAAATGATATAGCTCTGATATATATATGTGGCATTATTATACAATGTATTATAAATTACAATGCTTTAAAAACAACTTCCAATAATTAAAGACTATTGAAAAATTATTTTCATTTACTACAACTTTATTACAATATCCATTACTATTAAACCAATCTGTTGTTTCATTCATATGTAGAAACACTCCATCTAATTAATGATTTTGAATGCATCACAAATTTAAAGGGACATGATACTCATATGCTAAATCACTTGAAAGTGATGCAGCATAGCTGTAAAAAGCTTACAAGAAAAGATTACCTCAACATCCCTGTGTTAAAATAGAAGATATTTTACCTCAACATTTCTTCAGCTAACCCATGTAAGGGATCTGTGAACAGTAATTCCTTTAGCTACTGGGCTCCAATTATCAATGTGCTTCCAATGTAGGAACCTGTCCAACAATGATCGTGGCTAGTGGGAAGCATTTTTGTGGCCACATTTATCATTCAACAAATGGCCACTCATGCAACCCCCCCCCCATAGTTTGGGGTTGATTTAAACTGCCAACTCAGAGCTGATGGAGAGTTTGAGAAAACCCAATCTGAAAACTGCTTCATCTTAAAGGGACAGTAAAGTCAAAATTAAAGTTTCATAATTAAGATAGAGAATATCATGTTAAACAACTTTCAAATGGACTTATATTATGTAATTTGCTTCATTGTCATGGTATCCTACGCAGACTCAGGAACAAGCTGCACCCATAGTTTGATAAATGGAGCTTACTGTAATATGCCTAGTGGAAAAAACAGCAGCCAATAAGCTTTATCAGTGCTGAGTTGACAATTTGTTTTTCAGTGATCTCACAGGATTTCACCAAAATCTCACAATATTTAATAGTAAACTTCCTTAAACTGAGGAAACATATAAACTGATTGTGCTGCACATGCCAGATGTATGCTTCATTGGCAAGTCCTGATTGGATGTGATTACTAAGCAAATTTTGAGCCACAAAAATATCTTCTTTTGTAGAAAGATCATGTGATATTATATTTTATTTTTTTTAAATTGTCTTTTTATTGAGGTAGAAATAACAATTCAATACAAACATTTTAAACAGGGGTGCAGGAGGTATCTCAAACAATGATTGTAGATTGTAAGTTCCCATGGGAATAGGGCCCTCAATCCCTCCTGTATGTGTTTGTAAATTTTGTCCTGTATTTTACAAGTCTTGTATTGTTTTACTTAAATTAATTGTATCCATGGACAGCGCTGCGGAATATGTTGGCGCTTAATAAATAAAGTATAATAATAATGATATCACAGGTAAGCATCAAATTAGAATGGAGTCGGACAGACATCGCCAAAAATCAACCCGATCAAATACGATCGGGTTGATTGACACCCCCTGGTAGCGGCCAATTGGCTGCAAATCTGCAATTATAAGTGCAGAGAGCGTATGCTGTCGGCATTTATCGATGTGCAGCGGACATGATCCGCAATATCGGATCATGTTCACTCACACAATGGTAATTCAGCCCCTATGGCTCTTCAAGCTGGGCAGAGGATACGTAACTCTGCCAAAAAAAAGAATAATGTGGAGGAGAAACTATTCCTTTCTTCCCGCACAAGAGCCATGAATGTTTATAGTTTTAATCACTAGATGTGTTTGAATGTGGGAAGTCTATTTGAATGATAGGGCCGTTCTTGGACATTTAATTTCTTAAACAACAACATAGGTAAATATTCAGAGCACATTTCTATAGTTAACATAAATTATAAGCAATTGATGCATATGAATTGCAAGACAACCCTCCAGCTAGCACTGATATAAATCTAAATGAAGTGAACAACCTTTCACAACAGCACTGGCCAATAATAATATGCCTGAATAGGTGCCCTACAGGTCTCCCTTAGAACAAAACAAATATAGTACCACACAGCTACATGATTTATGCACCCATATTTATGTCTCTAATAACACTCTATAAAGCACTCTAACAGCACTAATCTAAAATCGGCAGGTTTAACCATACTATCACAGGTTTAAATATTATTGTACACAATATTCTAATCTCCCCTACTCTCTTTATATCGTAGTGCAAGGTATAATGGTATAGAAAAGTTTGCCTTATTCTCTTAGTAGCTACTCTCATAGGGATTGCACAGCTAACTCTAGGCAAGTCTCAGACCTGTAGATCTCGATAAACTAGGGTTGGTTTAGAGGAATATATGAATAGTGATACTCCCGCCCTTATCTATAACACACCATTTTCATTATGGCCATAAGTTCTCACTCCCCAATGAGAGTCAGACAATATCGCCTCTGCCAAAATGATAAACTAAAGCACCAACCTTCTATGTTAAAATAGGATATTAGCAGGCACCAAAATGTAATGTTCTGCCGGCTATAAAAATTGAAAAATCTATATTACCCTAATTCCCTAATACTATAGATAAGCCTCTGTATCACTATAGGCGCTAGGAGGGTTCATAGCTCTATATATGCAGCAATGGTTACTGAATATTTACATTCCCTATAATATTAAATATGCTAATATATAAACATAAGCACTCATAGTCTGAAACTCTTAAATCCCCTATATACTTCAGATATATATCAACTTACATGGCAACTGACAACTTATTTACCTTTTGGAGATAATAATAGCTTAATTATGAAATATATCACCTGTCCTCTACACCCTCCCCAAGGTTCATAAGAATGTGGAGGCCCCTCCTGGACATCCTATTATGGCAGGGATGGGGTCCATATTATCTAAGGTTTCTGTCTACCTTGATAGGGTATTGAGACCCTTTTTAAATTCAAATTCCTATATTAAGGATACTGGAGATTTTTTGGTAAAGCTACAAGGTTTTCTATTGGAAAGTACTAAGGGCATTCTTTTTAGCCTTGATGTGGCATCATTGTATACTTCAATCATGCATGAGGCGGGGTTGGAGTTGTGAGTAAAATGATGAGCCAGGATGATAGATATGATCCCTTAAAAAGGGAGTTTATTTTGCAATTATTAAATATTGTCCGGGGTTGTAATTATTTTTTGTTTAAAGACCATTATTACTTACAGCTGCAAGGCACAGCCATAGGTTCCAATGTCACCCCTACATACGCCAACATAAATATGAATATAGAGAGAGACAAGAAGGGCGCCCCCTAGTGTAGCCAATAAAATCCCGTTGGACTATGAATAGATAGAACAATGGATACTCACATATCCCAAAGGCAGAGATATGCTTAGGTGAACAGGCTGAGAATACACAGTGTCTCAGCGCACTACACTATGCTGCAGGCTGCTCCTTTCAGTGACCAACAGAGGTACGGTTGATCTAGAAGAAAGCAAAAGGAAAAGGGTGCCTCCTAGTGTAGATAGACCAGACAAAAGTCCCCCAGATATAATTCGCATAAACACAGGGTACTCACATTCGTGGAAGCACTGACCAGTAAAATTATCTTATATCATTGATCAAGTTCGTACTAACTCAAAATTATTTTAAATTTTTAGACGATTTTTACATACAGATCAGAGGAATGGCCATGGGTACCAGGTTTGCACCCAGTTTTGCTAAGCTTTTTACGGGTATATTCGAAGAGAAATATATATATGACACTAGATGAGGTGCACTGTGAACTGTGATAAGGAGTTGATGAATTAAGGCCACTGACAGACCCTGCCATTGATAAAGTCGCCAGAATTGCAGTCAAAAGCTTTTTGGTAAGGAGGATTGCCAGCTCTGCGTACATAGTACTGAAGTGCAGAGGAAGTTTGGCTTGGGATAGCCGGTGAAAGAGGAGAAAAAATAGTACCATTTACTTGCGCAAGTAACATCGGAGTGTCGTAAGCCAGGTGACGTCACACACATAGTGTGGAAGGCCCGTATGAGTACAGCTTATCGGAGCTGCAGTGAGAAGCAGGAGACAACAAGTGGGAACTTACACCCCAGAAGGTAAAAAAGGAGAGAGGTAAGAGAGCCTCCTGGCCAGAAGTGGTTATAATTTACAAACTTTGGGAGATTACTCCCGTGATAAAGGGAGTTTTGGGACTTATGACCAAAAGACTTGTTGCTTTTACAAGATCGGAACATCGATACAGGGACGATTCATATACCATCTAGTATTGGCTATCAGTCTGTTTGTAACAGAGACATTTTCTTACTTATAGCAATAGCATTGAGGCACTTTTGCACGCTGATAAATTGAGATTCAAGTTGTTTATATGCTTAAAGATTTTATATTGTATGACATATTACAAGGGGAAGGTTTTTTGAATGTGTGATTGGAGTGAATGCAGGTTACAATTATATTGTTTGAATTTTTAGCACCCAAATGTTTGGGAAAATAATTGATTAGATAATATCAGAATTTGTATTTTTATTGCAAAGCAAATAAATTTGTGTGATTACTATATTCATGTGTGTAGATTTGTTTGGAGGGATATAATAAGAATATATCTTCAATATTATTATTTTTTTATATATAATGATATAACAAAAGGTATTTAACAAGATCTATAGTCCATTAAGGATATTTTCTCAAAGGGTAGTTACCAAAATATTTTATTAATAAGCATCTTCTAAAGTTTCCCACAGCTTTTAGCGCCATCTAAATTTATTGTATTTTTTCTGTGAAAACTAACTACCTTGGAAGGAGGCAGTTATCCTAGATTGGCAGGTGGGAGGAGTTTAGCGCTGAACTTCATCTTTTCTGTATAAAACTAGATGGGGTGCAACCTGGTATTCTATAGCCATTATATCGATGATCTGCTTCTAATATGGAATGGTTCTGTGGAATCGATTGATTTATTTATGAAGGAGATCAATGATAATGATATGGGATTAAACTTTACATGGAATATACAGAAGGATCATATTGACTTTCTGGATGTGTCTTTATCATGGGACCCTAATGGCTTAGTCCAATCATGAACTTTCTTTAAGTCCGTCGATAGTAACAACTTTTTAGATTTTTATAGTAATCATTATTCGAGTTGGAAGCTTAATTTTCCATATAGCCAGTTTCTGCATATTCGCCGGAACTGTACAGAATTAGGCACTTTTGACATTCAGAGTAATATTCTCAAAGAGAGGTTTAGGGAGAAAAACTACCCGGAATCTATTATAGAAGCAGGTTTCACGAGAGCTAGGGAGCTCAATAGAGATGAACTTTTTGTGAATAGAACTAAAAACTTTTAAGACATCATTTATTACCAGGTATAATTCTAATCATAAAAAAATAAAAAAAATAATATCTAAACACTGGAATATATTATTGTGGAATCCTATTTTTAAACAGATTCTATGAAAAAAACCAACCTGTACGTTTAGGAGAGCTGTTACACTAAAAGAAAAATTAGCCCCCAGTAAGGTGGTCATGTGCAAACGCACAGGTAAGAAGGCCATACAGGCATCATCCATAAGAAACAAAAAGAATAAACCTAAAAGAGGCTCTTATCAATGTAAACACAGTAGATGCTATATGTGTGAATATATCACAGATGGGGCCACGGACATTAAATCTCATAGCACTGGAGACATTTTTGATCTCCCACAAAGAATTACTTGTGACTCCACATATGTGATCTATTGTATTTCTTGTATTTGTGGCCTACAATACATAGGTCGTACCTGTAGGAAAGTGCGTCGTAGATGGTCCGAGCACCTCAGGAACATCAAAAGGGGCACAAATAAATATAGTACATTGAGACATCATGCGCACAGGCATGGTACTGGTCATTGTCAGATGACAATTACACCTCTGGAGGTGGTATTACCAAATAAGTTCAATAATAGAATGTCCAGATTACGCCAATGAGAAACATATTGGCTATATAATAATAATAATATATTTGGGTCCCTTTATCCAGATGGTTTAAATGAAGTTATAGACACTGCAGCTTTTTAAATTATGATTTTTAAATTATGATTTTTTCTAAATAGGCCAATGACCATTAAACACTTTTCTCTATAGAGGTTTCTATGTACAAGTCACATTTTAGTTGTTGTTAGTCTTATTCTCTGTTTTATCAAGTAATATGTATTATATAGCACTGTTTTTTAGATAGTTTTATTTTATATAGATATGTGTATATTGTGATTGTGAGTTTTAGCACATTTTATGTTTAATGTGTTCTCATTGGTCATTTCATACACATCTCTATTTATTGGGTTATCTTTTATTTATGTGTAGTTATTCTCTTTGATCCGATATATCTAATTCTGGTATTTGATCACTGAATTGTTTGTCATTTATATTTAAATGTAGGATAGTCCATTGAGTGAAGGATAGCGTTTTTTGCTTACTCACAATTTTAAGCCTATATACGTTAACATAGGGGGCGTTTTTATCTACATATGTCATAGAGGAGGGCGTTCTTTATTGTACTAACCAAACAAAAAAAACCAATATACTTCAGCAAAGGGGGCATTCTTACTGTAGTGAGTCACAAAGGAGGGCGTGGTTTAAGATTCATCGCAACTCACGCTCGATGCTTTTACTGATCGATGTTGGTCAGTAAATTTATTATGTAAGTGTTTCAGAACCGTACTTACTTGCTATTTATATAAATGCAAATCGCAATTGCCTATAGACTGGCCCTTTATTTGTGATAACATCAATCTATTATTTTATACACCTAATTAGGTATCCACTGACAATACAGTTAGCCTTTATACTTGGTCTGGCGCTATAATGTTCTCCACTATTGAACCCTTAAATCTAGTGTTCAACACATTTATTGAATGATATGTATTATAATACAAACAGTAACTTCATTTTATCCTTCAATTATCTATATGTGTATATATATATATATGTTTGCTATTTGTTAAATGCTCTGTCAATTGTGTAACTATGTATCGCATTTGTGACATCCTTAATTGCACACCTGTTCCATTTTGCTTTACTTGTATGCGATTGGTGTATGTCAATTTAAATCAGACTCCGTTTGCTGCACAGCACTATATGCCTGAAGAAACGGCGCAGGGGTCGCAGAGAAACGCGTTGCATTGTGGTGCTACTCTATCGTAGTACTGTTTTTAAATTGTTTATTTTACTATATTTTTTACATTTATATTAAATTCAATTTTTTAATATATCGTTTGGAAGCAGCATTCTTTTTGGAGTCTTTGTAGCCAAGTGCTATTCCAGTTTTTCATCCAACAGTCTTATTAGTAAACTGAGCTACTACTAACAGCCCAGTCCGCGTGTTTAGCACTGGTCAGTGCTTCCATGAATGTGAGTACCCTGGGTTTATGCAAATTATATCTGGGGTGACTTTTGTCTGGTCTATCTGCACTAGGAGGCACCCTTTTCCTTTTGCTTTCTTCTATATATATGAATATCTTTGAAGAGCACTTTGTATATAGTCATCCATTGTTTTTGTTGTATGGCATCACCTGGTGGCGATACATAGATGACATCTTTGGCATGTGGCTGGGCGACATTGGAACCCTGGAGGAGTTTGTGAACGATTTGAACTTGGCAACTCACCACATCAAGTTTAAATTGGTGTATAGTGAAGAGAGTGTGGTCTTTCTTGATACGATGGTTTTGAAAGATACCCATGGTCTTGTAGTTGATCAACACAGGAAGGAAACAGATTGCAACACTCTTCTTCACTATAACAGTATGCATACCCCTTCTCTGATTAGATCCCTTCCAAAGAGCCAACTCTTAAGAGTTAGACGGATTGTGTCTGAAACTGTCCCTGTTAAGCAGAGATTGGTTGAGATGGGTAACCGGTTCAGGTTAAGGGGGTATCCCTCAGAATTAATACAGAACAAAATTGTGAATGTTCTGCAAAATCCTAAACAATCCCTGCTGGAACAAAAAGAGGTTAGGGATAGGAGGAAATGTAATAGATTGTTTTTTTGTTAGCCAATATTCCCAAATGAGTAATAACTGAGTAATAAGATCCGCAAGATTATTTTTAAACATTGGCACATTTTACAGACATGTAATCCTGAGGTTGTAGAGTTCAGAGAACCCCGAATGCCCGCATATAGAAGGGGTAGGAATCTTAAGGATGATCTTGTGCATGCAGACATTGACCCTTCTAATCTATAGTGCAGGGTTACATTGGTAAAAAAGAATTTAGGTACTTTTCCTTGCCTTAGCTGCTCAAATTGCAATAGTATAATCAAGGGCCCCTCTTTCTGCAATATGGATTTTGCAGTGTATTACATTAAATGCCCATGTGGACTAGGGTACATTGGCGAGACCACTCGCACTGTCCGTGAATGCATCAACCAGCACAAGAGTAGTATCAGGAACAAGAAAATGGATGCACCTGTAGCAAATCATTTTTTGACTGCTGGCCATAATCTGAGTCAATTTAGGTTTCCCATTTTAGAACAAGTGAAGTGCCCCAGGAGAGGAGGAGACAGGATTAAAATTTTGAAAAGAAGGGAGGCCTTTTTGATTAGTAAACTTGATACCATGTAGAGAATTAGATTTATCTGTGTGTCTTTAATGGGTTTGTGAGCTGTGATGTATTCATTATAGTATGTGATTTTGCACTCAAGTTGAAATTGTGAAAAATTGCTTCAAATTCTTTTTTCAGGTTTACAGTTTTCAATATCCCCAGTGTGTTGGGACATAGATTTAGTTTGCTATTAGGTGTTTTGTGCATGACCACTAGGTGAGAGCACCTCAGGTGTAAGAGGTTAATTAGGCAGATTGGGGTGTGTGCCTTAAAAGGGGTTTTAAGATGTATTAACTCCAGGTGTAACTATACATGACTAAGGACTAGTTCTGAAACTTTGTTTGTTTTGTGGTCTGGCTGTTTCAACTGTACTGATTGTACTTCTCTAATAAATCTGTTGAAGAGACTGGTAGTGCTGCTCATTTTTGCTGCTGACTAATTATGAGATATAGCATACAGGAAAGTACTGCTTAGTATGAAGCAGGTAGTTGACCGATAGCTGATTATCTGTACATTAATCTTTCAAAACCTTAAACAATTATGTCAGACTACAGAGCCATCATTTAATAAAAAAAGTAAAATTATGTGGTTAGGGTATTCAAGAGCAAGTCATATCCATAAGAACCTTTTTATTGGTGCAATGATAAATGCCAAGAGCGTATGCTGTCAGCATTTATCGATGTGCAGCAGACATGATCCAAAATATCGGATCATGTCTGCTCGCAGCATCATAAATAGGCCCCATAATGTCCATGACAGGACACCTAAAGAAAGTTGCTGCTTTCCCAAAAAAAACATTGCTGAACGCCTGAAGTTTGCCAAAGACCACCTTGACACTCCATAACGCTACTGGGAAACTAATGTTGAGTTGTTTGGGAAGAAAACGCAGCACGATGTATGGTATAAAAAGGGCACTGCATACCAACATCAAAACATTATCCCAATGGTTAAGTACGGTGGAGGGAACATCAGGATTTGGGCTGCTTTGCTGCTTTGGGGCCTGGACCACTTGCCGTCATCGAGGGAAAAATAAATTTCCAAGTTTATCAACATATCCTAGATGATAATATCAGGGTGGCTGTGCACCAGTTGAAACTCAGTAGAAGTTGAATGATGCAGCAGGACAATGATCCTAAACTACAGAGTAAATCCACTAGAGAATGGCTTAAAAAAAAGAAAATTCACTTTTTGGAGTGGCGCAGTCAGACCTTAACCCCATAGAGATGCTGTGCAATGATCTCAAAAGAGCTGTTCGTACCAGACATCCTAAAAATATGGCTGAGCTTAAGCAATTCTGTAAGGAAGAGTGGTCCAAAATTCCTTCTGAATGTTGTGCAGGTCTAATCCGGAGCTACAAGAAACACTTAGTTGAGGTTCTTGGGGGCAATGAAAGCTCAACTATTAAATCTAAGTGTTCACTTTTTTAAAAATACTGTGAATGTTTGATGATATGTGTTCAATAAAGACATGAAATATTATTTTTATAATTGTTTGTGTGTTGTTAGCTTAATCACGTGTTTGTCTATATTTGTGAGTTTTTATGACCAATTCATACAGAAAACCAACTAATTCCTAAGGGTTCACATCCTTTTTCTTGCCAATGTATACTGTATATAGGAAACAAGGAAATGAAGGAATCCGGCACTTCTTGAAATCTTTAAGAGCACACAGTTTTTATTGGCAGGTAAAAAGAAAAGCAAAAGTAATACATAGCAGCCCCAGCAATTTAGTCATTGCGGCACAGCAAACAAAGAGTTAGCATGGATGGTGGTCACTGAAGCTGACGCGTTTCGGCATCCCCCGCCGTAGTCATAGCATAGATAGTGACCATCATCCTCAAGTTTAAAAAGGGCACTCTTTCACCTCATTGGTTTAAAAGTTAAACACACCTCCAATGTATACTAATAACAATGTTCCTTAATTATTACATATCAATACCTAATGTGTGGCAATGCGCTAAATAGAGACTTTGTGTAGAGTATTAATTGATTGTTAGAATGTGGACTTGGGCAATGATGGGATTAAGTTATGATAATAATTGTAATTTGACAATATTCTGCTGAATAATATGTTATATATTTGTCTGCTTTCAAATGAGACTGTTTAACTTTTGAAAGAATTTTTGTTTTTCTATTAATGTTAAGTTAATTTATTTTATATAACGTGTATGCCACTGTATTCTTTTAAACCATGGAACATCTGTTTGTTCCTTAAGTTATAGTATTTTATTAAGAATCAGAATAGAGATAAATGTATATATGTTCTCTATCGTGCTTAAACAGACTTAGACTTGGCATAATTGTCACAAATCACAAAAATCACAAAAATCACAAAAAGAGACAAACCTAAGTGAGTACATTATGTATACATGTGCATCCTTTTAGGTGCACACATATGCATATGGAACATAAGTCAGTGGGTATAGATCACTAGGACCCTTTCTCCACTGTAAGTTTAAAGCCAGAAATTGATTAGATCAAATTCACTGTTGAGACCTAATGGTCTTCTGGTCTTAAGTTTTAGGATCCAGAAGACCTCTTCTCTGGCCAACAAAAGATCCCTGTTCCCTCCTCTCTGGGGTCGTGGGACATATTTAATTATGGTCCAGCTCAGTGTTGCTGGACTCTTGTTGTGAGACCACAGAAAATGTGTGATCAGAGGAGCAGTAAGGGTACCAAGTTTTATGTTATTTACATGCTCACGCACTCTGGCTCTGACTTCTCTTGAGGTCATGCCAACATATTGTAAATTGCAGGTAGTGCACGTCAACAAGTAAACAACATAAGTAGCCCTGCAATTAAAACATCTTTCATGTTCGAAGGATTCACCTGTTACTGTGCTCCTGAAACCATTTCCTACAGTAAGGTGATTACAAGCTATACAATCTGTGTAATGGCATCTGTAGACTCCTTTGGTATCTAGCCACGAGCTGGATGAATTTCCAGTTTTGGCTTTAGGCATTGTCGGTGCTACCCTATTGCCTATGGTAATTCCTCTTCTGAAAGCGAAGCGACAGCATTTCCTGGACAAATCAGCTAAGCCCTCATCTGCTGAAAGCAGGGGAAAATGCTTAGAAATTATATTGCAGATGTCTGAGTATTGGTCACTGTATGTGGTCAGAAAGGTAATGTTTTCTTTTGATTGATTTTGAATTGACTTGTCATCTTTGTTCTTATCAAGTAAATCATTTCTATCCTTTTTACTTATTTACTTATTTACTGTATATACACACATACACATATTTATATATACACATATATACTTATTTATACATACATACATACACACACACACATTGGAGCCCTCTCTAGTCAAACATTTCGCCATATCCAGTTTAACCCTTTTTTTATTAATATTAAAATTATATTTGTGTATATATGTGTGTAATTCTTTATTTGAATATGTTTTGATGTGTTTTGTTAACATTTGTTTAACCCTCATGGTTTACTTAAGGTCTGAAGTCTCACTTAATATTCTATTGCAGTTTTGGCTTTCACTCAAATTTGGCCACATTAACCCTACTCTGGTTAACACACTTTACCATGGACCAGTAATATCAAAGTAGCATACTAATGCTAGCGCTGTCAAGGGAAATTGGTTATTGTGAATGATATCATTAGCGCACCACTTGCAACCTGACACAAAATATGTATTATGTTTTGTTTATTTGTAGTACAGTAGTGCACAGTTGCCTAGATTACGAGTTTTGCAGTACGGCTATACCGCTGAAAAATTGGCCATTGCACGTGGAATGGCCGGTATTACGAGTCGAGTGCAGGATATTAAACCTATTAACCCCTAATCTGCCACCTACCCACATCGCCGACACTAAAATAAACCTATTAATCCCTAAACCGCCTGCCCCCCACATCGCCAACACTATATAAACCTATTAACCCCTAAACCGCCAGCCCCTCACATCGTAACTAATAAACTAAACCTATTAACCCCTAATCCGCCACTCCCCGACATCACCATAACTAAATAAAGCTATTAACCCCTAAACCACCAGCCCCTCACATCGCAACAAATAAACTAAACCTATTAAACCCTAAACCGCCAGCCCCCCACATCGCAAAACACTAAATTAACTATTAACCCCTAAACCTAACACCCCCTAGTTTTAAATTAAAAGTTACAATAAAACTATCTTAAAATAAATAAAAACTTACCTGTGAAATAAAAAGAAACTAAGATAAAACTATATATTAACCTAACATTACTAGTCTAATAAAATTTAAGAAAATACCAATTAAAAAACTTAAAATACCAATTTAAAAAATCTAATACTATGAAAAAATTTAAAAAAATGGCAAACTATTCCCAATAAAAAGCAAATATCAAATCTTTATTAAAAATGTTTGAATATTTTGCAAGGTTTAGTAAAATAAGAGTTTATATTATTATTTTGGATATATTAGAATAATCTTTTTCTTTTTTGCCCATATAAATATGGCTTATGTAGTTTTGCTGCAATTTTTTTTTTAATATAAATATATCCATATTTTGATTTTTAGTCTGGAAAGCTATGTTAACCAAACCACCATAAAACTCTTAGATCCAGAGTTGTTGCACCTTATTTTATAGCAGGGAGGATTAAGATACTTTTCTGGCACATCATATTTTTTATTTTTATAACTTTGTTTAATGTGCCGTCATTAGAAATGTGATGAAGCAGGAATGTTGGGCTGGAATGCATTGAAACTGAAAAGTTAATGACAGGAGACAAATCACATTGAAGAATGCAAACATATGTACAGGTCCTAGACAGCTGTGTAAAACATAAAAATATTTTAATTGAGCTGTTTGGTATTATCACTACATCGTGCAAAGATTATTTACAAGCTTTTTTGCACACAGAATCTGCATTGTTTGATCAAATTATACTAAGATTGTTTTAAAGGGACATTATATTTTAAACACTTCTTGCTTTTGTGTAACAGTTGTGCTTGTCCCACGCTCCCTAGAGAGGCCAAAAAGCAAAATCTGTGACCTAAAATACTGAAAAATGTTTTGCAGCCTCCTAGGAAGTGTGGGACAAGCACAATTTGTTTCACAAAAGCAAGCAAACTTTAATAATGCTCCATTTTGTATGCTGTGTGAAGAACACTCTCTGGGGGATATTTATCAAAGCCTCAACCGCAAATACGTCGGAATGCTGCAGCGTATTAGTTGCGAGATTGATCCAACCTAGTTATCAAAACCTACAGAATGGCAAATGTTGAAATTTGTGACGTAACATACGATCCGCCGGTCTCAATCAGACGCAGATCGATGCTTACGTCATTACAGATGTTCCAAATACACATTCGGCTCTATTTGACACCTATTCCCAGTTATCAAACATTTAACAGTTTCGCTCATGGCTATTCCAGCCCAGCGTACCTGGTTTTCAATCCGCGACCCTGGAGGCCGCGGATGCCATAGAAATCAATGGGAGTCTGAAAGCAGCGAAAGCTTATGTTCCATGCGGCCAGATATCCCATTGATTTATATTGTTGAAAACAAGTTACGTTTACACCTAACACCCTAACATAAACCTCGAGTTTAAACACCCCTAATCTGCCGCCCCCGACATCATCGCCACCTAAATAAAATGTATTAACCCCTATTCCGCCGCTCCCCAACACCGCCACCATTAAATAAACTTATTAACCCCTAAACCTCTGGCCTCCCACATCACCACCACTAACTAAACCTATTAACCCCTAAACCGTCAGCCCACCACATTGCAAAAAACTAAATGAAGCTATTAACCCCTAAACCTAACAACCCACTAACTTTAAATTAAAATTACAACATCCCTATCTTCAAATAAATTTAAACTTACCTGTAGAATTAAAATAAACTATTTTAAACTATTAATTAACCTACCCTAACTATTATCCTACAATTAACTACCAATTAAACTAAATTACATATTAAAGAAACCTAACCCTACTCAAAATATTTAAATATACTATTAAACATTATTACAAATTACTAAATTACAGAAAAAAAACAAACACTAAGTTACAAAAACATACAAACACTAAATTACGAAGAATTTTTTTTTTATCAAAAATAAAAAAGAATTACACCTAATCTAATATAGCCCTATCAAAATAAAAAGCCCCCCTAAAATAAAAAAAACCTAGCCTACAATAATCTACCAATGGACCTTAAAAGGGCCTTTTGTGGGGCATTGCCCCAAAGATATCAGCTCTTTTACCTGTAAAAAAAAAAATACAAAACCCTCCCCAATAGTAAAACCCACCACCCAACCAACCACATTTATTTAGTGGCGGCGGTGTTGGGGAGCATCGGGATAGGGGTTAATAACTTTATTTAGGTTGCAGCGGTGTCGGGGAGCGGTGGGATAGGGGTTAAACATTTTAGTATAGTGACAGGGTATAAATAAAGTTGGGAAAAAGCCGAATAGAGGTGAGATAGATGACTGTTAACAACAGTCCGATGCTCATCTCCCCGTAATTGATGCGCGTCTTTTTGCCGGCTTTTTTTATAAATAAGGAGAGCATATTGAGAAAGTATTGGTGCCTGCGAATGCAACAAAGTTGAGGCTTTGATAAATATCCCCCTCTATGTTCATTAATTCAATAGTGATTCAATGTCCCTTAATAGTTATTTAAAAAAACTGAGACAGTTAAATATAATGAAAAACTATGCCGTTTTCAAATAAATGTAAATATACTTGATGTCTGTTTTGTGGTCGTGATACCTGGAGAGGTTAGACAGATCCCCCATCCCTTGATTTTTTCTCTGTATATCTAAGCATTAAAGGGACAGTCTACACCAGAATTTTTATTGTTTTAAAAGATAGATAATCCCTTTATTACCCATTCCCCAGTTTTGCATAACCAACACAGTTATAATAATATACTTTTAACCTCTGTGATTATCTTGTATCTAAGCCTCTGCAAACTGCCCCTTTATTTCAGTTCTTTTGACAGACTAGCAGTTTAGCCAATCAGTGCCTGCTCCCAGATATCTTCACATGCACGAGCACAGTGTTATCTATATGAAATACGTGAACTAACACCCTCTAGTGGTGAAAAACTGTTAAAATGCTTTCTGAAAAGAGGTGGCCTTCAAGGTCTAAGAAATTAGCATATGAACCTCCTAGGTTAAGCTTTCAACTAAGAATACCAAGAGAACAAAGCAAAATTGGTGATAAAAGTAAATTGGAAAATTGTTTAAAATGACATGCTCTATCTGAATCATGAAAGTTTATTTTGGCCTAGACTGTCCCTTTAACACCCACTTGAAATACTTTTTTAAGGCCAATGGGCCACATTTATTCAATGTTTCTGGTAGGATGTTTGTTTCACTTTGTACACAAGATATAGTTTTCTATTTAAGATAATAAGTATATGTTTTTTTCTAGGTCATCACAATTCATTTTTTTTATGATTAACCTCTTTGTTGCTGAAGTGAAAGGAAATAGAATTGCAGTGCAATGTATTGTCACATCCCTATCTAGAAGGGGTAATACCTTATTTAGCACATGTAGACTTCAGAAAAGATATATAAAATATAAAACACAGAAGAAAAATATTGATATCCTCCTTCAAGATATTCTTACATACGTAACTGCAGATAGTTATCTACTTAGACTATTTTAACTTTGTTATGTAAAATGAACAGCGTATTAGACACCATATAACAATCATCAACAACATTATGGATTTCAAGCATTTTTATTTCTTAGTGATTGGATGGTTCAGGAATTGCTGGCTTTTAGCCAATTCTACATTAACATGATCTGAATAGAGAAGGTGTTCAACCAGGATCCATAATTTGAGAACAGGAAAGATAAGGGAATGCTTTGCACTGTCACAGGTATCGATTGCACTAAATTTATGGCGTCTATTCAACTATGGGTTTTCTATGGTGTTATCAGACCTCTGAAAGGCAAACCTCAGAATTCACAACAATAGGAAGAATCTTATTTTTTTCTCTCTCTCTTCTTTTTCTCAAGTCATAGTCTTTCAGTTATTCTGTTCATAAAAAAACTCTGTAAACCTGTAAATGACTTCTTTTCATCAAGAGTTTTATCGACAGATTTATCATTCTGCTCTAGTTTAATGTGCATTTGCCTATAGTGGACATTCTGCATTTTCAAGAAGTAAAATAAGGTTTCTGGTCTCTAAATTAGTGAGCAATATACAGGATTTCATTATTAAAAATGATTTGCATTAATGGGAAATTTAATACCTGATTAATATTCCCTATTCATTTTTAGTATTCTACTGTATATTTCTGTCCCAAAAAAATTAATAGTCTACTTTCTAAACTATGTGCTATATTAGCAATATTGTGCACTAACAATGCTAGAACGCAATCTATAGCACCCCAATTTTTACTTCCATATTACAAATGGAAATTAAAATGTCAGTGCAAAAGTCTTGGGCTCAATAATATTTGAAGGTTATATGGCTCATCAGCAGGTCCTGGCTTTTAGTAGAGTGCTAACTGGGACTAGGAAGGGATCAAATGTGTATATTTATATACTGTGTATATACAGTATATATATATATATATATATATATATATATATATATACACATGCACACACCCATATACAGTATCTCACAAAAGTGAGTACACCCCTCACATTTTTATAAATATTTTATTACATATTTTTATGTGACAACACTGAGGAAATTACACTTTGCTACAAAGTAAAGTAGTGAGTGTACAGACTGTATAGCAGTGTACATTTTCTGTCCCCTCAAAATAACTCAATACACAGCATTAATGGCTAAACCGTTGGCAACAAAAGTGAGTACAGCCCTAAGTGGAAATATCCAAATTGGGCCCAATTAGCCATTTTCCCTCCCCAGTGTCATTTGACTCGTTAGTGTCACAAGGTCTCAGGTGTGAATGGGGAAAAGATGTGTCAAATTTGGTGTTATCTCACTCACACTCTCTCATACTGCTCACTGGAAGTTAAACATGGCACCTCATGGCAAAGGACTCTATGAGGATCTGAAAAAAAGAATTGTTGCTCTACATAAAGATGGCCTAGGCTATAAGAAGATTGCCAAGACCCTGAAACTGAGCTGCAGCACGGTGGGCAAGACCATACAGCGGTTTCACAGGACAGGTTCCACTCAGAACATGCCTCGCCATGGTCGACCAAAGAAGTTGAGTGCACATGCTCAGTGTCATATCCAGAGGTTGTCTTTGGGAAATAGATGTATGAGTGCTGCCAGCATTGCTTTAGAGGTTGAAGGGGTGGGGTGTCAGCCTGTCAGTGCTCAGACCATACGCTGCACACTGCATCAAATTGATCTGCATGGCTGTCATCCCAGAAGGAAGCCTCTTCTAAAGATGATGTACAAGAAAGCCCGCAAACAGTTTGCTGAAGACAAGCAGACTAAGGACATGGATTACTGGAACCATGTACTGTGGTCCGATGAGACCAAGATAAACTTATTTGGTTCAGATGGTGTCAAGTGTGTGTGGCGGCAACCAAGTGAGGAGTACAAAGACAAGTGTGTCTTGCCTACAGTCAAGTATGGTGGTGGGAGTGTCATGATCTGGACCTGCATGAGTGCTGCCGGCACTGGGGAGCTACAGTTCATTGAGGGAACCATGAATGCCAACATGTGCTGTGACATACTGAAGCAGAGCATGATCCCCTCCCTTTGGAGACTGGGCCGCAGGGCAGTATTTCAACATGATAATGACCCGAAACAAACCTTCAAGAAGAACACTGCCTTGCTAAAGAAGCTGAGGGTAAAGGTGATGGACTGGCCTATGGAGCATCTGTGGGGCATCCTCAAACGGAAAGTGGGGGAGCGCAAGGTCTCTAACATCCACCAGCTCCATGATGTTGTCATGGAGGAGTGGAAGAGGACTCTAGTGGCAACCTGTGAAGCTCTGGTGAACTCCATGCCCAAGAGGGTTAAGGCAGTGCTGGAAAATAATGGTGGCCACGCAAAATATTGACACTTTGGGCCCAATTTGGACATTTCCACTTAGGGGTGTACTCACTTTTGTTGCCAACATTTTAGACATTAATGGCTGTGTGTTTAGCTATTTTGAGGGGACAGCAAATTTACAAGCTGTAATCTCACTACTTTACATTGTAGCAACATGTCATTTCTTCAGTGTTGTCACATGAAAAGATATAATAAAATATTTACAAAAATTTGAGGGGTGTACTCACTTTTGTGAGATACTGTATATATATATATATATATATATATATATATATATGTAATGTATATATATATATATATATATAAAAAAATGTGTACTGTACTGTATATATATATATATATATATTTGTGTGTGTGTGTGTATATGTGTGGATTTGATCATCTATCTATCTATCTATCTATCTATCTACCTATCTATCTATCTATCTATCTATCTATCTATCTATCTATCTATCTATCTATCTATCTATCTATCTATCTATCCATCCATAAAGCGTCATACTGTATGTTGTTCTAACGATCTTCCCCTATAAGGTTGATCATATGACTGCTTTACCAATTAGTTTGCATGAGTATAATTCTCACCTTTGAGAATTGCTATCTCATTTTACAGTTGCTCATGTGTTTGAAATAAAATACACAGAGAGTGATCGCAAGGAAAAGTCATATCCGTCTAGTAGGAAGTATTAAATTAGAGAATGACATATAGAAGATAGTGAGAATTATGAAATTCTCTTAGATGTTTGAAATGTATAAAATGTGTCAGTTACCTGGGGACTTCATTAACAAAAGGCCTGGGAGAGGCAAAAAGGAAATATGAAGGTTGCATTACTGGGTGGAGCTCGATCACTTCTTAAACATGAATCTGTGAGAACTGAAATGTTGACAAGATCAAACTTCCCAAATTAGCTCTCCTCAATGACAGGAAAAGTATCTACCTGTCCCCCTAAGCTAAGCTCTGTGCTGTAAGTGAGAAATTAGAGGCATGGCCTAAAACTCCAACAGGTGTTTAACGGAGAGCTTACAGTCCTCAGGCTCTTCATGTTAATAAACTGCTAAGGGATTTATAGTATGATGATGTTCTGGGGAAAAAAACAAGTCTAAGACAAGCAGTGTAATTTTGGCACAGATGGTGAGTGTGTCACTGTTATCTTGTAGCTAATAGTGTTTTTATCCACTTCCATTCATAACACACATTTCAGTGTCTGCCTCTTTGCTTTCATTTAGCAGATCATTTGTTGGACTTTGAAGTAAAATAAATGCCTTGAAAATAATATAAAGGATGTTCCACGTTGTAAAGCTGTCACGCACAGTGTCACATCAGTGCAAACTGCTTCTAATAGTTTTTTGCCTCTCTATGATTGTATTTATTTTTTTATATTGATATTATGTATGCATATTCCTTTGTAGTTCTTTGAATGCTATGCACATTATAAGAAATTATAATAAAAATAGGTTAAGATATCCTGTGTTTGATATAACCCTATAATAGCACTACATAAAAATGGAATTTAAATAAAGATACATGTATTACATTAAAACACATTTAAACAATGCTAACACATGATCCAACTGGATCTTATGTAAAAAAAATACAGTTCCAAAAAACTTTAAAAATCAACTGAAATGTGACAAAAATGTGACAAAAAGCTTAATGTAGTAAAATTCCTACAAGGAAAGGATTTCTTTAACTTAATCTTTTAAACACATTTCATGAGTTGGCATATATGTTTTATTCCCAGAATTTAGGGTTTTAGTTTGATTTATTAAAACTTGTAAAAGTTGTTTTTAGTTGACATGTCAGTTTTTTAGGGTGGTTAATTAGACAGAATTAGAGACTTTTTTTTCTAGTGCCCTTAGATCTTGGGGCAGTACCACCAGATATGTAGTAGTAGCATCCCTTCCACTCAAAGCCAGATAACTTGTAAAACATAGGCCTCTAGTTATCAAGCCATCAACCACAAATATGCTGGAATTCCGCAGCGTATTCGTGGCGAGCCTGATTCGCCTTAGTTATCAAATCCTACAGACCGGCAAAAGTAGAATATAGTGACGTAACATACGATCCGCCGGCCTCAGTCAAACACAGATCGATACTTATGTCACTACATATGTTCCGAACGCAAGTTCGGCACTATCTGACTACTTTTGGAAGTTATCAAATTTCTACCAGGTACACTTTTCCGGCCCAGCGTACCTGGTTTTTAATACGCCGCCCTGGAGGCAGTGGATGCCATAGGAATCAATGGGAGTCTGAAAGTAGCGAAAGTTCATGTTCGCTGCTGCCCGATATCCCATTGATTCCTATGGGAATGTCTACACCTAGCACCCTAACAAGTACCCCGAGTCTAAACACCCTTAATCTGCCCCCCCATACACCGCCGCCACCTACATTATACTTATTAACCCCTAATCTCCCCCCCCTCATCTCCGCCACCTATATTATACTTATTAACCCCTAAACCGCCGCTGCCGGACCCCGCCACAACTAAATAAAGTGTTTAACCCCTAAACAGCCACTCCCGGACCCCACCGCCACCTACAATATATTTATTAACCCCTAATCTGCCGCCCCTACACCGCCGCCACCTACATTATATTTATTAACCACTAAAACCGCCACCCCCAACGTCGCCGCCACTATATTAAAGTTATTAACCCCTAAACCTAAGTCTAACCCTAACCCTAACATCCCCTAACTTAAATATAATTTAAATAAATCTAAATAAATATTCCTAGCATTAAATAAATAATTCCTATTTAAAACTCAATACTTACCTGTGAAATAAACCCTAAGCTAGTTACAATATAACTAATAGTTACATTGTATCTAGCTTATGGTTTATTTTTATTTTACAGGCAAGTTTGTATTTATTTTAACTAGGTAGAATAGTTATTAAATAGTTATTAACTATTTAATAGCTACCTAGTTAAAGTAAATACAAAAGTACCTGTAAAATAAAACCTAACCTAAGTTACAATTACACCTAACACTACACTATAATAAATTAATTACCTAAATTAAAATAAATTAATTACAATTAAATAAAATTAACTAAAGTACAAAACCCCCCCACTAAATTACAGAAAATAATAAAATAATTATATTAATTTTAAACTAATTACACCTAATCTAATCCCCCTAATAAAATAAAAAAGCCCCCCAAAATAATAAAAATCCCTACCCTATACTAAATTACAAATAGCCCTTAAAAGGGCTTTTTGCAGGCCATTGCCCCAAAGTAATCAGCTCTCTTACCTGTAAAACAAAATACAATACCCCCCAACATTAAAACCCACCACCTACACACCCAACCCTACTCTAAAACCCACCCAATGCCCCCTTAAAAAAACACTAACCCCCTGAAGATCACCTTACCGGGAGAAGTCTTCACCTAACCGGGCCGAAGTCCTCAACGAAGCCTGGCAGAAGAAGTCCTCCAGACGGGCAGAAGTCTTCATCCAGACGGCATCTTCTATCTTCATCCATCCGGAGCGTAGCGGGTCCATCTTCAAGACATCCGACGCGGAGCATCCTTCCAGGCCAACGACTACCCGACGATTGAATATTCCTTTAAATGACGTCATCCAAGATGGCGTCCCTTTGAATTCTGATTGGCAGATAGAATTCTATCAGCCAATCGGAATTAAGGTAGGAAAAATCATATTGGCTAATGCAATCAGCCAATAGGATTGAGCTTGCATTCTATTGGCTGTTCCAATCAGCCAATAGAATTCGAGCTCAATCCTATTGGCTGATTGGATCAGCCAATAGGATTGAACTTCAATCCTATTGGCTGATTGCATCAGCCAATAGGATTTTTCCTACCTTAATTCTGATTTGCTGATAGAATTCTATCAGCCAATTGGAATTCAAGAGACGCCATCTTAGATGACGTCATTTAAAGGAATATTCATTCGTCGGGTAGTCGTCAGCCTGGAAGGATGCTCAGCGTCGGATGTCTTGAAGGTGGACCCGCTACGCTCCGGATGGATGAAGATAGAATATGCCATCTGGATGAAGACTTCTGCCCGGCTTCGTTGAGGACTTCGGCCCGGTTGAATGAAGACGTCTCAAGGTAGGGTGATCTTCCGGGGGTTAGTGTTAGGTTTTTTTTTTAAGGGGGTATTAGGTGGGTTTTAGAGTAGGGTTGGTTGTGTGGGCTATTTGTAATTTAGTATAGGGTAGGGATTTTTATTATTTTGGGGGGCTTTTTTATTTTATTAGGGGGATTAGATTAGGTGTAATTAGTTTAAAATTCTTGTAATTATTTTATAATTTTCTGTAATTTAGTGTTTGTTTTTTTTGTACTTTAGATAATTTATTTAATTGTAATTAATTTATTTTAATTTAGGTAATTAATTTAATTATAGTGTAGTGTTAGGTGTAATTGTAACTTAGGTTAGGTTTTATTTTACAGGTACTTCTGTATTTATTTTAACTAGGAAGTTATTAAATAGTTAATCACCATTTAATAACTATTCTACCTAGTTAAAATAGATACAAACTTGCCTGTAAAATAAAAATACATCCTAAAATAGCTACAATGTAACTATTAGTTATATTGTAGCTATCTTAGGGTTTATTTTATAGGTAAGTATTTAGTTTTAAAAAGGTAATTTATTTAATGCTAGGCATATTTATTTAGATAAATTTAAATTATATTTAAGTTAGGGGGGTGTTAGGGTTAGGGTTAGACTTAGGTTTAGGGGTAATAAATTTAATATAGTGGCGGCGACGTTGGGGGGTGGCAGATTAGGGGTTAAACAATTTAATGTAGGTGGTGGCAGTGTAGGGGGGCAGATTAGGGGGTTATTAAATTTAATGTTGTTGGTGGCGGGGTCCAGGAGCGGCGGTTTAGGGGTCAATACATATAATGTAGGTGGCGGTGGGCGCCGGGAGCGGAGGTTTAGGGGTTAATAACTTTATTTAGGTGCGGTGGGGTCCGGGAGCGGTGGTTTAGGGGTTAAACACTTTATTAGAGTTGCGGTGGGCTCCAGAAGCAGCAGTATAAGGGTAAACAGTATAGTGTGGGTGCTTAGTGACAGGGCACCAAGAAAGCTGCGAATAATAAGAGCAGCGAGATCGATTACTGTTAGTTAACAACAGTCCGCTGCTCATTGCTCCGTACTTGGTGCGTGGCTTTTTGACAGCTTTCTTGATAATTTTGGAGAACATATTCAGGTCCGCGGCAGCAATGTTAGGTGATCTTAGGCGAGCGTATTGGTACCGGCGAATGACAGGTTGATAAATAGAGGCCATAGTCTTCAAAGGTTTAGGATGAGCTATCGCGTGGCCAAGGGTTTACTGTCTGTCTGTTGCATTAGTGAAGATATTAATGCCATTCTTTTAAATATTGCCCCAGTCTTTTAATTAGGTGGGGGGGAGGGCAAATAATTTTCTCATTGCTATATGCAGTTGGGCTGAGAATCAGTGTTATTTGGTGATAATATTTATGTAAATAATACAAGACTCTGAAGAGTGGCCTCTGTGCACTGTTTTCCAATAAAAAGTGTGGTAAGACACTGGATAAATGTCTATTTTTGCTGCAACTTAAGTGAGGGATACTAAAGTCCAAATAAAACTTTAATTAATTAGATAGAGAATGCAGTTTTAAAAAAAGCTTTCCGATTTACTTCCCTTATCAAAATCTGAGTGTTAATTTATATACACAATTTCTGAGGGAATAGCTCATACTGAGTATGTGCAAGAGTTCACTGTATTTATGTATATGCATTTGAGATTGGCTGATGGCTGGAACAAAAATTAAATGGAGGAGCAACAATTCATTTAGTGTAGAGATTCGGAGAAGAGGACATTTTACTTTATGTCCGCTATACTGATGACCTTCTGGTCATCATAAAGAAACCTTTGGATGATTCAGAGTTCAACAAATTTATGTCATACATAAATGGAAACAAATTCAATCTTCAATTTACTGGTCAGTATAGTAGATCAGAAGTAAATTTCCTTGATTTACAAATCTGTAATAGCGAAATTGTTACTAAAACATTTTGTAAGCCCACGGTGGGGAACACTATACTACATGCTACCTCCCAACATCCTTGTCATTTGATCAAACCCATACCCAAAGGCCAATTTATTGGCTTAGGAGAAATACCAAATCAGATGTAGTATATGACACCCAGTCAATAGAATTACAAAATAGACTCATTAATAGAGGATACAAAAAAGTTCTTTTAGAAAAATGTTGTAAGAAAATAAAGACGTATACTAAAAATATAGGTGAAAGTGACAGACTTTATGACACCAATACGGATTCTACATTTAAGACACCAATACGGATTCTACATTTAAGAATTCAGTAGTATTTACAACTGAATACTCACAGCAGTATAATGCCATCATAAAGATACATACTCTTAGGAGATGATATTTTAAAACCATATGTGGAAAACGTAAAATTTGTTTCTAAAAAAGCAAGAACTCTTGCTCAGAGTCTCTCGCCCAGCATGGTACTTCGTAATAAGAGTCTAAAACAAAATTGGCTCTATAAGAAAGGCAATTTTAGATGTGGGAAACAAAACTGCCTCATGTGCGCCAATGTGTCATTGGGTAGTGATTTTGTAAGCAGTTCGACTAAACAGCAGTTTGAGATAGATTTCTATGCTAACTGTGGTACCACATTTGTAATTTATGTCAGTGCCAATATACAGGTCAAACATCAAGAGAAATTAGAAAAAGGTTTGGAGAACGTACTAGAGATGTTAAAAATTATAACAAGGATTCTGCTGTGGCAAACCACTTCAATGGGTACCACTTTACTAACAAAGCAGATATGACAATAAAAATTATTGATCAAGCAATTACATTGATTAGAGGTGGAAACAGATGTAAGATCTTAGAGAAAAAGTAATTATATTGGATACTAAAATTAAAAACAAGACTTCCCATGGGTATGAACAGGGAATGTGACCAATTATTTTATTGATAAATACTCTCTAAGTACATTGGGTAAAATATTTATTTGTCTTGGTTCATATGTAATTCCATGGTCTCATACTATATCATGTTTCCTTTCCCCTCCTAGTTGGTCATAATAGTTCTTTTATCTTATTCTATTGCAAGGTCAATCTTTAATTATTTCTTTGTGGGAACCTTGTATTCATCAAATAAATATTTATTTATGACTTTTTTAAGTCAGTTTATCCTGTTTAGGGTATGTTTTTGCCCCTCTTATAATGAAATTTGTATTTTTGAAAAAAAAAACATCTTTAATAAGTTGTTTATATTTATATTTTGATTAAAAAAATTAATTTATATATGTTTTTATAATTATACTGATACAACATTTTTTTGAGGCAAAGAGAGAATGCAAATAGGGTAAATTTAAAGTTAATAGTACAGAATTTTTTAGAATAATTTGCTGTATACATTCATAATTGGTATCATATTATATGTTACATATGTATTATGTTTTATATTTACAAGAGATCACATGTAACTATATGGATCTGTTTCTTTTTCACTTTTTAGCCTCAATTGTAGAGCTAACCTGCTCACTTTTTCAAGATGGTTATTCTTCATCTATTGGCTGGTTTCTAGCCTATTACATGCAGGTTGTGCCTATAAAGAGGGCTTGCTAAGTGTAATGGTTATGTCTATGAAAAAGCGCCACTAGGGGGCGCAAAACGCATCAGACTTCATGCCTGTGGTCTGTCTGCTATTATTTGGCTTCATAATAATAGCGCCCAGCATTTGCTGTTTTTATTGTTCTTGTCTTTCCAATAAATTTCTACTTTTTATGGTAATTACCCCTCAGTAGTGCCTGCTCTTTCCTTCTCCGTATCTCTACACTAAGTGGCTTGATTTCACCACTGCTATGGCACTCTGTGGTAGTAGGAAGTGCTTGGATTTTTTGGAAGCAGCGGGTTCACTTCCGCTATTGGGGAGAAGACGATCGGAAGCTGCCTGGACCAGTGTGTTTCTTTCGAGCAACAATTCATGTAAAGTAAAACTTTACTTTTATTCTTAGTCATTTCAAAACTGATACAGCATTCAAAAATTTTGCCCATAACATTTAGAGAACAGCTTACGCGTTTCGGCTACAATGCCGTACTCATAGCTGGTTTGATACTCCCTCTAACAGGCTTTTTAAAAAGGGGTTGATATCATCCTATTGGATAAAAGGCTAATGTTGTGGGCTGATCATTAAAGGTACACTGAGAAAGCTATATTACCTATTTGACAGTTAATTGAACTTTTGTGCTTAAAGATGTATTGGTACCACTATGCATCTAAGATAATGCTGTAATACATTGTCTAACTTTTCACTTTTCATCTTACTGAATACAGTATCTATATCAGGAGGTATAACTGCTTCTACTTTACATATATACATATATTTAAATATTTTGATAATTCATAATTGTAACACTGAAAATGTGCAATTTTTATAATGATTTGCATCATCCCATGGCTCCACTATTTTTACATTCAGTTTGGTTATAAACATATTTAAAGATATACGTGATATGAAATAATATGTGCCTACCTCCCCCCAGAGACTGAACACTCTGCATCACTACCAATCTCAGGACAGTTTAATAAATAAAGGAGTGTGCAAGGGGTATTCTAGTACACTTTAAACACTTATATATATATATATATAATGCACGGGCAGCCAAAGGTGTACAGCCTCATACATTTTAGTTTTAGTTCCAGAAAATAATGAGGTCGTACTCCAAATGTAGGCCTTTTGGGTATCTGGTCTGTATCTGGAAAATCCAGAAAACTTCTCTTTTGGCTAAAATGTGATCACTATCACCCCCTCTTCATCCAACACCAATACTTTCAATTATTGTCCATTTAAAACTGGAAGAATCTTTGTTATGTACCCTGTTGAAATTTTGGACTAGGGGGTTTGTAAGAGTACCAGCCTTTATATTGCATAGGTGCTCCCGGATATGTGAACACACCTCCCTGGTTGTCAAACCTACATATTGTAGTTGACAGCTGGTACAACCTGCTAGATACACTGTGTACCCTGTTCTACAGTTCATGCACAACCTATGGTTATAGGATTTGTTAGTGACATAGCTTTTGAAGTTTTTAAATGACTTAGAATAAAAGTCAAGTTTTACTTTACATGAATTGTTGCTCCTCCATTTACTTTTTATTCCAACGTTGGCCTTGTTGGGAGTGAAGCCACAGCATCGATCCCGGACGAGCACTCTATACCTAGTATCCCAATCAGGGAACCGCTACAGACGATCACAGAACACAGGAGACAAGTACTGGTGAGCGTCATTACCCCTTGCAAGCTGGCTGCCTATGATGACATCACTTGGAGCGGAGTTTGGACGATCCTGAGGGACGCAGCAGAGGTTCCATGTTTGCAGTGTGGGATCAGCTTGTCGAGCAGGAGCCACTCCAAGCACACACTAGCACAAGGTACCTCAGGAAAAGTGCAACCTGGAAGTGAGGACACTTCAAGGTTTTCAAGCACTATCCTCCATTTAAAGCCGTGAAGCGGGGTAAGCAGTTTTTGTGAACTTAATTAATCAGCTGTTTTGCTGTATAGCGGTAACTTTGAGTTGTGGCATATCTACAGTTTGTGGAACAGCATAATGAATATACTAGGTTGACTTGGTACGGGTGCACCCAGAGTCTTCCCATTAGGGAATTTCTACTGTACTTCAATTGGCTGATGGCTGTCACATGATACAGGTGAGGGGAGAATGATAGTATGTTTGAAATATGAAAAAAAATCTACTTTTCATTTCAAATTCAATTTATTAAGAGTCGGACGGACATGATCCGCTGTAGTGATCATGTACGCCCGACATCGCTGAATGCCGACAGCATACGCTGTCGGCATTTATCATTGCACAAGCAGTTCTGGTGAACTGCTTGTGCAATGCCCCCCTTGCAGATTTGCAGCCAATCGGCTTCTAGCAGGGGGTGTCAATCAATCCAATCATATGTGATCAGGTTGATTGCTGTACGCCGACTCAGAGGTGACGTACGAGTTAAGGAGCAGCGGTCTTGGGACTGATTCAGGCAATGATAAATCGGGTACATAGTGTCCATATACTGTCCAAATAGTCCCTAATCTTCCACTTTCTCTTTTGATGCTCAAGTATTGTTTACATTCTGTGATATTTTGCATTCTTTTTTTTTTTTTTTTTTAAATTAGCTTTATTATGTAAAATATAAGATGGGATTTACAACTTTTGGAGACGCAGCTCCATATATTTATACATGAATAGCTTGACAATATGTAAAAAGGCTTTTAGGCTAATTAGTTTCAACAAAACAATTTAACTTTGGACTGGTGCAACCCACGTCTGAGTAAAAACCACTTTATCTAATTATTCATGTGTAGTTTTATGAGATATATAAGGGATCTCTTACGGCTTACATTCGTTGAATCACTAGACAGTGAAGGGATTATATGGTTACTCTGCGTGTTGATACTATACCTAGTACTTTCGAGTATGGGTTTGAGGTTAGATTATATATCTTTAATATAGGATTCCCAAGTTGTCAGGATGTCTGAGTACATGTCCATTCTGTCACGTTTCATGTAGTAAAGTTCCTCGAGGTGGATAGACTCAGATACTCTTTGTATCCACATTACTTTTGTGGGGGGGTCCTTAGCTTTCCAATTTTTAGCTATTAAAAATTTCACGCTATTAACCATAATATAGAATAATTTAAGAAAGGGTTTATGTTTTATCTTGGGAGGTTTGTTTAGTAGCCACAGCAAAGGGTCCAGGGGAAATTGGGTTTCTAAAATGTCCTCTATTTCAGTAATCACAGTCCTCCATAAATTTTGGATAACTGTGCACCACCACCACATGTGGGTCATGCCACTATTAACATGGCCACACCGCCAGCACTTATTATTAGATCTATGATATAATCTGTGGATTTTTTGGGGTGTATAATACCACCTATGGAGAATTTTCAAGTTAATTTCTAATGCTGCTGTGGAGATAGAGGTTTTTAGAGTGGATTGGACTATCTTCTTGCCTACATGTAGTGGGATTGTTATTCCTATGTCTTTTTCCCAGCTATCTAGGTATGGTAAGGGTTGTCCTGGGAATGGGGTGATCAATATCTTATATATCATCGAAAGTGTGTGGCGAGTCGGTGGGCGTCGGACACATAATTGTTCGCAATTAGTCAACGGTCTGGTCATGTTTGCGGATTGTTGGTGGATTGTGATAAAGCTGTGGATGCGCCTATATGTGAACCAGTTAGTGAGGCAGGAAAAAGCTTGCTCAATTAAGTTGGTTTGTGATTAAATCTGCTCATTTTGTATGAGCCAGTGTATTGGGAAATCTTTAATGTGAGAAGGGTAACAATGTCTCTCTATGCTTGGGCCTAGGTCGAATTCACCATTTTCCACTAAGGACGTAAGCGGGGAGGGTCTAGAGGTGAGATTTGGGAAATATATCATTATTTTGCTCCACATCGTGTATGTTTCTGATATAATGGGATTAGTATGTGGTAGTTTAAATTTAAGTGATGGAAATGTCCAGCAGTATCTGCTAAGATTTGTTGTGCAAGTTATTCCATGTTCCATGTCAACCCACCGTTTAAATGTTCTATGTATATTCCAGTCAACTATTCTTTGTAAGAATATTGCGTATCTGTAATATGTTAGGTTAGGTATACCTAGTCCTCCTTGTGTTTTGGGTAAGGACATAAGTTGTTTGTTAATTCTAGGGTGTTTCTTGTGCCAAGTGAAGTCACTAAGCGCTCGTTGAAGTAAGTTTAGATATTTTTCTGGCAGAGGAATTGGTAATGTTTGGAGAATGTATAAGATTCTAGGAAATATATTCATTTTTATCAGGTTAATACGCCCTAACCAAGATAGGTTTTTAGATCTCCAACTCGATAGGTCTCTTATAATCTCTTTTTTGATTTTTACATAGTTGAGATCGTATATTGTCTCTATAGATGTGGCTAGAGCGATTCCTAAATATTTAAGGGAACGTGTATTCCATTTGAATGGGGTAAGTGTCTCAGCTATCTTCTTTTTTTGAGAATCTAGTGTTATGTTAAGAATTTCTGATTTGGGGATGTTGATTAGGAAGTTCGATTGGGTATGAAAGTTGTCAAATTCTTGTATTAACAAGGGTAGGGATGTTTCTGGGTTTGTTAGTGTAAATAGGATGTCATCTGCAAACAGAGAGATAACATATTTTTGATCATCTATGGTGATTCCCTCAATCCCAGGGTGGGATCTAATTCTAATCGCTAAAGTCTCTATTACGCAGGCGAATAATAAAGGGGATAATGGGCACCCCTGCCTCGTTCCATTAGATATTTTGAATGAATCGGACAGGGTGCAATTTATTAGTATTTTTGCGCTTGGGTGGGTGTATAAAGAAAATATCTTTTGCATTATGCCTTCCCCAAATCCAAATGCTTGTAGGGTCAGTTGCAGGAAGTCCCATGCTATCCGGTCGAAGGCCTTTTCGGCATCGACCGAAAGCATGATTAGTGGGAGTTTCTGATTTTGTGCAAAAAAAATTGTATTAAGGGCCCTTACTGTGTTATCTTTTGCTTCTCTCCCTACCACGAACCCCACTTGATCGGGATGTATAAGATCCGGTAATAAGCCATTAATTCTGTTTGCCAATAGTTTAGAATATATCTTGGTGTCAGAGTTTAGAAGAGAAATTGGCCGGTAACTCGTAGTTAAGTCGGGGGATTTATTCGGTTTCAGTAAAGTAGTAATATGGGCTTCTAGTGCTGAGTCCGGGAAGGGGTGAGCAAGATCTATTGAATTGAAATAGTGCAGGAGGTGCAACGCTAGCTGTTCTACGAATACAGAGTAGTATTTGTATGTGAAGCCGTCTGGGCCTGGCGATTTGTTGTTAGGGAGATTTTTAATCACAAATTGTAGCTCTTCTAGTGAAAAGGGTTGATCTAATGCTTCTTTTTGCGCTTGGGTCAGTTTAGGGAGATTCAAATTGGCGAGATATTCCGTTATCATTGTATGGCGGGAGGTGACGTCCGAAATCGGACTGGGGAGTAGTTTAGGTAAGTTATATAATTTTTGGTAGTAGTCCCTAAATGACTCCGCTATGGCCTGTGTTGATCTATGAGACTTATCTTTGTCGTCTTTTATGTGGAGGATGTGGAGGATGTAGTTGGGGGTGGATTTTTTCTTTTTTATGTATCTAGCCATAGAGCGTCCTGGTTTGTTTTGGTCCATGTAGGAGTGCTGTCTATACAGGAAGGCGTATCTAGTCTGTTCTTTATTAAGGATAGAGGCTAAATTAAAACGTTTAGCTTGAAGAGTTTGTAGTGTGGTGTCGTCTTTAGTGTTTTTTTATGGATTTCTTCAAGTTGTGTTATTTCTTTAATGAGGGTGGTAATTGCTTCCCTTTTTTGCTTATTAAGACAAGCTTTATGAGCTATGAGCTCGCCTCTTATGGTGCATTTATGCGCTTCCCAGTTGTTCTGTGGGGAGGTGTCTGTATGTTTGTTGTGAAAGAAGAATTCATCTATACGAGTTTGAAGTTTTGTGGTAATGGAAGGGTCAGATAACAGGCTATCGTCTAGTTTCCAAATATATTGTTTCAGGGGTTTGGAAGGCCAGCTGAAAGCACATTGTACTCCCGCATGATCTGACCATGTTATCTTGCTAAGCTCATACTGGTGATGTCAGTGAATATATAATCAATTCTCTTATATGTCTTGTGGGGGAAGGAATAGAACGTATAGTCTATAGAATCTGGGTGTAGGGTTCTCCACACGTCTAAACAGCCGAGTTGTTTTAGAATATTATTGGACTTCTTTATGCTTGATTTAGCATTAGAGGAGGTATGTGAGGAGCTATCTAAGAGTGGGTTGAGGGTCAGGTTGAAGTCTCCTCCTATCAACAGCATGCCTTTTTGATGTTCTGTTATTGTATTTGATACTTTTTTGAGGAATGAGTGCTGCTTTGTGTGCGGAGCGTATAGTGAGACTATTGTAATGGGAAGGCCGTAAAGCAATCCAGTGACTAGGATATATCTTCCCTCCCTGTCCCTATGTACTGATATCTCTTGGAATGGTATCCCTGCTTTTATTAGGATCCCCACTCCTTGGATTTTTTTCTGGGGATGAGAGGTGAAGTAACTTTTACCAAATTTAAAATGAAATGTTTTGGGTTCTTTCCCCTTTAAAAAATGGGTCTCTTGGAGCAGTATTATGTCTCCCTTCTTGTGTTTAAAATCTGTGAGTGCTGTTGTCCTTTTTCTGGGGGAATTAAGTCCCTTTGAGTTGATAGAAATGAAGTTTATAGACCTAGTGTCGATTACTTTACGTGTCTGTAGAGCCATGAAATAAGTGGGTTATTGGAATAGGAAGTAATCTGAGAAACGTAGTGAGAAGTGGATGTGGGAAAAGACCTTGATAAATGTGGTGTGTGGGTGCCCAGTCCAGAACAATCTTAGAACATAACAATTTAAACCAACACAGTAAATAGCATGTGGAGGTATAACACATTACTAAGTAGAGTAACAATAACACTTGAAAGTGAACAGAAGAACTGAACATCAAAAACAATAAAAACAATGATAATAACATCTTCCTTTTAAGAAAGATGAGAAGAGGAATGGCCATGGTCGCTTATATATGCTACCCTGGGGGGTTGTTTAGTTTTTAAGGTGGTCAATGTCCTACTTGAAATAAGGAAAGGGAGGTAGGATAAAACTAGGAAGACATGTTACATTTCACCTATTAGGTATTGTTACCACCTATTTGTGAGGTCTCACCTGGATAGGGGCATTGAAAGCTTTGCATTAACATTTTCTGATTAATGGGAGAAGGTTATATGCTCCCCAACATAACAGTGTATACTATCATAATATAAATATCTGTAGAAAAACAAATTAAACAAGGAACATTTATAGTCTATTCACATGTTATTAGTCTTCTTTCTGAGAGGGGGATCGGTACACTCCCCAACATAACAGTGTATACTATATATAAATATCTGTAGAAAAACAAATTAAACAAGGAACATTTATAGTCTATTCACATGTTATTAGTCTTCTCTCTGAGAGGGGGGTCAACTCGAAGGAGCAGATAGGTATCACTTTTCAGGCATTTTGTAAAGGTGAGGAAAGTAAACCATAATATAAGACAGTACTTATCTGAAGAAGAGCTGATGATGCATATGGGATATGTGCAGAGTCTCAAGGAGGAATGTTGTGATGATTAGGAGAAGGCCTGTTTTTGGATTTTTTAGACACACTGGACCAGATAGAGTGTGTTCCTGTGGTCTTTTTACCCTTGAAACGATCCGAAGGGGGATCTTCTGTGTCTGAGTGTGAGGATGGATCGACAAGTTTAATGCCTAAAGCTTGTGAGAGAGTGTCCAAGTCCGAAGACTCTCTGTACACTAGCATTTTGCCAGCGTGTGGGATCAGGAGGCTGAAAGGGAATCCCCATCGATATTTGATATGGTGTTCTTGGAGGGCTGTGGTTAGGAATTTCAAGGATTTTCGCTTTTCAATGGTGGTTGGACATAAATCTTGGTATATTTGTATTTCTTTGTCTTGAAACGTTATGGGATGGGTGTTTCTGGCCGCTGCCCAAATAGTTTCTTTGTCTTTGAAATGGAGTAGTCTGATGACAACATCTCTCAGTGGGGCAGAGGGGTTAGGGCGAGTTCTTAGTGCCCTATGGGCTCTTTCAATAGCTGTGTCAGTGAAGGAGGTAGATTTTGTGAGATGATTGAAAAACCTTGTTAAATAGGAGTGGAGGTCTTCGGTAGGTATGTCTTCAGGGATTCCACAAATTCTTAGGTTGTTCCTCCTACTCCTATTCTCCAGGTCCTCCACTTTGTCTTGTAGTGTATGGATCATGGAGGCCTGTTGCGACAGGCCAGTTTCTGTTGTGCCCAGCATGGTGTTGATAACTTCTTGGGTATCCTCTAGGTCGTCTAGTCTTGCGCCCAGAGTACCAATTTCTCTTTTAACAGTGTATATTTCTGATTGTATGAAGGATTTGAGGTCCGCTATATCGGACTTGGAGGGTAGTTTATCAATAGTAGCTTGTAATATTGTAAGTTGTTGTTGTGTGACAGAGAGACCTGCTATTTGATCCGGCGGAGGGGGAGAGGCAGGTTGTGAAATGTCTTTTAACAATGAGGATGCGTCTGTCATAGATTGGTCTGATGGAGAAAAATAAGCAGACATAGATGCAGCCTGGGCTGTAGTTTTCCCATTCTTGTCAGGCTTTGCAGGCCTTCTAGACGCCATGATGTTATATAGATGAGCAGTGTTAGAGCTATATTTAAATAAGCAGTGTGATTGAGAGTCTCAGTCTGTGTTAAAATATAGCTTAACTGACTCCAGGTTTATATCTCCCCTACTGTAGGGATTACTTGATCTGGTAGTGCTATGGCTGCTCTGATATTTCTTGTAGGTAGTAATATATATCTATATGTTAGTGTATCCACGCTATGAGATATTATGGGGTGGTAGATTGAAGATTCACATTAATTTTAGTAGACTGTTCATATAAGCTGCGAGTAATTCACATTCCCCTTTCTTTCTATTGTCCCTCTCTGAGAAACCTGCACAAGTTATGATTTATATATATAACACATCTCACCGCTCATATCTCTGTTAAGTAGACACAAGTAGGGCATTTCATGTTGTTGCTGTGCTTACCGCTCCAGCTTTCAGCCGTTACAGGATGAGTTAGTGTCTTAGGATGCAGACAAGGTATAGACGGGTCAAAATGGCGACCGGGACTTCACCGCATGGAGAATCTTCCTTCTTGCACACTTCCACTCGGTGTTGCCGTGATGGTGAGAATAGCTACCTGCTGTTGGAGCTCAATAAATGTGTAACTGGTTCTGCATGCTGCGAGAGAGTTGGTTTGTGTTGTGTTGTGGGTTCTTATGGCTCCGCGATCCGGATTGCGGTCTCAGATTCAGCTAAAATGCTTGCAGATTTGGAAGCTTCTTAGTGAGTTAAGGCTTCTAAGGCATAGTATCGCCACTTTTTAACTCTGGTAGGGCTTCTTATACCGGCCGATGTGGAAGATTTGCCCCGGAGCTCACACACTATGCGGCCATGTTCCAGCACGGCCAGGCTCCGCCCCGATATTTTGCATTCTTAAAGAGTTTTTATGGTATTTTCCCCTTACATATTATGTATTTTTTCCTTTTCTCTCTCACTTTAACCTTTTTTTCCCCTCAAAAAATAGGCGGCAGACTAGCCTGTGTCCTTACTAATTGTCAACTAATCACCTCAGTTGCTTGGATTCTTTGTATGGGGCATTTGTATGGGCATTGCCCTTAAAAGGGCATTTAGCTCTTCTGCATTGCCCTTACAAGGGCATTTAGCTCTTTTTCAAGTGCCCATCACTAATCTAAAAAAAAAACACCCAATTTTTTTTTAAAAAAAACCTAACACTAACCCCAGAAGATCTACTCAAAGTTTCTGAAGTCCGGATATCCAGGCGGCGAGAAGTCTTCATCCAGGTGGCAAAGTCTGGAACAGCCAATAGAATGCAAGCTCAATCCTATTGGCTAATTGGATCAGCCAATAAGATTGAAGCTCAATCAGCCAATAGGATTTTTTCACCTTTAATTCTGATTGGCTGATAGAATTCTATCAGCCAATCAGAATTCAAGGGACACCATCTTGGATGTTGTCATTTACAGGAACATTCATTCAGCAAGAAGACGTCGATTGAAGAGGATGCTCCGCGCCGGATGTCTTGAAGATGGAGCCGCTCCGTGCCGGATGGATGAAGATAGAAGATGCCGTCTGGATGAAGACTTCTGCGGGCTTGGATGAAGACTTCGGCCGCTTGGATGAAGACTTCTGCCGGCATCGATGAGGACTCCTGCCGCTTCGTTGAGGATGAATGTTGGGTCTTCAAAACTGTAAGTGGATCTTCGCGGGTTAGTGTCAGTCTTTTTTAAGGGTTTATTGGGTGGGTTTTATTTTTAGATTAGGGGTTTGAACAATTGAAAAAGAGCTAAATACCCTTTTAAGGGCAATGCCGATCCAAATGCCCTTTTCAGGGCAATGGGGAGCTTAGGTTTTTTTAGATTAGGTTTTTATTTGGGGGGTGTTTGTATTTTTTTTACAGGTAAAAGAGTTGATTTATGTGGGGCAATGCCCTGCAAAAGGCCCTTTTAAGGGCTATTGGTAGTTTAGTTTAGGCTAGAGTTTTGTTTTTTATTTTGGGGGGGATTTTTTTTATTTTGATAGGGCTATTAGATAAGGTGTAATTAGTTTAAATATCTGATAATGTCTTTTTTTTGTGTAATTTAGTGTTTGTTTTTTTTGTAATTTAGGTAATTGTATTTAATTTAGGTTATTTATTTAATTGTAGTGTAAGGTTAGGTTTTATTTTACAGGTAAATTTGTGTTTATTTTAGCTAGGTAGTTAGTAAATAGTTAATAATTATTTAGTAACTATTCTACCTAGTTAAAATAAATACAAACTTGCCTGTAAAATAAAAATAAACCCTAAGCTAGATACAATGTAACTATTAGTTATATTGTAGCTAGCTTAGGGTTTATTTTATAGGTAAGTATTTAGTTTTAAATAGGAATTATTTAGTTATTAATAGTAGGTTTTATTTAGATTTATTTTAATTATATTTAAGTTAGGGGGTGTTAGGGTTAGGGTTAGACTTAGGTTTAGGGGTTAATAAATTTAGTATAGTGGCGGCGACGTTGGGGGCAGAAGATTAGGGGTTAATAAATGAAGGTAGGTGGCGGTGATGTTAAGGGCGGCAGATTAGGGGTTAATAAATTAAGGTAGGTGGCGGCGATGTTAGGGGCAGCAGATTAGGGGTTAATAATATTTAACTAGTGTTTGCGAGGTGGGAGTGCGGCAGTTTAGAGGTTAATATGTTTATTATAGTGGCGGCGATGTCGGGAGCGGCAGATTAGGGGTTAATAATTGTAAGATTAGGGGTGTTTAGACTCGGGGTTCATGTTAGGGTGTTCGGTGTAAACATAACTTTTATTTCCCCATAGGAATCAATAGGGCTGCGTTACTGAGATTTATTATTTATTATAGTGGCGGCGATGTCCGGAGTGGCAGATTAGGGGTTAATAAATATAATGTAGGTGTCGGTGATGTCGGGGGCGGCAGATTAGGGGTTAATAAGTGTAAGATTAGGGGTGTTTAGACTCGGGGTTCATGATAGGGTGTTTGGTGCAAACATAAAATGTGTTTCCCCATAGGAATCAAGGGGCTGCGTTACTGAGCTTTACGCTGCTATGGGGAAATCGTGCACAAGCACGTATAACCAGCTCACCGCTGACTTAAGCAGTGCTGGTATTGGAGTGCGGTATGGAGCACAATTTTGCTCTACGCTCACTTCTTGCCTGTTAACGCCGGGTTTATGAAAACCTGTAATACCAGCGCTGTAGGTAAGTGAGCGGTGACAATAACGTGCAAGTTAGCACCGCACCCCTCATAACGCAAAACTCGTGATTTTTGTGTTTATTATTTTTGGTAAACTAAGATTTTTTTTAAATTTTTCATAGGATTTGTTTTGTTTTAGTTGTAATGTGGATTTTTTTTTTTTTCATAGTGTTAGTTTTTTTAAATTTGTAATTTAGATATTTTAATTGATATTTTTTTTATTTTATTAGAATAGTAAGGTTAGGTTAATTTATAGTTTAATGTTAGGTTTATATTTATTTCACAGGTAAGTTTTTATTTATTTAAATAGAGTTATATTGTAATTTTAATTTAAAGTTAGGGGGTTGTTAGGTTTAGGGGTTAATAGTTTAATTTAACGTTTTGCGATGTGGGGGACCAGCGGTTTAGGGGTTAATAGGTTTATTTAGTGACAGAGATGTGGTAGGCCGGAGGTTTAGGGGTTATTAACTTTATTTAGTAGCAGCGAAGTCGGGGAGTGGTGGAATAGGGGTTAATAACTTTATTATAGTGGCGGCCATGTCGGGTAGTGGCGGAATAGGGGTTAATATATTTAAATAGTGTTGGTTATGTGGGTGGGTGACAGATTAGAGGTTAATAGGTTTAATATCGTGTTTGCGATGCGGGAGGGCGGCGGTTTAAAGGGTTAATAGGTAGTTTATGAGTGTTAGTGTACTTTGCAACAGTTTAGTTATGAGTTTTGTGAAATATTTTTGTTACACAAAATCCATAACTACTGCTCTCAGATGGCGGTATGTATTGTGTCGGTATAGGCTGTAACCCAAGCATTTTAGCCGGACTGCACAACCTGTAATACCGGCGCTATGAAAATCCCACACAAAAATAAAAAAAATTTGAGCGCGGGATTGACGTTGCGTTACAGGCTACAATGCTTGCAGTATAGCTATACCGACACAACTCCCAATAGTGTGTTACTGCTTTTACGCTGAAATTGCAATTTTTCAGTGTTAAAAGCTGCAACAGAAAACTTGTAATCTAGGTGTATATGTTTTCATAATTTTAGAAAAATTAACTCATTGTAAAAAACATAGAGAGAAGCACATGTAGATATCATTGTTTACTCATTAATTCTCTCATCTAAGTCTGTAACTGATATATAAAATCATAAAAGCAAAGAGTACACCACAAATAAAGACAGAAATGTACTTATGTAATGGAAAATGTAACGGTAAGAAAGAAAACAATTCTTTCAATTTGAATTTGTACAATACTGGATTGCAGCTTAGGTGATTTTATATCTATTTCAATCTAATTCCAATAAAAGCTGCTTGATTAATTTAAAAAAAAAACACTCATATTTTGATATTTATATTATACTAGTCCTAAAGCCCGTTCACACGGGCCATTTTTTCCAGTACAGCGGTCCCACCCCTTGCGCTCTCTCTCTCCCCCTCTCTTTTGCTCTCTCTCTCTCCCCCCTCTCTTTTGCTCTCTCTCTCCCCTCTCTTTTGAGCTCTCTCCCCCTCTCTTTTGAGCTCTCTCCCCCTCTCTTTTGCACTCTCTCTCTCCCCCTCTCTTTTGCGCTCTCTCTCTCCCCCCTCTCTTTTGCGCTCTCTCTCCCCCCTCTCTTTTGCTCTCTCTCTCCCCCTCTCTTTTGAGCTCTCTTTTGAGCTCTCTCTCTCCCCCCTCTCTTTTGAGCTCTATCTCTCCCCCCTCTCTTTTGCGCTCTCTCCCCCTCTCTTTTGCGCTCTCTCCCCCTCTCTTTTGTGCACCAAGGGTACCAATATTAGTGGTGGGAATGGTAGGTATGTTAGATAAGGTTCTAGTATGAGTTTGTAAGAGGAAAATGATAAGATGAGTTGTAGGACTAGGTATTAGTTATGGTTTGTTATTGGTTACGGGTTACGTTAAGGTGGGTGAACGAATGATCAAGTAAGTAGCAAATTGCAATTACATTAATGTAAGGATAGGAAATTTTATTTTGAGAATGAAGAGGAAAAAGGAGATATTATTAGTTAGTAATACATTGTAATTATTTAAACTTACCTGGGCTTCGGCCCTAACTCCTGGTGAAGTTGGCTTGATGCTGTCATTTTGGTTTCTTTCAGAATTTGGAAATTATTCGAAAACAGATGGTGAACAGTGTGTGGACTCAGGAGGATACAGAATGAATGTATCAGTAAATGGCGCTGAGACCTTGGGTCCCTCACTATGGCGATGGGCAAAGTATTTAATTAAATATTAATAATGTCATGTTTCTTAAACAGACACAGACAGTCACACCAAGAGTGTAAATTCAATGAGCTCATGGTTTGGAAGGCAGACAGTGAATGGACACAGGAGCATACAGTATCAAAGTCTCAGTAATTGATGCTGATTCCTTGGGTCCCTCACAATGGTGGTGAGTGAAGGATTCCATTAAATATTACATGTTTGGTAAATTAAAAAAAGACACAGATAGTCACATGAAGATTGTAGATTCAATTAACTTATGGTTTGGACGGAAGGCAGCGTGTGGACACAGGAGCATACAGTATTATCAAAGTCTCAGTAATTGGCACTGAGACCTTGGGTCCCTCACACTGGTGGTGGGTAAAGGATTTAATTAAATTTTATTAATGCTATGTTTGTTAAACAGACACAGACAGTCACACCAAGGGGCCTATTTATCAAGCCGTCAACCGCAAACATGCTGGAATTCCGCAGCGTAATTGTGGAGAGCTTGATTCGCCTTATTTATCAAAGGCTACAGACCGGCAAAAGTAGAATTTTGTGACGTAACATACGATCCGCCAGTTTCAGTCCGACACAGATCAATGGTTACGTCACTACAGATGTTCCGAATGCAAATTCGGCACTATCTGACTACTTTTGCTACTTAACAAATAAGTACCAGGTACGCTCGATGCCGCGGATGCCATAGGAATTAATAGGAGTCTGAAAGCAGCGAAAGCTTATGTTCGCTGCTGCCCGATATCCCATTGATCCCTATAGGATAATAAAAGTTACGTTTACACCTAACACCCGAACATGTACCCCGAGTCTAAACACCCCTAATCTGCCGTCCCTTACACCACCGCCATCTACATTACACTAATTAACCCCTAATCTGCCACCCCTACACCGCCGCCACCTACATAAAAGTATTAACCCCTATCCCGCTACTCCCGGAGCCCACCGCAACTAAATAAAGTTATTAACCCCAAAACCGCAAGCCCCCCACATCGCCATAAATTAAATTAACCTATTAACCCCCTAAACCTAGCAACCCACTATATTAAATATTAACTCATTCCTATCTTATAATAAATTTAAACTTACCTTTAGATTTAAATTAAACTATATTAAACTAATAATTAACCTAACCTACTATACTAAAATTACATTAAACTATATTAAACTACTAATTAACCTATTCTAACTATTATAATAAAATTACATTAAACTATATTAAACTAATAATTAACCTATTCTAACTATTATGCTACAATTACATTAAACTATATTAAATTAATAATTAATCTAACCTAACTTTTAAACTAAAATTACAATAAACTACAAACTAACGCCTAGATTACGAGTTTTGCTTTAGGGTAAAAAAGCAGCGTTGGCCGGTCCTAACGCTGCTTTTTTACGGCCGCTGGTATTACGAGTTTCCCTAACGCAACAAAAATATCCTTGGGTCCCTCACACTGGTGGTGGGTAAAGGATTTAATTAAATTTTATTAATGCTATGTTTGTTAAACAGACACAGACAGTCACACCAAGGGGCCTATTTATCAAGCCGTCAACCGCAAACATGCTGGAATTCCGCAGCGTAATTGTGGAGAGCTTGATTCGCCTTATTTATCAAAGGCTACAGACCGGCAAAAGTAGAATTTTGTGACGTAACATACGATCCGCCAGTTTCAGTCTGACACAGATCAATGGTTACGTCACTACAGATGTTCCGTATGCAAATTCGGCACTATCTGACTACTTTTGCTACTTAACAAATAAGTACCAGGTACGCTCGATGCCGCGGATGCCATAGGAATTAATAGGAGTCTGAAAGCAGCGAAAGCTTATGTTCGCTGCTGCCCGATATCCCATTGATCCCTATAGGATAATAAAAGTTACGTTTACACCTAACACCCGAACATGTACCCCGAGTCTAAACACCCCTAATCTGCCGTCCCTTACACCACCGCCATCTACATTACACTAATTAACCCCTAATCTGCCACCCCTACACCGCCGCCACCTACATAAAAGTATTAACCCCTATCCCGCTACTCCCGGAGCCCACCGCAACTAAATAAAGTTATTAACCCCAAAACCGCAAGCCCCCCACATCGCCATAAATTAAATTAACCTATTAACCCCCTAAACCTAGCAACCCACTATATTAAATATTAACTCATTCCTATCTTATAATAAATTTAAACTTACCTTTAGATTTAAATTAAACTATATTAAACTAATAATTAACCTAACCTACTATACTAAAATTACATTAAACTATATTAAACTACTAATTAACCTATTCTAACTATTATAATAAAATTACATTAAACTATATTAAACTAATAATTAACCTATTCTAACTATTATACTACAATTACATTAAACTATATTAAATTAATAATTAATCTAACCTAACTTTTAAACTAAAATTACAATAAACTACAAACTAACGCCTAGATTACGAGTTTTGCTTTAGGGTAAAAAAGCAGCGTTGGCCGGTCCTAACGCTGCTTTTTTACGGCCGCTGGTATTACGAGTTTCCCTAACGCAACAAAAATATCCGTCTCCACTGAAATCATTAACGTCAACCCAGACCCAATAGTTAACATATACCGCGAAAAAAACCATCCACGAATCACAAAAAAAAAATTACACAAACTACACTTACACTCATACAAACACTAGCCTATATTTATTTTTTAGATTTTATTTTTTCAGGTCAAAATCGAACGGATCAAAGTTACAAGATCTCGGGTGTTTGAAAAAAACCCCACACAAATCCATACTCCATTGACTTACATAGGCAGATGGGAACATACACTCATATAGCTACATCTAACTACAAATATTATCACATACATACACTAATCGATACATACAAACAATATACAGCACATTACATACACAAATAAGATTTTTATTAGGAAATAAACACGATTTAGCTACTTTTTTACACAACAACACAACGTCACTCACTTTACGCTCAAAACAAGTCTTGGATTTTATTTCTACACACATTTTTATCCTCCATTGACTACTATGGGGAAGACGTGCTCGTGCACGCGACAGCCAGATTTACCTAACACACGGAAAAAGCGTAGACAAGAAAACTCGTAATATTAGCGTTAAAATTGTGAAACTAACTCATTCTTTCTTGCGTACCGCTATGACAAATAGATCAAGAAAGGGCTATTTCTTTATGGAGTTATGGCTTTTACTTCGGTGAAATTCACTACAACATAAAATTGTTATAGAAATTTACATTATATCAACTACAAATCACCATCAACAATACAAAATATTTTTGATCAATTACATCAGATTTAAACGAACAGAAAAATAATTTTAACATCTCATTATTCACAAACAGTAGGCAATTTAAAACACCTCTCATTTACCTCTATTATAGCATTTCATTTATTCAACTCATATGCTTGCATGAACAGCATATCTACATAGGCTTAACACATGATCATTAATGGATGCACATACATGACTTTTATCATTCACTCATACATGTGCATTGATATGATGGCCAAAAAAACACATTAGATTCTCTCTATGAATCATGAAACATAAAATAGGGATTTTACTGTCCCTTTAACATCTTGATTCACTCAGAATATACCATTAGGAATTACGTACAATAAGAACAACATTAGAACAGATTACAACTGTCACTTTTTGGGAAGGAACAACAATGCTATACTGCTTTATATAAGTCAGCATATGTGGGAGAGAATCACAATATATACGTATATATGTACATAACACGCATCAGGCAACCACAAAGCACACATTTATATTTTTAATCCGCACACAATAACAATGTAGTAAAATACAACAACAGAATGAGGATTTGATAACTAGACAGGCAGGTTGCTAATATGATGACGTCATTAGAAGCTTCAACCATACACATTACAGCTTTAGGACTGTACCGCCCCTTTCAGAAGTTTAGCACTCAATACTACATATACGTAAACGAGAGTTTGGAACATCATTATTATAACAATTTTAATGGGACGCGTACAATATTGACATATTATATACACAATACTAGAGATGTCAGCCGGAAGATCTTCATTATTATTGCGATTTTAATGGGACACGTAAAATATTGACATCTCGCAAATCACTTATATATACAATACTACAGATGTCAGCCGAAAGATCTTCATTATTATTGAGATTTTAAAGGGATAAGTACAATATTGACATCTTGCCAATAACTTAGATATACAATATTATAGATGTCAGCTGTTACTTTATCGATTACAAACAATATTGCAGCAACATTGATTGATCAGATTCTATACCATTATACACAAGTATGCACTTTCATTCATGTTAGCGTGGACGTTTGCTTTTTACTATAACATTGCGTTTAATAAGTATTTATTACGCATATGAACAAACATTACGAAGATGCACTGTATATGTTATATTTTACACTTTCACATTGCGATTCATTGGGGAAAACAACATTTCAGCTCACATACAAACAAGTGTATGCAATCATTACGAACACGCTACCATTGGACTAATTGCACTATAAATCCCCCAAACAACATGGCCAAAGCATCCATAGTGATCGACATTGTATCAAATCGCTTTTGTGTTTTTGCATATCTTGTTACACCTTGTGTGTTTGCTCTGCTGTTTGGCTTTGTGCTGCTTAGCTTGGCAAATATGGATGATGCTCAGTTAGATGCTACTGGTGCTGTTGCACGAGTAGTGTTGAATAGAATCAGGCGGGCTCAGCGGCTCCAAGAGAGACAAAGGGCTCATTTGGTTTGAGGTCCTCCTGTTCACAGGGTGAGGCCCACCTTGGACAACATGAGTGACTTTGAGGTTTTTGACAAGTATAGGCTCAATCGCGAACAGCTCATTGGCCTTTACGATGTTCTTAGACCTCATATGGAGCCATGTAGACGTATGTGAATGGCAATCCCTGGTATGACCAAGATGCTTAGTTGCATACACGTCCTGGCCTCCGGGAGTTTTCAATCTGGAAAGGGGTACCTGCATGGGCTTGCTCAGGGTACTTTCTCTGTGGTTTTTGACAACTTTCTGGATGCCATGGTATGAGTCAGTAAGCATTACATAGGATTCCCTCAGAATGATGGTGATTGGAGGCACCTGAAGAGAGAATTCTTTGAAATAACTCGAATGCCCAATGTCTTGGGAGCAATAGATTGCACCCACATTGCGCTGCGTGCTCCTGAACATGACCAGCCCTTTCCGAAATTGCAAACACTTCCATAGTCTCAACGTGCAGTTTGTTTGTGACGCACGGATGCGGATTATGCAGGTGTGTGCGGATTTCGGCGGGGCTTGTCATGATGCCCGCATCCTCAGACAGTCGTCCCTGTGGCGGCAGTTTGAGGGAAGACAGTTTCCACCTGGGTGGCTCGTTGGTGAGTATTTGTGCATAACATGGTTAATTAGTTAGACAATTGCCACTGTAGTCTTAAAAAACAGATATGTAGCATGTCTTAGCTTAAATGGGCAGCTCTAGGATGCAATTTAACCATTTATGTCTCTTTTATGAAATGTCTAGTTTTCGCTCCAAACATATATGTAGCATGTCTTAGTTTAAATGGGCAGATAGAGAATGCTATTTAACCATGTCATTGTCTCTTTCCTCAAATGTCTAGTTTTAGCTCCAAACAGATATGTAGCATGTCTTAGCTTCAATGGGCAGATAGAGAATGCTATTTAACCATGTCATTGTCTCTTTCCTCAAATGTCTAGTTTTAGCTCCAAACAGATATGTAGCATGTCTTAGCTTAAATGGGCAGATAGAGAATGCTATTTAACCATTCCTTTCTCTTTTAGCAAATGTCTGGTTTATGCGAAATACGCATATATAGCATGTCTTAGCTTAAATGGGCAGATAGAGAATGCAATTTTACCATGTCATTATCTCTTTCCTCAAATATCTAGTTTTAGCTCCAAACAGATATGTAGCATGTCTTAGCTTAAATGGGCAGATAGAGAATGCTATTTAAGCATGTCATTTTCTCTTTCCTCAAATGTCTAGTTTTAGCTCCAAACAGATATGTAGCATGTCTTAGCTTAAATGGGCAGATAGAGAATGCTATTTAAGCATGTCATTTTCTCTTTCCTCAAATGTCTAGTTTTAGCTCCAAACAGATATGTAGCATGTCTTAGCTTAAATGGGCAGATAGAGAATTCTATTTAACCATGTCATTGTCTCTTTCCTCAAATGTCTAGTTTTAGCTCCAAACAGATATGTAGCATGTCTTAGCTTAAATGGTCAGCTCTAGGATGCAATTTAACCATTTCTTTTTCTTTTCGCAAATGTCTGGTTTATGCAAAATACGCATAGGTAGCATGTCCTAACTTAAATGGGCAGATAGAGAATGCGATTTAAACATATAATTCTTTTTTAAGGAAAATGTTTATTTTAGGGGATTTTCGTGTATACAAATGAAAAGTATTTTAATATAATAATTATAAATACATTTTTAATATATGTCATTTTGTTATGTTCATTATTTATAGGTGATTCTTGTTACATGAGCCGGCCTTGGCTCATTACGCCTATACGTAACCCCACCGACGAGGCCCAGGAGCGCTATAATAGGGCACACAAGCGGAATAGGGCTGTAGTGGAGTGGATGTTTGGACTCCTCAAAATGAGACTAAGATGCCTGGACAGGTCTGGAGGAGCCCTCCAATACAGTCCTAGTAAGGTGGCGAAGAACGTTATAGCCTGCAGCGTCCTGCATAACATTGCACAGCGGGCTGGGATGCTGCAGGCCATCCAGGCACCCCGACGTCTCCTCCAAGATGAGGAGGATGATCCTATTCTAGAAGGGCCATTCCAGGACGAGGGGCTCAAACATCATCAACCGCCACTTCAGACAGTAAATAATAGAAGTTATATAGGAGCATTGCGAATATGTGTGAATTCTAGGGAAATGAGAAGTAGAGAATTGTGGAAACATGTTATGATTGTTCATCAAATGATTATAAATATTTATTTTGATTATTATAGGTGATGCTTCTGGCATTGGGTCCTGTAGCGACTTCGCCACCTGTTTTTTAAAGACATCAGCTGGTAAGTATAAATAATGTATGGACTGTGGATGGTGGGAATTTTGCACAATTACCCATCATATGGCATACATTTGAAAAAGTAGTATTTAGTTTACACATTAATAGAATTTTGGATACTCAGAAAGGGATCCTATAGCAAGACTATATGCTTCAAAGTCATATTCAAATTCAAACATCAGAGGTTAGGTCTGCACAATCTATGACTCATTTTCACACTTTATTTATAGAACATAACACAAGATGCTACATACGCTTAGTAAGCTAGTGATATAAATAGTTTCCGAAATGGGGAGTAGGGGGGCAGAACTAATTCACACACTTCTATTAATTCTTTGATTTTCATTTTTTATGCCATTAGGAGATGACTTCATTTAAAGACTGAAAGTGAAGAATTCAAGACTGAAAGTGAAGAATTCAAGACTGAAAGTAAAGAATTCAAGACTGAAAGTGAAGTATCCCAGACTGAAAGTGAAGATTCCAAGATTGAAAGTGATGAATACCAATGTGATCATGTCTGGCATTGTCTTTCAAATGTGCTGACCTTGAAAACCATACAAAGACACGTTCACATGGTAAGTGTCAACAATTTTATGGACTAAGGCTGTGGATGCATCCTATTGGAGACACTTAGATTATTTTTCTTTTAGATGGTATTTCACAATCCTCTATTTTGAAAATGATGAATAAGACACCTAATGAAGAAACTGTTATTTTGAAGATAATTGCCTTTCAAAAACCATACATCCACATTAGTTTGCACAATGCATGCTAGTTAATAATCACAGGAGGAAGAATGTTAAAAGAATTAGGAATAGATACATGTCCTATATTAGAGGACTCACATTCTGACCAATCAGACAAAGAAATACATTTTTTAGTTAATATAGAGGTATATTATTTGAATGGACATGAAATATTACATTCAATTATGTTCAGCATACAATATAAATAGATTTTTATAATGTGATATGCATTATTTTGTCTATTTTAAAATGCTAATGTTTAATTCTAAGATTGATTAGACAATATAATGGTATTTCAAATTATGGATAGATATAGATTTCATGTATGAACTTTTTTTTAATATCCAAACCAAAAAAAAATACATGTTAGAGTATAGATACAAGATGATTTAACAATTATTCTATTTAATTAATATTTTAAGACGTGTTCATGAAATAACTAAAGTTTATAATATTTTTCTTTCTTTTTCAGAGTTTCATCTGTGATGAATTATCTTCTTTTTTTTTTAAAAAAAAACTTTAATTTATTTTCTTGGCAATAATTTTTTTTTCATACTATATCTTCTATTTTTTGTATTAAAATACATATTCTTAGAGACATATCTCTATCACTGTAAGATTCGAAGAAATATATCCATCTAATCTGACAAGTAAACAAAATATTACTCCCATGACTGTTAGTCATCTATTTGACAAGCACATGCTTGATATCAAATATAATAAATTTGGTTAATTTATTGAATGAAAAATATCAACACAGCTTATTCAGATAATGTTAAAGTCAAGTATCTTTCAACAATTTAATTTTGAGTTAAATACATCTATGCTTTTATTGTGTGATTTATAGATGTTAACATCATAAAATGTTTATGACAAGGATATGTAATCTAAATTATCCTGAACAACTTTGTTCATTTCACTTTTAAGAAAGGAAAGTGTTTAACTTACATTAAAGTGACAGTGTAGTTGAATGTTCGATTTACATTCTAATATCTTTAATCTTCCTTATGTATCCAAAAACATTATTATACTAAATATCGGTTATTCAGCTATAATTAATTTTTAGGTAATATGTTTTAAATTATCTGTAAATGAAAAGTAAGTAAATTTCATATTTAGACCAAGCTAGTTATTGTATGCCATATTGATTACTTTTCAGTTCTAGTGGAGTCATTTGAAGGGTCAGTTAACTATAGATATATCAAAAGATAACTTCTAGCAATTATACTCCTTACCTGTTGGATAGATATCACATATCTATATGTATTTTCATTCCCCTTTAGTTTATTTCTACAATGTTAAATCCACATATTCCTAATGGTTTTGTCCTTAAAGGGACATAAAGAAAATTCATTTAGTGAATCAGAGATATTACAATTTTTTTATTTTAAATTTAAAATCTACTTTTATTATCTAATTATATTCAGTCTTTAGATATCCTTTGTTAAAGAAATAAAAATGCACATGGGTTAGACAATGACATAAGGCATCTATGTGCAACCAACAATCAGCATCAACAGAGCCTATCTAGATATGGTTTTCAGGCAACAATATCATTTTTAAAAAACTAATGAGATAATCAAAATAAATATGATGTTGTTTTAACATTGTATTATCCAGGTAAATTAGTAAAGAACATATAACTTAATGTTCCTTTAAGGTAAAGCTGGATAAATACAGCCATTAGAAGTTATTTCATTCACAGTGGGGCAAACAATACAGAAGGTAATACAAATATGCTTGATTCTCATGTTATACTAAGTTTCATAAAGGGAGGTGCATCGGTTTATGATCAGAAAAGCATTACTGGGAAATATCTACTTAATTGTGGGTGGCCAACAATGTATATTTACAATGTTTAGACAGATGTATTTAGATCAAGTTCAAGATTGCATATTATCTCATGAAAGGGACGGTAATTTAAAAGCATTTATTTCTGGATTCATGAATAAAATATAATTTTAAACATTAACATTTAATTCTATCATCGATTTTAATTCATTCCTTTGATATTATTTCCTTTACAACCATATCTAGATATGCTAGTCAGTAGCTGAAGATTGGTGGATGCACAGAGATGCCTTGTGTGATGGGCTCAAACATGTGCATTTGAAATTCTTCTTTTAAGGATATTTAAAGAATAATCTAAATTGATAGTTACATTTTAAAGTATAAAAATGTATTCTCTCTCCTGATCATTTTAAGAAAATATTTGTGTGTAATGTCCCTTTAAAAATAAAGCCGCCATTGTCCCAGTCCCAATAACAGATGTGAGCAGTTCAGACAAATACAAGCTCAAGGTTTATTTACTAATAATAAACAAACGTGTAGTTTAACATTTATAAACAGATTATCCAAGTTCAGGACATTATAACCAGAAATTACGCATTTCAGAAACATTGCGCGGGAAACGTATCTTGTAATACGAGATTCGCATCTTTAAAAATTAGATTCTAATGTCACGCAATAGCACACAATCGATGTGCATTATAAATACATTTAATAGAGCAATGTCAATACTTCACAATAAGTCACAAAATTTATTTAATAAACAATAAATTCATACAATGTTAAATTTGTATTAGTAAAACTGATTTGTATTAAAGAACTTGATCGATATTAATCATCGAAATGTGTAAAACATTTACTAATGTGACTGGATTATATTTAAAAAAAAAAAAAGAAATAAAATATTTAATGGATCACGTATATTACATCTGCGTCACACATATCCACATAACAGTCCCATGAGTTACAAATAAGTCTACATGAAAAATGTAGTAACAGCACCCCCAGGAGGTATGTGTATGGAAGTTACTAAGATATGAAACATTAAGGAACAACCAATCAGAGTTCATCACACAAACATAACTTGAGTCATTATGGTCTCACAGACATGATAACAAAATTTCAAAATATTATCCAATCAGATGTACAGATACCATGTCCCATGGTGCATCTCATGTTTACTTCACCATATAAAAGTCCATTACACGTTGCCATCTTTGTCAGTTCTCTAATGCCTGCTGGCAGTGTATATATTTTATATATATATATATATATATATATATATATAAAAAATACGTTGTTGGGACTAGCAGGCATGACGACTCCCAGGTTCACCAAGCTGGAGAGTGCTGCACTGGTCAATGCCATCGAGGACTTCTATCCTCAGCTGTTTGGGAACAAGAAGAGGTCGACGAAGCAGAGCATTAAGAAGGCCCTCTGGGTGTCTATCACAAATGATGTTAATTTGGTGTTGGGCGTCCAGAGGAGCCAGGATCAAATCATGCGGAGGTTCGGGGATATGAGGTTGCGTCTGCACAAAAAAGTAGACCTCATAAGGGAGTGGGTACAAGCCCGTAAGAGAGATGGAAAGAAAACTAAGCCCCAATGGAAACTCTACCTACTCCCTTATGAGGTGACTTTATGTGAGCTCCTCAATCTCTGGGTCCCTGCAGATTTAGATCCTCTCACTCCTCTGCCTCTTCTTCTTCCCTCCCAGCTGCTGGATCAGGAAGTCCTGACCTGGAGGCCAGTGCAACTGCTTCTCCGTCCGGTGGCCTGGGAGAGGAGCAGAGAGAATCTGAACCAGGTAAATATCCGACTTCATATAATATATTAGTATTTGATTTGAATTTTAAGAAATGTGTATATAGTCATATATTCAACCTATATAGATCTCACAACACACGCTACATATGATGTTTAGATATGTGAATTTAGAATCGTGACACACGAAATAGGAATGATGTTTCTTGCACTCTACAGAATATGCGTCACAGAGCAAAAATGGAATAGCGCATCCGTGAAATCACTATCATCCGCCATTTCATACATTGACTATCAAATCATAACACAATTCTAAATATTATTTGTTATTGTTCAATATTAACAAATATCCAATTGTAATCTTGTAATACACCCAATTGCAAATAGATTTGAAGTCTTTACAAATGATACTCATCAAACTACTATATCCAAATCAATTCTGAATCACGGATGCGTAATTCCGCTTGGAATAATTGCGCAATGATCATGAAAGATAGAATTGTGCACACACTTGAACATGTGTTTGCTGTAACTGGCATCGCTTTAGACATGTTGGTCAAATGTATATTTGGGAAGAATACTTATTTACAATCTTCTACATTATAAAAGCTATACTAGAAAAATCAAAATAAACAATGAACTATCTCTATCAATTGTTGAGAATGCAAGAAGACACAAAATGAATTAAAGCTACAGTCAACAACATAAAAGATTGAAAATAAGAATACAGGATCTCTTTATTTAGACATTAATTGAGGAAACAATGAACTCATGTAAATACAAATAGCTTTGTACTTTGTCAATTAGAATTGAAAAATCATATTGTTTGTCTCCATGTTCTGATTTGTATTAATGATATCCAATCCTCATTGAATATTTTACAGATCTTGATGTTGGTGCTGGAACCTCAAGCCAGGGTTCGTCACAGCATGGTATGTCTCATATTAATTTATCTTTGTCTTACAAACCTGCACATAACATTACATAATACATTCACATTGATCGATATTTATATGGATACTCTAATTATCTTTTCTGGTTATTTTAAAATAAGAATCACAAATCAAAGTTGGGATTACATTGTAATATGAATCTAAAATTATGAGTATTTAAAGATATCCCTTATATTCTTGATATCTTCATTTTAATGTAAGCTTAGGTTCCTGCCCATTTTATATTCTGCCCCTGTGTAGTGCTTGATATTTTTTGGATACATTTAGACAACACTAACACATATTTTAAAATGTGCAGATGTTAAAAACATACATCTCATATGTTTTTGGGTTTATTTTTATCATTAAAGGGACATGAAAACAAACATTTCACTTTTAGGATTTAGACATGTGATTTACCACAAATTACAAATTTGACTACATTAGATAAATTGCTTCAGTCTATTGTTATCCTTATTATAAAATCATATCTCAGCTCAGGATCAGAAGTGCATTACTGGGAGTAACCGGCTGATTGTTTGATGCTGAAAATTGCCTATTTTCATTGGTTCAACGCATGTGTTCATATACCAGTAGTACATAGTTGCTCCTTTAAAAAAAAAAATATAAGACAATGAAGCAAAATAGACACAAAAAAAGTCTATTTGAAATGGGTTTTTTTAATCACAGGCTGGATTTTTAAAAAATAAAATAACATACTATTACACATTTTGAGCTTCATGCCCCTTTAAGAGAGAAGGATAATTAAAGATTCATGATGATATACTTAAATTACAAATTTGATTGTAATTGCATGCTCCATCACATTCATTACATCAACATATGGACTCGACAATTCATTAACAGCGACATTGTCAAATAAAGATATTTTAATATTAAAGGTACAATGAACAATAATTATTTATGTTGTCCTTCAGATAGAGCATGCAATATTAATAAACTTTCTCATTTACTCCTATAATCATATTTTTGTTATTCTCTTGTTAGCTTTATTTGAAAAGCAAGAATGTAAGTTTAGATGTAGGTCCATTTTTTTTTTAAACAACCTGGGTTGTTATCACTGATTGGTGGATACATTAAATAACCAATATTTTATGAACCAAAATATTGCTTAGCTGCCTTCTTTTTTTACGTAAATAAAGCAAGAGAACGCAGACAAATTGATAATAGTAGTACATTTTAAATTTGCTTAATATTGAATGTTCAATTTGAATCAATGAATTTAAAAATTGTGGTCAGTGTCCCTTTAATAATCAATATATTCAGTCATCCTTACATTGTTTTGATGAAACAATATTAATATCTAAATCACATATTCACTCTTGGACTTACTTTATAGATATAAGCATACTCTAACAGCACCATGATGACATATTTTTAATAATAACTTCTGTTTTGCATTGTGATCAATATGTGTTGTGTCCTAAAATAAATTACTGTACATTGCACAAATGGATCTATGTGCCACATGGCTTTGGTTCGATTTTTCACCAGTTGTTATTCAAAGTGTTGTTTGTGTGTATTATCTTAAAAAGATTGATCAATAGGTATATTTAGATAGGCAATACAATCATATGAGATGAATTGTCTGTCTAATATAGTAAGAAATTAAACATATATTAAAAACATCATTTTCTTTAGAATCACCTTGATTAACTCATGCATTTATTGTTCATATTATTGATACATTTTTCACATTTCTAAGTATATTTTTTTTGACAATTCTATACTGATGGGATTTAGTGATGTCCAAACTGTGTTCACTAATATATATCTATATCATTAATAGATGTAGTTGTTGTGGGGAGCCCAGAGGGATCCAGCACCGACGATGAGCTGCCTTTGCAGGCTTTGGGTAAGTCCATTGACTCATTCATATGTCATTGAAGGTGTATTTGTAATAAATATTATGATCATGATTCTGATGAAGCATTACATTTGAATAAAACAGATAATTTACTCCTCAGATTATATATCTATTTATTTTTAATTTTAAAAGATTAAGATCTCAAAGCTTCTTAGTCTACATCTTTGTGCTTCTGAACATGGATAGCATATGTTTCTTTTTAGTATAAATTTAGACAACAATCATCAAGTAATACACACATGAGAACTCTTAAACTGTTCCATGTACTCTGCTTTTGAGATATTTGTAAAAATACAGACACTAAAATGTAATTATTACTCATCGAGAATAACAATCTAATGTCATTTGTATGCTCCATCAAAATGATGGAATTCCAAACTTTGGCTCAGTATGTCTTTAATGCAACATTGATGTGTGTCCTTGAGCAACGGTAACATATGTTATAATATCTGATTTTAACGTGTACACAACATCTTATGTTTTACAAAGATTGATGTAACAAGTGAGGCGGAGGAGGAAGTGGCTCCCTTGGAGTCTGATGGTATGTCAAATATATATAACATGTATCAAACATGTATTATTGTTTTAAAACATTCTCTGGAAGAAAACCAAAGTCTACAGCTTTGGTACTTTAAAAATGATTCTTCCATTATTTGTACAATACACTACTGCCCCCTTTCTATATCATGCAGCATGAACACATGTTTGTATTTTTCATTAATTTATGTATGATTTGTCATTAATGATATCATGATGTCACATGCATATTCCATGCAAAACCACAATAATCATCTTCTGATTATACAGACAGTTATTGCTATTCATCTGAGTGCCTAGATGCAGACCATATCCTTATGTCATCATTGTTTATAAATTCCAAACCATTTCTAAGTATACATAAAACATAATCATGTTTAAATGCCGTGATTTGATTTCATGATGTATGAGATGTTAATATATTTTTATTATATATTTCAGATGGAACCTCCACTTCTGGGCATCAGCTTCCCGACCCTCCCCAAGCCCCTCCCCAGGTAGAAGCCCCTCCCCAGGTAGAACCCACTCCCGGCCCTTCCCATTCTTCCTGTCCTGTCCCTCCAAAAAAAAGCCCCTTTGTCCCCCCTCGCCGCTCTCCCCATATTTTGGCCCGTACAGCTCCCCCACCTGCCCAGCCCCCAACTCCCCAGGCCACTAACTCCCCAGCTGTACGGACTACCCAAGTGCGGCAGCCCATCCCTCCCCCCTTCACTCCCCAGCACAATCCCATCCCTCCCCCCTTCACTCCCCAGCCCAATCCCATCCCTCCCCCCTTCAATCCCCCCAGTCCCCACCTTCATTGTCCTGAGTGTCGGATCGTCCTTCCCAGACACAGTTGTAAGTATTGTTCTAAATCCAAATGATAACATATTTGATCTTGTATCACTCCATATACCAATCACCACTACTTGGATAGAAAAATAGAAAATTAACTTTTTGGTACCTTATCTGTTCTATAACCCACTGGGAGTGTAATTTCTTCTGCTTGCTATATTTACACAGCTTGGCCTCAAGGCCAAAAGGTTTAAGGATAGGTGTGGATACCACAGGATAAATAAACTATTTTGAATGCCAATGTAAGGACAATGGAAATACTTATAAACAATTTAATACACTCAAGCAGGTAAAGTGTATCATTGTGAACCAATAAAAGGGGTGAACATTTTTGATTAAACTGTCCCTTTAATGGTTTATGTCTGAAGAACATATTTAATGTGTAAATCTTCTAGATAGAATATTTAATTATAATAATGATTTGTCTTTATTATTACAATGTCTCTTTGCTCTCTTTTTATTATGTTCAGTAATTATTATTAATTTTCTTTTTTTGCTTTATTTTAGGTTGTGACTCAGCCTGGCTGACGCTAGAGGCTCTAGCACGTCTAAAGCAGGCCATGCTGAGGAACAGTCTGTTTCTGGAAACTATGCATGACACCATGCATGCCCAGCTACGGGTTCAGCATTCGACTCTACGACATATGATGCGTGTAGAGTCAATGCTTGAATCCGTAGTCGGACATGCACAGGACGATGAGGGTGATGCTGATGACCAATAAGTGGAGGATCCGGAGATGCTCCAAGAGCGCAGATCTTCCGTCCACGTGTTACTTTGTTTTTATTGATTGTTGCCATTTGGCCTTTTTTGTTATTTGTTGTGCCTGTTGCACTCTTTCATCTTGTCAAATGTCTCCCATGGGGCTGTGTTGGGCCTTGTCAACTCCCTCCAAGGACTGTGATGCACTATGGCACCTTGTCAAATGGATCCAATTGGGCTGTGTTGGCACTTGTCAACTCCCTCCAAGGACTGTGATGCACTCTTTTACCTTGTCAAATGGCTCCAATGGGGCTGTGTTGGCCCTTGTCAACTCCCTCCAAGGACTGCGATGCACTTTTTTACCTTGTCAAATGGTTCCAATGGGGCTGTGTTGGGCCTTGTCAACTCCCTCCAAGGACTGTGATGCACTCTTTTACCTTGTCAAATGGCACAAATGGGGCTGTGTTGGCCCTTGTCAACTCCCTCCAAGGACTGTGATGCACTCTTTTACCTTGTCAAATGGCTCCAATGGGGTTGTGTTGGCCCTTGTCAACTCCCTCCAAGGACTGTTATGCACTCTTTTACCTTGTCAAATGGCTCCAATGGGGCTGTGTTGGCCCTTGTCAACTGTCTCCAAGGACTGTGATGCACTCTTTTACCTTGTCAAATGGCTCCAATGGGGCTGTGTTGGCCCTTGTCAACTCCCTCCAAGGACTGTAATGCACTCTTTTACCTTGTCAAATGGCTCCAATGGGGTTGTGTTGGCCCTTGTCAACTCCCTCCAAGGACTGTGATGCACTCTTTTACCTTGTCAAATGGCTCCAATGGGGTTGTGTTGGCCCTTGTCAACTCCCTCCAAGGACTGTGATGCACTCTTTTACCTTGTCAAATGGCTCCAATGGGGCTGTGTTGACCCTTGTCAACTCCCTCCAAGGACTGTGATGCACTCTTTTACCTTGTCAAATGGCTCCAATGGGGCTGTGTTGGCCCTTGTCAACTCCCTCCAAGGACTGTGATGCACTCTTTTACCTTTTCAAATGGCTCCAATGGGGCTGATTTATCAATATGTTTTTTTTTTTAACGTTATCTTATTATGTTTTATGACATAATAATAAAATACATGTCATTCCAATATTATTTGTCCTCTTTATTCATGTCATTGTTTGAAATCAATATTTTATGTGGTTAATCCTTAAAGGGACATGAAACCAAATAATGTTCTTTCTGGATTCATAAGTATAATACAATTGTCAATAAATTTAATATTTATATCTCAAATTTAATTTGATTCATTTTCTTGATATACTTTTCATAAAGGTTTATCTTTGCAAGATTATGATTATCATAGAACTGAAGTTCACTATATATATTGTTGGTTGTATATAGATATATTTTCTATTTTTTTGCACATCCATGTGTTCATTTATCTACTATTCGTGAATTGATGAACCTTTAACAAATGATCCCAGGAATGATACAATGAGATAATCTATGTAATTTTTAAATTTTATGTAAATATTATCCTCTCTTTGAATCCTGAAACTTAAATGTTTGTATTTCATGTCCCTTTAAGTGATGCTGACCATAATTCTTCAGGAACGGATATACAGTTCTAATGTATTTTTGTCCTTTTTACATCAACATGGACATATAATATTTTTAAAAACAGACTATTATTTGAATGTTGCCAGCACATGTATTCCAATTTCACTTATATCTTATTGTAGTAGTGTAACAAAATCAATCACTGTGTGTAATGCACATATTTTAGATGATTAATATATTTCTTTTATTATTTTTTATCTTTAATTATCCGACGATATATTGTTATAGGTAGGCTGACCATATTTCAACTTGAATAAGTGACACGTTTGATCAATACATATGTCATTATTGTTATTCCAAATAAATCTTAACATATCTGAAAACATCCCTGACATATGTATTTCTCATGTGTCCCTTTTTAAATGTTAAAGATGGACACCATAGCTATAGGTAACATATAATGTATAACCAATCCCTATTTTCATAATGTATGTCCTAGCATTATTTCTCATTTAAAGGGACATGAAACACAATAATCCAAAGATTAAAATTCAATGTGAAAATGTATTTTAAATTGCAATGTTCTACATAATCATGTAACATAAAATGTTGTTTTCAGGTCTATTTAAACCCTGCTGCTTGCTAAATAGTTAATAATCCTCTGCTTCTAATGAAATATGTCCTTAGTTTCAACAATGGATTCTATTTCATATATCACAGTATTACGTTATCTAGCGGGACATTGCTAGCTACCAATATAGCACATACTAGTTTATAAAATATAAATACGTTTCTTATTGACATGCCAAGCTGTCAAATGAGTCATTGTATTGGCTGACATTTTTACGTGATCTCGGATACACCATGTTGCTTAAGACGTCACATGCCAAGCTGTCAAATGAGTCCTTGTATTAGCTGACGTTTTTACGCGATCAAGGATGCGCCATAGATTGGATGACGTTTTTACGCGATCAAGGATGCGCCTTTGATTGGATGGCGTTTTTACGCAATAAAGGATGCGCCATAGATTGGATGGCGTTTTTACGCGATTAAGGATGCGCCTTTGATTGGATGGCATTTTTACGCGATCAACAATGCGCCTTTGATTGGATGGCGTTTTTACGCGATCAAGGATGCGCCTTTGATTGGATGGCATTTTTACGCGATCAAGGATGCGCCATAGATTGGATGGTGTTTTTATGCGATCAAGGATGCGTCTTTGATTGGATGGTGTTTTTACACGATCAACAATGCGTCTTTGATTGGATCGCGTTTTTACGCGATCAACAATGCGTCTTTGATTGGATCGCGTTTTTACGCGATCAACGATGCGCCATGTTAATTATGAGCATGCGCAAATTCACACAACTAATACACATTGCACACATACTAATTACTAACAAAGCACACCTGAACATAATTTACAAGGCAAACCGGTACATCATTAAACATTTACATAGGGTATATAAGCACGCCACAAGCATGGCTTCTTTGATTATGTTGCTGGAGGGTTTTTGGAGATTAGAGAGATTTAGTGCGTTATTGTGAGAGTTAGTGTGAGTTAGTGTTATTGTGAGAGAGTGAGTTAGTGTTACTGTGAGAGTTAGTTAGTAGTAGTGTGAGAGAGTAGCCCTTTTAAGGGCTATTTGTATTTTATTGTAGGCTAGGGTTTTTTATTTTGTGGGGCTTTTTATATTCATAGGGCCCTTAGATTAGATTTAATTAATTTAAAGCTTTGATAATTTCTTTTTTATTTTTGTAACTTAGTGTTTATTTTTTGTGTAACTTAGTTTTTGTTATTTTTTGTAACTTAGTTGTTAGTTTTTTGTAACTTTGCAATTTTTTTGTGTAGATTTAAATTATTTGAGTAGGGTTAGGTGTTTAAATATATAATACAGTTAATTTAATTTGTAGTTTAATGCAATTTTCGTTTAAAAATTAGGTTAGATTAATTATTAATTTAATATAGTTTAATGTAATTGTAGTATAATAGTTAGGATAGGTTAATTATTAGTTTAATATAGTTTAATGTAATTTTATTATAATAGTTAGAATAGGTTAATTAGTTGTTTAATATAGTTTAATGTAATTTTACTATAATAGTTAGGTTAGGTTAATTATTAGTTTAATATAGTTTAATTTAAATCTAAAGGTAAGTTTAAATTTATTATAAGATAGGAATGAGTTAATATTTAATATAAAGTTAGCGGGTTGTAAGGTTTAGGGGTTACTAGGTTAATTTAGTTTATGGCGATGTGGGGGGCTGGCGGTTTAGGGGTTAATACATTTATTTAGTTGCGGTGGGCTCTGGGAGTGGCAGGATAGGGGTTAATAACTTTATGTAGGTGGCGGCGGTATAGGGGGTGGCAGATTAGGGGTTAATAAGTATAATGTAGGTGGCGGCGGAATAGGGGGTGTCAGATTAGAGGTTAATAAGTATAATGTAGGTGGCGGTGGGCTCCGGGAGCCGTGGTTTAGAAGTTAATAACTTTATTTAGTTGCGGCGGGGTCCGGGAGCGGCGGGATAGTGGTTAAACAGTTTAGTATAGTGTGGGTTTTAAGTGACAGTATACAAATAAAGCTGTGAAAAAGCCGAATAGCAGCGAGATCGATGACTGTTAGTTAACAACAGTCCGCTGCTCATCACCCCATACTTGGTGCGCAGCTTTTGACAGCTTTTTTTTAAAATATGGAGAGCGTATTCAGGTCTGCGGCAGCGATGTTAGGTGATGTCAGGCGAGCGTATTGGTGCCGGCGAATGCAGCACAGTTGATGGCTTGATAAATATCCATCCATCACCTGGCGGTGGGAAAAGGATATTATAATTTAGTAGTACCACATAACACACAACTCAGGTAGCCACAAACAAGCAGTATAAAACCTTTGTGACATTTTATGTGTCAATTGATTGTTTAATTATTTGCAATTGTCAAATTTGACAGTTCTTCTGAATTCAATCTGCCTTAAACTGTAATGGAGGATATCCCATCTTTGGCAAATTGAATTTTAAAGGTTTAATTTGCTCCATAAGGGTTGAGGCATGAGAGTGTTGCCAGTTATAAAGAATATTCTCTCACTTTGTATGCTGCTAGGTGGACATGAAAGAAGCTCCTTTGCAACTACAGAAAGGGCATTCCAGACAGTAGACTTCTGATCTCAGTATACTAATAGATCAGAAGGTAATGGAGATTTAGTGAGGTAGGCTTTCATCATCTCTGAGGCACTATTCTCATCTGCAGAGGTATGGGTGGGATGACCAGATTATCAAGGACTCCGACCCAAAATGTTGTTGCTTTTCTGGGCTGTTGAGTCTCACTGTGTTGGTGAGAATGATCAATGGAAGATGAGGAGGAAGAAAGCTGGGTACCACTGCTGCTGCCACAAGGAGCTACCTCATGCTCCTCATCTTCTACTCTTAACATACCCCTTTTTCTTTAAAGCTATTGTACCTTTTGCACAAGCTTCTCCCCCCAAGATGATAGACATTTTGTACGGTTTGCTATCGTACCCTTAACTCTTGGATCGAAAAGGGTATTTAGCATGTAATGTTGCATGTCAAGAAAAACATGCAAGCATTTTTTTTACTCCTTCATCAGATTCTTTATCAAAAAGGCTACCTCAGCATAGGGCCTGCAATTAGGTAGATCCTCACTGCCATCAAGGAAGCTGTCAATTGTGTTGATCAGGTGATAAAAGACTTGTACTACTTGACCCATGTTTGCACTATCTTGACTTAGGTCTCCAGTGGCATCTCTAATTGACGTAAAGACTTCTACCTGCCCAATGTTCAGTCTTTCCTCTTTGCCAAGAGGGCACACCACCACCCCAATGTTCTCTTGAAAAGAAAATGAGTGTGTTGCCCTTTGCTGTTCCAGGATCCGCTCCAGCATGTCCAAAGTGAAATTCCAAAGGTTAATCACATCTTGCTGAAGGCAGAGCTGGAGCAGACCTGCCCTGTCTTGTTCATCCCTCAACATCTGGCTACCCTTCACAATGCGGTGGAAGTATCCAGTGATCTTACGACACCATTCTATGATGTTAGCTAGCCTACCTTCACTGTTGCTTGGGAGAGAGGATCTCTAAACAAGATGTAGGATGTGTATTGCACAACGCACACCAACAAAATCCCCATCTTGAACGGCTTTGACAATGTTAGAAGCTCCATCTTTAATTTTGAAGCCCATGTGAACATTGGCCCCAGTTTGCTCTCCAACCCATTTTATTCAGTCCTGCCAAAGTTACTGTTGCCTTCTAGCCACGGTTCTCTCCCAAGAGGCATTGGGTTGCCACCAGTGCGCCGTCAATGAAAGGAAGGCATGCTGTGCACTGGATGCACTCCATAGGTCTGAAGTGAAGTGCATGCTCTGCCCAGAAACCTTTGACATCTCTTTCTTCACCAGTGCCACGCAGGAATGGTAAAGTGAAGGTATCACCTGCTTGCTAAAGTGGTTTGAGATGGCACATGGTATAGTGGGTTCAGGGCATCTACCATCTGCTCTCTTTCAATCATTTAAAAGGTTGCACCTCCTTTAGCAATACATTGTCCAATAAGCCATGTCACCTTATTGGACTGCTGTTTTTTACATTACCCTTGAATGGAGACCACCAAACTGCTCAAGGGTGGGCTGCTGCTGCTGCTGACGACGGTTGCCCCGACCTTCCATTTTCTAACCCTGCTCTTGGGAGGACAGATGACGTTGAAGATTGTCTTCTGTACTAGCTGGTGGTATTGCTACTGATGGAGGTCTATGCCAGTCTTGAAGTGCTGCAGCTTTCTGTGGCAGTGCTGCTACTACTCTGCACACCAAGAAGAACAGTTTTATGGTGTCAATTTAAGTGGTGGTTCTTCCCTGTGCTGTAAAATACTTTACTATGGCTAATATCTTTGCCACAATGTTTGCACCTAGCAAATGCTGCATCTCCCAAAATTTAAAAGTGCTCCCACACTTTCCCACAGCATTTTGAACCAGCTGCTGCACACCTAGAGGGAGAAGGGGGTTGTTGCTCTGCTCCTGACTTGCAGTGCATACGCTGTGTCTGCTGCTGCTGCTAGGAGTAGTAATGGTAGAGGAGGCAGTGCTAGTGGAGAGGAAAGAACTGGAACACCTTCTTGGATGTCAGCATGGTGTTCTTGACCTGACATTGGTATATCTCCAAAAGAACTACCAGAAAGAGGTGGTAATGGTGATGGCTGAGGAGAGGCAGTGTTTATGTAGCCATCTCTACACCGTTCCTCTATTACAGACACCTCTGGCTGGTCATAATTTAATTCCTCTTCATGTAAGGTAAAAGCAATGTCCTTAAATATTTGGGCAGAGGTGGGAGTAAGACTGGCATTTAACACTCTCTTAGAACGTGGCGTAAATATTAGGCTAACCCCTCTTCTTCAGGCCTACTGCTGCTGCTGGTATTAGCTATTTCTGCCTCAATGCTGGCAACGACCCTAATTACCTCTTGTCCATGGGGAGTACTACTTTCTGTGAACAAGAGGGGACTGCTGCTGACTGTGGCCCTGGAGGCAGGATTGAAGAAATGGAAGAAGCTATGAACACATCTTGTGGTTTTTTCACCGTAGTAATGCTGGTGGTACTAGTGCTGCTACTTTTTTTAAGTGAGTCAGTCACAAATAATTTTTGTGTAACACTGGCTGAAGGTCATGACTTTCAAAACAAACTGCCAGTTGTTACACTATTTTTCTCAGCTGGTGGCTGTGGCTGAGATTGAACAAAGGAAGCTTGCTTTTTGATTGTTGGGGTGCCACCATCACCATTACTTTTCACAGTCAGTAAACCAACATGCCATCCAGGGGCAGATCTACAGGGGGTGCAGAGGACGCAACTGCGACCGGGCCCCCGAGAGTGGAGGCCAGCTTAAAAAATTAAATATTTTTTTTCCAATAAAAAACACTGACCTGCCACTGCCTGCACTGATATCATGCAAGTGTGATGTGATGCTTCATTAGTGTCTCTGTCTCTGACTACAGGGGTTAGTGTTTCTGTTTTACCCATTGGTGTTTATGTGTGTATGTGTGTATGTGTGTATGTGACTGTGTGTGTATTTATGCATGTATGTGTGTGTGTATGTTTGTAGAACCAGCAAATTACAGACCTTGTTACTACAGCATAGGGTGGCGGAGGGTAAACAGTGTAACTATACCGTACCACTATATACAGTACAGGGGGCTGGACCATGTCACAGACTACTGTGGTCACTTTATAAAGTACTGGGGCGGGTAGGGTCAGGCAAGCCATCTCACTGGCAGATTACAGACTGTGTTACTAACTCACTATATACAGTACTGGTGGGTTAAACAGTGTCACTATATACAGTAATAGGGGGTCAGACCATCTCACAGACTGTGGGCACAGGGTACCTCCGTTTGCAGACGTAATCTGATTCACATTTTTTTTCTTTGTTTAATGTTAAAAAAAAAAATGTATCAAATTCACCTTTTTTTGGGGGGGTGGGGGTGGGAGGGGCCCTTCTTAGATTCTTGCACCTGGGCCCTGTGGTTTCTAGTTACACCTCTGACACCATCCTCCTCTGTCTCTAACAGTACTGCTGGTTGTGGTGGCAGTGGCAGAGGTTTGAACCATTCCATGTGCTGTTGTGGATGTTCCTGTAGTGGGGGCAGCCAATGATGTTCTTGTGGCTCCTGTGGTAGCTGTGGAAGGAAAGGCTCTGTGGTTGTGTGGTTGCGCTTTGAGGGGGCAGGGCCCTTATTGGTGGGGTTATTTCTCTGCATATTTTTTTTTTATTAAAAAGAAATGGTTGCTACCGGCAGATTTTTTCTTTCCATTGACTTCTATGGGGAATGCGAAAATGTGATCGTGTTTGCGCGATCTCGGGTGTTAGTTTTTTTTCTACATTGATTTCTATTGGGGAATACATGCACGCGCACGTAAAAAAAGAAAATAAGGATTTTTTCTCTATTCGGGTTACCGCACAAAATATATATTTTTTAAACTTGTAATATGAATGCAACCCACTAGCGCAAAAACTCTAACAGAGTTTTCCTAAAAAAAATACTGCACCACTTGTAATCTAGCCCTTCTTATTTAAGTCCCAGAAGTAAACTTTTTCAAATAGTATAACTGCACTAGTGCAGGTTCAGAACAAACAGACTCAGTAAACAAATGGTTATTAAACCCAAAGTTTTTCTTTCATGATTCAGATAGAGCATGCAATTTTAAGCAACTTTCTAATTTACTCCTATTATCAATTTTTCTTCATTCTCTTGCTATTTTTATTTGAAAAGCAAGAATGTAAGTTTAGAAGCCAGCCCATTTTTGGTTCACAGCCTGGGTTGTCCTTGCTGATTGGACAGCACCAGACAACAAGTGCTGCCCATGGTCTGAAGCAAAAATTAGCTAGCTCCTTAGCTTAGATGCCTTATTTTTCAAATAAAGAAAGAAAGAGAATGAAGAAAAATTGATAATAGGAGTAAATTAGAAAGTTGTTTAAAAATGCATGCTCTATATGAATCATGAAAGAAAAAAATTTGGGTTTCCGTGTCTCTTTAATACTATGAAAAGTATAATAAAAGTTATATACTAAGTGCAAAGCCAGCAGCCGCTTAGCTATAGAACACAAGGGTTAATACATTTTTAAAATTAAAACTACTAACGTATTAAACAGTTTTAAACAACTTGTATTTTAACTCAGAAAAATAAGATACCGGTAAGTAGTGTACTATACTATAGTATTCTATATTTAATAGGATAACTGGGGGGCACAGTCACACAGTAACTGGCAACTGATATTGCTATGCTGCTAACACAGTAAAGAATAACACAGATCTGAACCTCTGAACAGTCTGCAATAAGTTTAAAATCGTTGTTTCACTTTCCTGTGTCCCCCTGAGAATGCTGGTTGGTTAGAAAATGTCAAAGGCTTCCAGTGACAGGCTGAAAGAAACTGTCAATCTATTCTGCTGCTCCTTTGCGGCTTGCATTCATTGGATAATGCCAGCTTATATAAAAAAAAAAACCAGCATACGCCAAAAGAAAAAGAAAAGCAAAAAATTTAAAAGGAAATAAAGCGTTTTCATTTTCTTTTCTCGGTCCATTAAGTTTTCGGTAAAGTAACAAAAATAAAGAAAATGCCATTTTCTTTATTTTCTCTGGTTCCTCCGAAAACAAATACATGTGTCTTTTATCTTGCATATGTCTGTTAAATACTATACATATACATATTTAAATGTCTGTTCTGACCCAATACTGAGTATAGGTTTAATGAAATCAGACTATATAATGATATTTACAAATAAAGGGCTAGATTACGAGTGGAGCTCTATTTTGCTAATGTGCTAATGTGCTAATTTCTGATGCAAATATTTGCATTGATTTAATTTTGAGACATGGAGGATTTTAATTTCAGTTTTTTATCTCCCCCCCCCATAATTTTAATGAATTTTGGTTTAACCTTGAAAATAGCTTTACCAATTCAGCAACCAGAAATCTATCTCCTACTGATGAGTTCCAAAAAGAACGAAACAGGCTGTCTAGTGAGTGATTTCTGGTTTGCTGTAATAATCCTGTTAAAAGGATCGCTGTGTTAAAACAGTATTTTGAAGCAAAAAAACTGAGAATTTGCATATCTAATTTGCATATCTTATCTAAAATTCTCTTGTGCATTGGTAACATTGTATATGAGGTATTTCTGGGAAAAAGCAAGCGGGGAATCTTGCCTAGATGTGCTAATTTCCTATGCAAATATTTACATTGATTTAATTTTGAGACATGGAGGATTTTAATGGCAGTGTTTTATCTCCCCCCATAATTTTAATGAATTTATATATATGTATATATATATATATATATATATATATATATATATATATATAATTATATCAAAAGTACATCATTTTCTATGTGAAGAACATAGGAATGTAAAATATGACTAACGCCCAACGCAGAGGGTTAGCATATATGAAGAATTGCTATCTTCAATGCACGTTACTGAAATATTAAATATGAAATATTAAAAAATACTAATAAAAATTATTTAAAAATACGTAAAATATTCTAATAAATGCATAGAATATATCTATATTTTTTTACAGTATGTATAATCATTTAAAATAATTTTTATTACGATGTTTTAAGATTTTATATTTAATATTTCAATAAAGTTCCTTCAAGTTATCAATTCTTCATGTGCGGTAACCTGACTGTGTTAGTCCTAAGTTGCGAACCCCAATGCGTGTTATGCACATTTTTTATTCCTATGTTCGTCACATAGAAAATAATGTGTTTTTTTATGGGTAAAAAAGAAATTGGGTAATCCTAGGATTACCCAGGTAAAATGGGCATTACCCAAGCGGCTGTGGGTAAAGCTGATGTATGATCATAAATCCCCTCATGAGGATCACTGCATCCAATATATAAAGCATGCACTGTAATTCCGTATATTTTTTGCTTCTGCCTAAGGAGGGCGAAGCCTCATTCCCCAAGGTTCACTTAGGGTGGATGTCAGAGGATCGTTGACGTGCCTTCCTTGAACCACCCAGACAGAGGCAAAAAAAATAGTGTACATGGGGGAATTACAGTATATCGGGCTTTACCCACAGCCGCTTGGGTAATGTCAGGTTTACCCAGGTAATCCTAGGATTAACCAGATTTCATACTTTACCCGTAAACATGTGTATGTATGTATATTTATGGTAAAGCCCTTTGCTGTTTCAGAGTGTACTGCACCAACATTTTGTTGCTGAACTAAAGTGCAAAACTCGTGGTTAGGAGAATTGTGATCACTCAAACCATTGCTATTCATGCATTCTATGGATGATTTCACAATCTAAATTCACCTGAATGTTTCCCAAGATGCAAACAGTGTTATAATTTCGATAGTAATCACTCAGAACTTGAAAATGGAATTGGAGCAATTGGAATAAACCCCAGTGTTTGTTTTTATGACTTATTGTACATATGCATCAAATTGCACTTAATATGCATTGCCCAACCTTGTCCAAGATATCTTTAACATTTTGATGACAGCACTTGTTGGAGTAAGTAAATCCTAGTGCTTAATAATAAGGAAATGATACTGTTGTAATTGTATTGTCTCTCCTCACTACTATCTCTATGGTAAAGGAAGTGCTGTTGTGTCTTTCCTTTGCTCTTTTGTGTTCCTCCTCCATTTATTTCACTTAGGGGTTTATTTATTAAAATGCGGATGGACATGATGCGATGAAGCGTATCATGTCCGCCACACATCGATAAATGTCGACAGCATACGCTGTCATCATTTATCATTGCACCAGCAGTTCTTGTGAACTGCTGGTGCAATGTCGCTAGCAGGGGGTTTCAATCAACCCGATTGTATTTTATCGGGTTGATTACTGTCTGCCGCCTCAGAGCAGGCGAACAGGTTATGGAGCAGCAGTCTTTAGACTGCTGCTTCATAACTTCTGTTTCTGGGGCGAGCCTGAAACACGGGGCATCAAGCTTTAGACCGCTGCATCAAGCTTTAGACCGCTGCTTCATAACTTCTGTTTCAGGCTCGCCGGAAACACGGGGCATCAAGTTTCATATGGAACTTGATAAATTGACCCGATAATTTTTTCCATTGGATAATATATTATTATTATTACTATGATTATTATGTTTAATTGTAGCACTTTCATTAACATGATAAAAATTGTTTGCATGCAGTGTCACTTTAAAACATAAAAAAAGGTTATATAATTCAATAAGATATTAGGTCATGACTAATATGATCTTTTGATGCTTAGAAAGGCTGTTAATGTGTATAAATATTTAACTATTTAACAAACACCATAGACAAGGTAATCTTATTGTAAAAATTGTACTAGCTAACTAGAATACCTCTCTACAGTCTTCCAATGGCACCCTTCATTTATGCTTTAATTATCTGTAATTGGCATTTAACAAGTTTCCTATAGAAAGTTAAATGAAGAGCAACATAATAATTAGTCAAGTATTCATACACAAATTTGTCATGCACCAGTAATTGCTTGATTTTTTCCATGAAATTCAATTCATTTAACAAAAGATTGAAAAATATTTAAAATAATTTTTATACTTGTCAGGGTATTATACCAATTTGAGTGTAGTTTTTACATCATATTTTGACAATGTTGGTTTAAAATTAAACTTAAATGCTTAGCATTTTTGGCCTTTGCTGTCCTGTTATCAGCATATTTTCATATGAAGAATAAATCCATTTTCTGTTGCTGCTGTTCTGGACAAAGCTTTTGAATCTATTCAAGCTTTCTTGTTTTTTCCATTTATTTAAAAAATTGTATATGTCTTGCAACCAATAAGAAGCTGCATTAGCTGAGGTACAACAACAAAATAATTTTACTTAGTAAATTCTCAGTATTGTCCATTAATGCCCATTTCTAGCTATCACAATTCATTGGTAAAGCCCTAATATTTTTAGTATTTTGGCTGAATCGGTGGAAGCTAGCATAAGCATTTCAGGGTGGCAGGGGGAACCTCACTGTGTACCCCAACTGTTATAATCCTTCCTAGTACAGTATTTTACCATCACCTCTCCACCCAGGATGCATGGAGAGTGGAGACTACACCAGGCCTTGTTCACAGCAGGCCCAACCCTGCCCGCGACACATATGTGGTCCCACCGCTCCATTTGTAGCCTTGCTGACAAAACTAAATACATTTAGGAGTTCTTTAGCAGTGCCCCCCCCCCCTACTTCTGACTGTTTGCTCTCCCTATAGGTGGTTTCTGGAAAAAAAACACTGACAGCTCCTCAATATGGGCAGCATAGACTTTGCCTAATAATTTAAAATGCTCCACAAAAATAAATACAATTTATCTAAATCCTTAGAAAACTTTTCTAAATGATTGTGATCAACCCCAGGTTTTGGTAAATTCTACTTCTACTGCAATATTTTTTAATCGGGATTTCAGGAAGTTGTAGTCCTTACATTTGATTTATGGATTTCCTGTTTGTTTGTTTGTTTTATTGCTTTTCAACAACAACAGTGAACAACATTATGGGCTCGATTTATCAAAGCTGAGGCGGACAGGGGCGAATATACATGCCCCTGTACGCCTCAGCTCACCTGTGACGGGGCAAATTTACCCGCAGGTAGTCACCATTGCACACGAGTGCAACTTTGCGCTTGTGTGCAATCCTGCCCCCTGTCCACGCACAGCCAATCAGGCGCAGGGGCTGTCAATCTCCTCGGTCAGACTAGACAGCAGAGATTACATTTCGCCACCTTAAAGGTGGCAAAGAGGTTAGGAAAGCAACAGTCAGATGACAGCTGCTTGTTAGATAAGGCGAGCAGGTTCTTGTGAGAACTTGCAGCCGTAGGGCTTTGATAAATCGAGCCCTATGCATCTCCAGTGATCTGTTATCAAGAGTCCTTCTGCAGTATAAATTGTCAGAATACCTACAGATACAACAAAACACAGATGCTGGCTGACATTGCATGGTATGCATTTATTAATATGAAGAGATATGAAGAAATCCTCCCTGTGCAAAAGATATGAAGGATACTAGCAAATGGAGGAGAGGACTTCTGTTTCCCTGTTTAGCTTATATCAATAGTAACTTATGGTATACTTGAGCCAATGCCTAGTGAACATTCCCCTCTTCTTAAGGCTTTTGATGCTTCATAAGCTGATAGATTTCGATTGTGTATAGACCACAAGTTATAATATGATACTTGCTCTATTGTTTAAACTTATACATTACTATAATAGCTGCCAGTTTAGAAATTAAGCTGCTACGTGTGTGGCCTAGTTTCCATTGAGGTGATAAATTGTGCGAAATGGTGATAAAAACATGTATCTCCATTTAAGTCTATGTAGAACTTTTCTATTTCCATAGGTCTTCAAACCTAACCACCTCAATGGAAACTAGGGGGCAAATTTATCAAGCTCCGTATGGAGCTTGATGTCCCTTGTTTTTGGTAAAACTTCAGGCTCACCGGAAACAGAAGTTATGAAGCAGGGGTCAAAAAAAAAATGCTCCAAAACTTGTCCGCCTGCTCTGAGGCCGCGGACATAAATCAACCCGAACGAATGCGATCGGGTTGATTTACATCCCCTACTAGTGGCCGATTGGCCATGAATCTGCAGGGGGAGGCATTGCACCAGCAGTTCACAGCAGCTTATGCTGTCGGCATTGATCAATGTGCAGCAGACATATCGGATCATGTCCGCTCGCACCATAGTAAATAGACCCCTAGGCCTTAGTTTAAAAGTTAACAATGTGGAAAATAACTTTTAAACCAGTGTTTAGGGTCACTCCCAAGGGCATGTGATTTCACTTTTGGTTAGAGACATCAATTTCAGTTTACCTGAAACATCACTTCCGGTCTGAGAGGATAAGATTTGTGGGAGTTGTAATTTAGGTAGACTAATTCTATCAGCTTTTATGATTCAAGTATTAATAAAGGCAATATTCTATTAAAGCGTACTAATAAAAAAAAAGGATATAAAAAAATCATTCAAAAACGTTAAATACATCAGAATATAAACAGCAAATAAAATATATTACAATCAGATAAAAAGTAAATAATTTTAAAAAAATGAATAAGTTCTTGTATAGAATAATAATAAAATTATCATTGTGGAAAAGAGCGTATGAATCTGAAAATAGTTTTAAACTAAAAAATATATATCATATACATATATAAAACTCGAATCCCCCAAAACATAAAAATTATATAAAAATACCTAAAGGAATATATAAATATATATTTACATTATTAAATAAATTCTAAATATAAATTAAATATATAAATAGTATTCAAAAGTGCATTGCACACAAGTGGTCTCAAAATATCTCTCCAATAATACAACTATCTGCCTCATCAACAAAGCTCACACTGTCAGTGATGTTTAAAAAAAAATAATGCTGTATTGAAATAAAATGATTTGTAAAATGTATAATCATTTAACTGTAACTGTTAATGAGTGTACTGTGGATTGAAAAAGATTGCAAAGGATATTAGGTGAAAAATACATTCTTCTAAAAACATAGCACATATATCATGCAGCCCTAATAAAATTACAAATAATAAAAAACAAAAAAGTCCAGTTGCATCTAGCTACAAAGTGCCATAATCATGCTGGCTTATTAGCTTCAGTACTGGTGCTCAGAGGGACCAAGGGTCTCAGGTGACATTTTGAGAGTGCAGCTCTATCACCCTATTAACACAGCGGTGCCGCTCTTCTATGTACAAATCCAAAAAGTACCTCTCCTATCCTTCTTCATTGAGAATTTCTTTGAAGTCCTGGATGTAGACCTGAAACTGAAAAGGAAATATGAAAACATTCATCAGGAGTACACACTTTCTGATGGAAAAATCATCACGGTAGGGAATGTTTACCCCGGCTACCATTAGCCTAGAGACATCTGGGTGCTTGCAGCCATCTTTCATAGCATTATGAAATGAGGCACAGGTATATGTCAGGATATGTTTCTTAATATAGGCGTCATTCACAATTTATCAGGAGCAGCATTTTCAGACTGAAAAAGCTACTTTTAATTTGTCGCAATCACAATATCATGGTTTTTGGCTGATTCCCGCACTCACAAGCAATTTTTCGGATCCTTGAAATTTCTCAGCAAACACAATACTTTTTCATGTCACTTTTCAAGGCCATTTTTTCAAAATCGACACCTATAGGCACTTGATAATTCATGGCTATTTCCAAACAGTTTATCATTTTGCAGATATTATTATTATTATTATTATTATTATTATTTATTTATAAAGCTCCAACATATTCTGCAGCGTTGTCCATGGGTACAAAAATAAAAGTACAGCACAATACAATATAAAAGACACCAGACAAAGTTTAATAAACAAATACAGGGAGAATTAAGGGCCCTGTTCCCGTGGGAACTTACAATCTAGATGGGTAGGAGGGTGAGAAACAGGAGGTGGGGACTGCAAAGGTGAGAATGTTGTTAGTGTGGAGTTAGATGGGGGCAGCAATTAGGCTAATTGTTACTGAGTTGGGTATCAAGCTTCCCTGAACAGAAAGGTCTTTAGGGAGCGTTTAAAGGAGGAAAGGTTAGGGGAGAGTCTGACAGCTAGATGAATTTTGGAGATATTGCGTAGGTGGTTGCAACAGGAGGAAGAGAGCAATTGAATGGTATATGAAGGACAGATTGGAGTCAAGTGTAACTCCTAGGCAGCGGACTTGGGGTGATGGGGAGATAGTGGTGTCACCAACAGTGATTGATAAGTTAGGAACCGGGGTAGAATTAGAGGGGGGATTAGAAGGACCTCGGTCTTAGACATATTGATTTTTAGGTGGTGAGAGGCCATCCAAGAAGAAATGCCAGATAAGCAGACACTGATATGAGAAAGGACAGAAGGAGAGAGTGAAGGGGTGGATAGGTAGATCTGAGTATCATCAGCATAGAGGTGGTAGTTGAAGCCATAACTACTGATAAGTTTACCCAGTGAGGAAGTATAAATAGAGAATAGTAGAGGACCCAGAACAGAGCCTTGAGGTACTCCAACAGACAGAGGCAATGGAGAGGAGGAGTCACCAGCAAAGGAGACAGAAAAGGACCTATTAGAGAGATAGGAGTGGATCCAGGAAAGGGCAGTGTAAGAGAGCCCAAGGGAGCTGAGAGTCCGTAGGAGAAGGGGATGGTCAACAGTGTCAAAGGCAGCAGACAGATCAAGTAAAAACGCTGGCCCCCCACATAGCAACTACTAAATTAAATCTATTAACCCCTAAACAGCTGGCCCCCCATATTGCAACTACTAAACTAAACCAATAACCCCTAAACCACCAGCCCCCACATTGCAACTACTAAACTAAACATATTAACCCCTAAACTGCCAGCCCCCAAAATGGCAACTACTAAACTAAACATATTAACCCCTAACTCGCTGGCTCCCGAATAGCAACTACTAAACTAAACGTATTAATCCCCAAACTGCCGGCCCCCACATTGCGACAAGCTAAATTAAATTATTAACCCCTAAATCTAACACCCCACTAAGTTTAAATTAAAGTTACAATATAGCTATCTTAAAATAAATAAAAACTTACCTGTGAAATAAAAATTAAAAATCCTAACACTGCGAAATAATAAAAAAAACTAACATTACAAAAAAACCACTAAAATGACGAAAAATAAAAAAAAACAGATTACAACATTACAAAAAAAATAATAAATGAAATTATTAAAAATAATAAAAAATAAACCTAATCTTATACCCTTATAAAAACAAAAAAGCCACCTCAAAATAAAAACGGCTGCCGCTGAAGACCTCCGCTCCTGATCCGCGCATCGGGGAAGACCACTCCGCACCTCCGGGAAGAAGATAGAAGATGGTCCTGCAGTGTTTATTTTTTTTAGATTAGGGATTTTTTATTTTAATGGGCAGCAAAAGAGCTGATTGCCCTTTTAAAGGCAATACCCATACAAATGCCCCTTTAGGGGCAATGGGTAGTTTAAGTTTTTGTTATAGTTAGTTTTTTTATTTTGGGGGGTTGGTTGGGGGATTTTTACTGTTAGGGGGGACTTCGTAATTTTTTTAGGTAAAAGAGCTGATTGCTTCAAGGCAATGCCCTACAAAAGGCCCTTTTAAGGGCTATTGGCAGTTTATTGTTAGATTAGGGGGTGTTTTCATTTTGGGGTGGCTTTTTTGTTTTTATAGGGGTATTAGATTAGATTTAATTTTTTTATTTTGGATAATTTCATTTATTATTTTTTGTAATCTTAGATTTTTTTTTTTTTTTTCACAATTTTAGTGTTTTTTTAATAATATATTTTTTTTTATTTTTCATAATTTTAGTGTTTTTTTTTTAAACTTAGTTTTTTTATTTTTCATTTATTTTTATTTTTTTAAATAGTTATGTTAGGTTTATTTATAGTTTAAGCTTAGGTTTCTTTTATTTCACAGGTAAGTTTTAATTTATTTTAAGATAGTTATATTGTAACTTTAATTTAAAGTTAGGGGGTGTTAGGTTTAGGGGTTAATAGTTTAATTTAGTGTGTTGAGATGTGGGGGGCTGGAAGTTTAGGGGTTAATAGGTTTAGTTTAGTATTTGCGATGTGGGGGGCCAGTGGTTTAGGGGTTAGTACTTTAATTTAGTTTTGGCGATGTAGGTGGGCGGTGGATACGGGGTTAATATTTTCAATAAAGTATTTGAAAAACAGGAGGAATGGCGTTTTAGGGGTTAATAGTGTAGTTTATGGGTGTACTTTGAAACATTTTTGTTATGAGTTTTGTGAAACATTTTTGTTTTGCAAAATCCATAACTACTGGTCTTTGATCGCGGAATGGATCGTTGTGGTATAAGCTATAATGCCAGCGTAATAGCCTGACCGAACAACTTGTAATACGGGAGACCTGAAAATTCCACACTCAAAAACCCTTTTTTGAGTGCGGAATGGAGAGTTGACGTACAGGCTAAAATGCTAGCAGTATAGCCGTATCACCGCGACTTGTAATACGAGAGACCTGCCATTCCGCGCACAAAGGCCAATTTTTCAGCGGTATGGCAGTGCTGCAAAACTTGTAATTTTGTCCAATTATTAGCACAGTTAAATAAAAACTATATTTTTCTATTTGAATTTCAGCTCTAAATTATTTTCTTAAGACTGAAGATAAGTAGCAAGCGCTGGCTGACAGTGCAGGATATGCAGCCATTCCTTAATATAAAGAGAAATGAAGAGTAAAGAATATATGGATATTAGGAAATGAAGGACTGCACTGCTGTTTTACTATGTATTTCAAAAAGTAATATGCTACTTTCTCTATTGTCAGACATTCACAGTTTATAAATGACTATAAGAGCTGTCTGCTTGAATATTGAGCTGCAGTCTTTTTGCCTTTAGTGTACTCTGCATGAACAGTTTAGTTTTCTGGTCTTTTATCATGACATTTCAATGGAATCTACAGTATATATATATATATATATATATATATATACAGTATATATATATATATATATATATATATATATATATATATATATATATATATATATATACAGTAGTTTAATGTCTAATTTTCTATATCAACTTTCCCCCTCAGTCATCTTTATTATAGAGTGGGATAGTGAAGGGGACAGAGACTGCAAGATAGGAAGTGGAACAGTGAGAGACAAAAGGGATTGACAGAGAAAAAAATGTAAGAGAGAAAGGAAAAAAATATGGAGAGAGGAACAGAGAAAATTTGGTAAAGACAGACAGAAAGTAATCTTTGTTGCTAGAGTACTTTGTTGCTCCACAATTACCATTTTCCCTATGATTTCATTGTCTGATGTGAAATAAAAATATGCCAGGGGGCCTAAAGTGCTCAAAATGGCACCCCAGAACTAGATATGTAGAGATAAGCCAACAAGTGGCAGCTGAAAACAAGTGGCAAGAAGAGATTAGTTAAAAAAAAAAACAGTTTTAGCTATATAAAGAATGTTATTCACATTTATGCCCCATTTACTGATGTGTTTTCCAATGAATGTTAAATTCCTCTATTTCCCAAAAATCATATGGTTTTGTGGATTTTTACATGAGTTTGAATTCACATCTACCAAGCATATGGCCGTGTAGGTGTGCACCAACCCAATAGGATTCACTGCTATGCACCTTGCTCTAGAGCAGGGGTGGGCAGACTTTTATAACTAATTTTATTCCAAGTGACGTGGTCATCTAACTAAAAAAAAACACAAGTCGCTGGCTGTAAATTGTATTTTTGCCACAAATAGGACCTGCTGGCTAAAAATTAGATTTTTGCCACAAATGATACAGCTTTAAAAATCAGCCATGCTCTTTAATAATAAATACAGCCACGCTCTTTACTTACTGCGAGAGCACTCTCTTTACGTCAAACTGGGGCCTTCAAGCAACCTTATCTGTGTACCACGCCTGCGAATGAATAAGTAGTCTCACAATCAAGGCAGCTCGGGTCTAGGCCTAGCAGAGTAGTCAAGCCTGAAACACATGGGAAACCCACAGCTCAGGTACAACGATGACAATGAACTATTCTCAGCCAATCATAGACAGTCTCATTCTACAAAGTAATTTTATTGGCTGGGCGCCATGTCAGGTTGATTGGGGGCAGGTCCTGTTTGCTGCTCTCCATCTGTCCGCTACTAGTTGAAGACTACTGCAAATAGTTGGGACAGTGACAGCAGCAGGACCTACAGGCTCTATACTGCCTTACACAGCAACCAGAGACTGATATAGCAGCAACAGTACTGACCTAAACAATCTGGTGACAACAAATTTCGAGGACAGAAAGCTGCAGAAACTAGCACAAAGTATAGCTAATATTAGTGTATCAGAGAAAGTATTAGAGAACAGCATCAAAGCCTGGTACAGAGTAAGTAAAAGAACCTGAGGGGGAGTAACAGACCCTGGGGAAAAAACAATACCAGACCATTCACCCAGCAGAGCCTGGTGACAAGTAACGTAGAACAGAACTAGAAAGTAGCAGCAGAATATCAGACAGAGCAGGACCTGGAACTGCCAGACCCAGGGATACCGAGCAGCATCTCAGCCTGGTGCATGAAGAGTCGGTACTATGGACTGATCGCTCTTGAGACAAAAAGTAGGAGAGTTTGGGACAGGCAGTAACCAATGCTGTGGCCAGCAAGTTCAGCTACAGCCGTGTTGTACATGCTGAAGTACACATACCGCCGTCATAGACTGATAGCCGATTTCAAAATTCTGCATAAGAAAAGCATTTCTCATACATCTACAGTGGTGAGGCTCTTCACTCAGAATCTAGATGTGTGAGAAATATGTCTCTTATTATGCAGACTTTTGAAATCTTCCAGGTGGTCACCTCAAAATGCACTAGCGGTCCACTGGTAGACCGCGATCTACCTCTTGCCCACCCCTTCTCTAGAGGATAAAGAGGGGGGGGGGTATTTTATAATGCTGTTTAACCCCTTAAGGACCAGCGACGTACCCTGTATATCACTGGCCTTTTTTTGGGACTTGATTGTTGGTCTTGCCACCAGCGTTGAGACTGCTCTATTCCACAAAGCCTTCTGGATGGAGGGCATTAATAGCGTGTTCTTGCTAGACTTGTGCTATTATGTCCTGAAAAAACCCATAACGACCAGTGACATACAGGGTACATTGTGGTCATTAAGGGGTTAAGTGCTTGGTGCTTCAATAACAAAAACTGTTTAAAGGCATTTTAACTCATTTTTAACTGTTCTGTTGCCTGTTTATTTACTCCATGGCATTTCTCTTTGGATATTAAAAAACGTTCTACTTACTAATGAATATAAGAACGCTTTTTGCCAATCCTTATGTACATGCAACAAGTAGTACTTGATAGGCAAATTCGCATTAGATAGACACAAATTTGACAGTTTTCAATGACATTTTCAATGAAGTTAAATGATTTTACTAATTAATTTCATTCATCTGGTTTCCATCTGTTACATCAATATAAAGCAGCCCTATTTATCTAGAGCGGTTAACATTGTTCATACTGTTGATTGAAATCATTGAAAATTGGGGGAAAAAAAGAATCAGGCTGGGGATGTAATTGCAGGAGGGAACAGCCTTTAATCTATTATTTCAGCAACATAAAAGGAAGAAGGAAAAAAGATAGATAGCTGTAAAATTCTATGTAAGGAAAACAAAGGCAAACTGTACTGATCGATATATAGAGAATAGAGAAGTACATTGGAAGCAAGACGGCAATAAGAAATAGGTTATACAGGAAAATAGAGCAGTTTGACAATAGGAAAATCAATACAATTTGTTTGCTTCTGAAATCATTGAAAAAGGAGAAGAACGGACATTTCTTTATATATTTATATATCCTATTAATTTAATATGTGAAGGTTTTCGTAGGATTCATGATGTCTTCATTAAAGCTCTGCTTGCAGAACAACAAACTATACTCAGCTTTGTCATCATTTTCCTTTGTTTGAGCTATCAATGGATCTGTCTTAAAACCTTCTCACAGTTAAAGGGACACTCAAGTCAAAATGTAACTTTCATGATTCAGATAGAGTACACAATTTTAAACAACATTCCAAATCACTTCTGTTATCTTAATGTGCACAATCTTTTTAATACACGGTTTCTGAGACACCAGCTCCTACTGAGCATGTGCAAGTCACAGGATATACGTATGACATTTGCCAGAAAAAAATGTACTACCCATTTGAAATTCATACAAAGTGCTTTTGCATCATCTCTTTTTTATGCTTTTATTGATTATGCAATTCTACTGTTTTAAGTGCTTCAGTGTTCAAACATATAGCAGCCAGGTATGGCCAACTGAAACCTTTCAAGGAAGACAGAATTGCTATCTTAGTTGTGTGAGATATTGAGATATTGCTTATCTTACTCCCTAATCAAACCCTTAAAGGGACTGTATACACAAATTTTCATAAAACTGCATGCAATAGACACCACTATAAAGAAGAATATGCATAGATACTGATATAAAATTCCAGTATAAAACCTTTTAAAAACTTACTTAGAAGCTCCCAGTTTAGCACTGTTGATAAGGTTAGGCTGAGACACCCAGTGAATGGGGCTGGTAAAGCAATAAGAGCAGACACTCCCACTCCCCTGCATAAGAAAAGATCCATTACATAACCAGTACTCAGTAGACATCAGTATACATCTAAAACTAGGAGTTTGAAAATCAGCACAATGTTATTACAAAATAAGCAAAACTTGACATACTGTATATAAATGGATCATAAATAAAATGTATGCAAAGAAAAATCTAGTGTACAATGTCCCTTTAATGTCATAGGCCATGGATTATATTGTTGTTTACAAATAAATGATAGTAACAATTTTCCAGAATTTTGCAATATACAGTAGATGCTGGCAAATTAAAGGGACACTGAACCCAAATTTTTTCTTTCGTGATTCAGATAGAGCATGAAATTTTAAGCAACTTTCTAATTTACTCCTATTATCAAATTTTCTTCATTCACTTGGTATCTTTATTTGAAATGCAAGAATGTAAGTTTAGATGCCGTCCCATTTTTGGTGAACAACCTGGGTTGACCTTGCTGATTCGTGGATAAATTCATCCACCACTTAAAAAGTGCTGTCCAGAGTAGTGAATAAAAAAAAAGCTTAGCTGCCTTCTTTTTCAAATAAAGATGGCAAGAGAATGTAGAAAATTTGATAATAGGAGTAAATTAGAAAGTTGCTTAAAATTGCATGCTCTATCTGAATCAGGGATAAGCAAGGTGTCCGTATACGGACACTGGTGTCCGTGACTGGCACTTGCAGTGTCCACCGCCCGTTTTGCAGAATGATTGAAGTCAGAGCAGCCAGTTTAAAGAGGCTGATGTTCTCTTTGTACTGGGACCCCAGTGAATGTGTTAGCAGCAAGGGAGTCTGCATGCTGAGACCACTCAGGGGAGAGTTAAGGGTTAAAACAGACTTTCTGCAGGGAATAGATCTCGGAGAGCTGTTAACAATTCCGCCCTGCTTGTACACAGGTGGAATTAAGTTCTGCTTCACCACAGATACATATTTTATTTCTGCATGCTGATGGGCAGTACATGAAAAGTGCAGCCCATGCTATATGGGAGGGATTATAAAAAGCTGCCCTGACTAGTTAATTGGTGTCTGTAATGAAGCATAATACAGGGCAGCACTTTTTATGTACTGCCCTTCTATACCACTTCTGCTGGATGGCTATTCCACCATGCATCCACTACCCTCTCGGTAAAGAGAGTGTTTTTTTTAATGTTTTTAATTTGAAATGTACCTTGGTGTCCTTCACTAAGGTGTGTACTTTGGAAAATGTCTGCCACAGCCTTGGTTTGTGCCTATCTCTGATCTGAATCACAAAAGAAAAAAATTGGGTTTAGTGTCCCTTTAAGCAATATATTGTAAACCCACTGTAACTCATGAAATAGCAAATTAAAAGAATAGTTTATTTATGAAAGAGACTCCAGTGACTGAGAAAAAACATAAATCCAATAAACCTTCACTAATTTGTTAACCCATTCAGGATGGAGGCAAAAACAAAAACTAGAATTTAAACTATATGTTTGTTCAACCATAATTTACTTCTTTCACATTAAGTGCACCCACACTTATTATATATAGTTTTTAGAGAATAAATTGGGCTTCCTTCTAACAGCAAATATTTATACAGTTAGGTCCGTAAATAATTGGACACTGACAACATTTTCATAATTCTGGCTCTGTACGCCACCACAATGTATTTGAAATGAAACAACTGAGATGCAATAGAATTGTAGACTTTCATCTTTAATTCAAGGGTTTGAACAAAAATATTGTATGAAACTTTTAGGAATTGCAACCATTTTCATATACGGTCCTCTTTTTTCAGAGGCTCAAATGTAATTGGACAAATTAACACATTCATAAATAAAATGTTAATTTTTAATACTTTGTCAAGAATAATTTGCAGGCAATGACTGCTTGAAATCTTGAATGCATGGACATCATCAAATGCTGGGTTTTCTCATTTGTGATGCTTTGCCAGGCCTTTACTGCAGCTGTCTTCAGTTGTTTGTTTGTGTGTGTTTCTGCCTTAAGTTTTGTCTTCAGCAAATGAAATGCATGCTCAATCGGGTTGAGACTAGGTAAATGACTCAGCCATTGCAGAATATTCCACTTGATAGCCTTAAAAAAAAACCTTTGTTGCTTTCTTAGTATGTTTTGGGTCATTATCCATCTGTAAAGTGAAACCCCGTCCAATCAACTTCGCTGAATTTGGCTGAACCTTAGCAGACAATATATCTCTATAGAATTCATCCAGCTGCTTCTGTCTTCTGTCACATCTTAAATAAACACTACTGACCCAGTGCCATTGGAAGCCATGCATGTCCATGCCATCACACTGCCTCCATGCTTCGGATCATGAGCCGTTCCAAGCCTTCTCTATACTGTTTTCTTCCCATCATTCTGGTACAGGTTGCTCTTAGTTTCATTTGTGGTGAACCCTCTATATTTGCTCTTGTTAAGTCTTCTCTTTATGGTAGACTTGGATAATGATATACTTTCCTCCGCCAGACAGTGCTAGAATATAGATAACATTGTGCTCAATCGGCTAAAATCATAGAAGTTAAAAGTGTATTACTATAACAGTGTTGGTTATGCAAAACTGGGGAATGGGTAATAAATAGGCTGACCATATTGCCGCTTTAAAAAGGGACACATATGAAAAATACACATGTCAGGGCTGTTTAAAAAATGATTTAAATAATGTTTTGTTATAAGAACCCTGACATATGTATTTTTCATATGTGTCCCTTTTTAAAGCAGCAATATGGTCAGCCTAGTAATAAAGGGATAATCTATCTTTTTAAACAATAAAATGTTTCAATATTTTTCAAGAAGACTGTCCCTTTAACTAGGGTTAAAGAGCTACAAATATCCTCTGCAAACAATTGGAAACTCTTACGTGATTAAACCCAATATTAGGTACAAAGAACATTTATTAAAATCCCATCAGTTGAAGGTAAAGTATTTTGAGCATATTTCATTTCATTACGCATTTTTTCATTATATCACTTTTCATCATGTTTCTTTTCATTCCTTATCTCGGTCTCTGTATTGTACATATTGGTACAGATATATATATACATATATACATAATCCTGTTAATTAATAGTATTGCAAATCAGCAAAGGAATGCTCATGCACAGCAAGACACAATTTATAGTATCATTAGAAAAGTGTTATACTACGTGCATTATGTTTTTTATTGAGGCCAACAACTCAGTGGATCCATAAATACTGTAGATTTTGTTGTTAAGGTTCACTTATTCAGTAAACATGAGTTTTAAACTTCCTCATAATCTGCATTGCTCCACCATCGATAAACCACCTACTGTCTGCATTATTATTATACTTATTTTTTACCTTCTATTTTTATTATAAGGAAACATTAACATCAGAATAAAGTAGTATGCCAAAAAGCACAAGGTACAAGCATAGTAGGAGTATAATTATTGCTCTTGTAAGCAGAAAATTCTTAGAAGCTTTTTCTTCTGTAATATTATTTTACATAAGACCGCTCCATGTGTTTGCAACTAGCAAGCGCCTTCCTAAGCAAGCACATAACAAACTCGCCAGAAGCACAGGACTGCTTCAATTATACGGTCTTGGTCTCTGTTCTGCACACACAGTCCACCTGAAGAAATCCTAAAGCTAATCTTGTGCTCAAATGATTTAAGAACAGACATAACACATGCACCTAGATCTCTCAGGGAGATTGTCAAAGCCATTTAGAACATCAGACATTTTATTATAAGCCATATTTGTAAAACGTAACAAAACATATCTGTGTTTGAATCTCACATCTGGATTGTTGTTACGTTTAACTACAACCCTCACACAAACGCCATGAAAAGTGTATTTGGCATGAACTGCACTTTGTAATCCACATATGCACATTTTACTGTCTGAAACAAGAGTTCACTTACCTGGTAAAAACATTAAACATGAAATATTTGACTTAAAGAAATAAAAATAAAGGCACTAAAAACCCTGATGGTGATCACAAAGTATGCCAGCTACATATTGTTTTACAAATTTGTTAATGTATGCTCCTAAAAAAGTGTTATGTAATCATACTGAATAATCTCAATGTTTTTCACAGTTTGGTTGTGACCACTGGGAATACAATTTGGATTTAAAAAAATATTTTTTTCTGCATTAAATACATTCATGAAATTTTTCCTAAATTGGCTTATTTAGGGCCAGATTACAAGTGGAGTGGTATTAAATGCCCCTGCTTACACACTAACTCCGCTAGAAGTAAGAAGTATCCCGATGCATGCAAAAAGCCAAGTTAGAATATCACAACCGTGTTAAAGTATTCCTCCCATAGAACAAAACAGCAACTCTACTTGCGTGCAACCTGATTGCATTTTCTCAATCTAATCTGATAACACTCCAAAAAAGTTGGGACAGTCAACTGTTTACCACTGTGTAACATCACCTTTCTTTTAATAACACTTATTAAGCATTTGTGCACAGAAGACACCAGTTGGTTAAGTTTAGCAAGCAGAATTTCCCCCCATTCATCCATTATGCATGTCTTCAGCTGTGCAACTGTACCTGGCTTTCGCTGCCTTATTTTGCACTTCATAAAAATCAGCACATTCTCAATCGGAGACAGGTCAGGACTGCAGGCAGGCCATGCTAGCACCTGCATTCTCTGCTTACGCACCCATGTGCTTGTAATCCAGGCAGATTTTGCATTTTCCATACTTTTTCGGAATATATATATATATCCTATATAATAAAAGGTCAGGTATGTTTGTCAGATGCAGTCATGCGCAGTAGAGACTGTGCAAGGACAAACATACCTGGCCTTTAGGATCAACTTGCTTCAGATCAGATCGTCCGTTGCGGGGGGCGTGGGCGTGGGTGTGGTTGGGCGGAGCGGGTGTGATGAGGGGTGTGGCTGATGGGAGTGTCGTGATGGGGTGTGGTCGGCCGTGTTCGGCCCGGGAGTGGGCGTGGCCTGAGAATGACAAAGAGTGGGGAGAGATAGAGGGGGCAAAAGAGAGGGGGAAGAGGGGGGAGAGAGAGCTAAAGAGAGGGGGAGAGAGAGCTAAAGTGAGCAAAAGAAAGGGGGGAGAGAGAGTTAAAGAGAGGGGAGAGAGAAAGTTAAAGAGAGGGGAGAGAGAGCAAAAGAGAGGGGGAGAGAGAGTTAAAGAGAGAGGGGAGAGAGAGTTAAAGAGAGGGGAGCAAGAAAGTTAAAGAGAGGGGAGAGAAAGCAAAAGAGATGGAAGAGAGCGCAAAAGAGAGGGGAGAGAGAGTTAAAGAGAGGGGGGAGAGAGAGTTAAAGAGAGGGGGAGAGAGCTAAATAGAGGAGGGAGAGAGAAAGAGAGGAGGGAGAGAGAGTTAAAGAGAGGGGAGAGAAAGCAAAAGAAAGGGGAGAGAGAGCAAATGAGAGGGGGAGAAAGAGCAAAAGAGAGGGGGAGAGAGAGCAAAAGAGAAAGGAGAGAGCAAATTAGAGGGGGAGAGAGAGCAAATGAGAGGGACAGAGAGAGTAAAAGAGAGGGGGGGAGAGAGCAAAAGAGAGGGGGAGAGGGAGCAAAAGAGAGAGGGGAGAGAGAGCAAAAGAAAGGGCTAGAGAGAAAGAGAGCAAAAGAGAGGGGGAGAGAGAGCAAAGGAAAGAGGGGAGAGAGCAAAGGCGAGGGGGGAGAGAGAGCAAAGGAGAGGGGAGAGATAGAGCAAAAGAGAGGGGGGAGAGAGAGCAAAGGAGAGGGGGGAGAGAGCAAAGGAGAGGGGGAGGGAGAGCAAAAGATGGGGGAGAGAGAGTAAAGGAGAGGGGGAGAGAGAGCAAAGGAGAGAGGGATAGAGAGCAAAGGAGAGGGGGAAGAGAGAGCAAAGGAGAGAGGGGAGAACAAAAGAGAGAGGGAGAGAGAGCAAAAGAGAGGGGGAGAGAGAGAGCAAAAAATAGAGGGGAGAGTGAGCAATAGAGGGGGGAAAGAGCAAAAGTGGGGGAGAGAGAAAGCAAAAGAGGTGGGAGAGAGAAAGCAAAAGAGGTGGTAGAGAGAAAGCAAAAGAGGGGGGAGAGAGAGCAAAAGAGAGGGGGGAGAGAGCAAAAGAGAGGGGGAGAGAGCAAAAGAGAGGGGGAGCGAGCAAAAGAGAGGGGGAGAGAGCAAAAGAGAGGGGGAGGGAGAGCAAAAGAAAGGGGGAGAGAGAGCAAAATAGAGGGGGGGAGAGAGAGCAAAAGAGAGCACAAAAGAGAGGGGAGAGAGAGAGAGCGCAAAAGAGAGGAGGAGAGAGAGCAAAATAGAGGGGGAAGAGAGAGAGCAAGGGGTGGGACCGCTGTACTACAAAAAATGGCCCGTGTGCACGGGCTTTAGGACTAGTATATATATATATTAGAACAAAGTAGAATACCGCTCCAACAAGCAGAGGAGTAAGCTTTTTAAATAGGTGTGCAAAACTAAATAAAGGCTAAAAAAAGACTTAAATAAGGTTGTGGTGGTAATAAGTACTAGTAATAAAAAGATTAGTTTGTGTATAATCTATCAGATCAAATTATTTATGCCAGCCGCTAAGAATACATAAACCAGAAGATATCCCTAATAAGAAATAGTAGAAAGAAGAAACTGTAGTGTATTCAGCGCTAAGAGTAGAGGTCAATAGTAATAAAAAATATAATAAATGTGGTCTAATACATAAAACACATAAGTAAATAAATAGATAAATAAATAAAAAGCAGGTATATCACTTTATATGGGTGATAAATAGGGAAAGAAGGATAACACGAGGTTAGGACAGAGAGGCCTAGTTATCAACGTGTCTACTTACCTGCCTTCGCCGGCCCAATGCGCCCGCCTAAGCCCGCCTACCATCGCCGCCGCGGACCTGAAAAATCTCGCCAAAGTTATCAAAAAAGCTGTCAAAAAGCCGCGCACCAAGTACGGGGCGATGAGCAGCGGACTGTGATAGTTATCACTCATCCGATCTCGCTGCTCTTCGGCTTTTTTACAGCTTTATTAACAAGCTGTCATTAAGCACCCACACTAACTATACTGTTCTACCCCTATACCGGCGCCCCCGGAGCCCCACGCAACTAAATAAAGTTATTAACCCCTAAACCGCCACTCCTAGACCCCGCCGCAACTCTTATAAATGTATTAACCCCAAAACCGCCGCTCCCGGAGCCCACCGCCACTCTAATAAACTGATTAACCCCTAAACCGCCGCTCCCGGACCCCGCCGCCACCTACATAATACCTATTAACCTCTATCCTGCCCCCACATACCGCCGCCACCTATAATAAATTTATTAACCCCTATCCTGCCGATCCCGTACCCCGCTGCAACTAAATAAATTGTTTAACCCCTAAACCGCCGCTCCCGGACCCTGCCGCAACCTATATTAAACTTATTAACCCTTAATCTGCCCCCCCTAAACCGTCGCCACCTATAATAAATTTATTAACCCCTATCCTGCCCCCCCTACACCGCCGCAACTATAATAAAATTATTAACCACTAAACCTAAGTCTAACCCTAACCCTAACACCCCCCTAACTTAAATATTAATTAAATACATCTAAATATTATAACTCTTATTAACTAACGGCTAGATTGAGAGTTCTGCGGCCAAAGGGGTGCGTTATCTACGCATGCTTTTTTTCGCCCGCACCTTTTAAATACCGCTGGTATTTAGTGTTCACAGAAGGGCTGCGTTAGGCTCCAAAAAGGGAGCGTATAGCATATTTACCGCCACTGCAACTCTCAATACCAGCGGTGCTTACGGACGCGGCCAGCTTCAAAAACGTGCTCGTGCACGATTCCCCCATAGAAAACAATGGGGCATTTTGAGCTGAAAAAAAACCAAACACCTGCAAAAAAGCAGCGTTCAGCTCCTAACGCAGCCCCATTGTTTCCTATGGGGAAACACTTCCTATGTCTGCACCTAACACCCTAACATGTACCCCGAGTCTAAACACCCCTAACCTTACACTTATTAACCCCTAATCTGCCGCCCCCGCTATCGCTGACACCTGCATTTTTTATTAACCCCTAATCTGCCGCTCCGTACACCGCCGCAACCTACGTTAACCTATGAACCCCTAATCTGCTGCCCCTAACACCACCTAACTTCAAGTATTAACCCCTAATCTGCCGACCGGACCTCACCGCTACTCTAATACATTTATTAACCCCTAAAGCTAAGTCTAACTTTAACCCTAACACCCCCCTAAGTTAAATATAATTTAAATCTAACGAAATAAATTAACTCTTATTAAATAAATTATTCCTATTTAAAGCTAAATACTTACCTGTAAAATAAATCCTAATATAGCTACAATATAAATTATAATTATATTGTAGCTATTTTAGGATTAATATTTATTTTACAGGCAACTTTGTAATTATTTTAACCAGGTACAATAGCTATTAAATAGTTAATAACTATTTAATAGTTACCTAGTTAAAATAATTACAAAATTACCTGTAAAATAAATCCTAACCTAAGTTACAATTAAACCTAACACTACACTATCCATAAATTAATTAAATAAAATACCTACAATTACCTACAATTAAACCTAACACTACACTATCAATAAATTAATTAAATACAATACCTACAAATAAATACAATTAAATAAACTAACTAAAGTACAAAAAATACATTATAAAAATATTACAACAATTTTAAACTAATTACACCTACTCTAAGCCCCCTAATAAAATAACAAAGCCCCCCAAAATAAAAAAATGCCCTACCCTATTCTAAAATTAAAATAGAAAAGCTCTTTTACCTTACCAGCCCTTAAAAGGGCCCTTTGCGGGGCATGCCCCAAATAATTCAGCTCTTTTGTCTGTAAAAAAAAAACATACAATACCCCCCCCCAACATTACAACCCACCACCCACATACCCCTAATCTAACCCAAACCCCCCTTAAATAAACCTAACACTAAGCCCCTGAAGATCTCCCTACCTTATCTTCACCACACCGGGTCCCGATCGGTCCAGAAGAGGGTCCGAAGTCTTCATCCAAGCCCAAGCGGGGGGCTGAAGAGTGACGTCCATCCTCCGGCTGAAGTCTTGATCCAAGCGGCGGCTAAAGAATTCCATCTTCGGGCAGAAGTCTTCATCCTGTTCCGATCAGCCAATAGAATGCGAGCTCAATCTGATTGGCTGATCGGATCAGCCAATCGGATTGAACTTGAATCTGATTGGCTGATTCCATCAGCCAATCAGAATTTTCCTACCTTAATTCCGATTGGCTGATAGAATCCTATCAGCCAATCGGAATTTGAGGGATGCCATCTTGGATGACGTCCCTTAAAGGAACCTTCATTCGTCGTCTAGTCGTCGGAAGAAGAGGATGGATCCGCGCCGGAGGTCTTCAAGATGGAGCCGGTCGTCATCGGATGGGAGAACATAGAAGATTCGGCTTGGATGAAGATGTTTGCCGGTCCGGATCAACTCTTCTGCCCGGATAGGATGAAGACTTCGGCCCGAAGATGGAATTATTTAGCTGCCGCTTGGATCCAGACTTCAGCCGGAGGATGGACGTCACTCTTCAGCCCCCGCTTGGGCTTGGATGAAGATTTCGGAGGCTCTTCTGGATAGATCGGGACCCGGTGTGGTGAAGACAAGGTAGGGAGATCTTCAGGGGCTTAGTGTTAGGTTTATTTAAGGGGGGTTTGGGTTAGATTAGGGGTATGTGGGTGGTGGGTTGTAATGTTGGGGGGGTATTGTATGTTTTTTTTTACAGGCAAAAGAGCTGAATTCTTTGGGGCATGCCCCGCAAAGGGCCCTTTTAAGGGCTGGTAAGGTAAAAGAGCTTTTCTATTTTAATTTTAGAATAGGGTAGGGCATTTTTTTATTTTGGGGGCTTAGAGTAGGTGTAATTAGTTTAAAATTGTTGTAATATTTTTATAATGTTTGTAAATATTTTTTTATTTTTTGTAACTTAGTTCTTTTTTATTTTTTGTACTTTAGTTAGTTTATTTAATTGTATTTATTTGTAGGTATTGTATTTAATTAATTTATTTATAGTGTAGTGTTAGGTTTAATTGTAGATAATTGTAGGTATTTTATTTAAGTAATTTATTGATAGTGTAGTGTTAGGTTTAATTGTAACTTAGGTTAGCATTTATTTTCAAGGTAATTTTTTAATTATTTTAACTAGGTAGCTATTAAATAGTTATTAACTATTTAATAGCTATTGTACCTGGTTAAAATAATTACAAAGTTGCCTGTAAAATAAATATTAATCCTAAAATAGCTACAATATAATTATTGGTTATATTGTAGCTATATTAGGGTTTATTTTACAGGTAAGTATCTAGCTTTAAATAGGGATAATCTATTTAATAAGAGTTAATTTATTTCGTTAGATTTAAATTATATTTAACTTAGGGGGGTGTTAGAGTTAGGGTTAGACTTAGCTTTAGGGGTTAATACATTTATTATAGTAGCGGTGAGGTCCGGTCGGCAGATTAGGGGTTAATACTTGAAGTTAGGTGTCGGTGAGGTTAGGGAGGGCAGATTAGGGGTTAATACTATTTATTATAGGGTTATTGAGGCGGGAGTGAGGCGGATTAGTGGTTAATAACTTTATTATAGTAGCGGCGAGGTCCGGTCGGCAGATTAGGGGTTAATAAGTGTAGGTAGGTGTCGGCGACGTTTAGGGGGGCAGATTAGGGGTTAATAAATATAATATAGGGGTCGGCAGTGTTAGGGGCAGCAGATTAGGGGTACATAAGTATAACGTAGGTGGCGGCGGTGTGCGGTCGGCAGCTTAGGGGTTAAAAAAATTTAATCGAGTGGCGGCGATGTGGGGGGGCCTCGGTTTAGGGGTACATAGGTAGTTTATGGGTGTTAGTGTACTTTAGAGCACAGTAGTTAAGAGCTTTATGAACCGGCGTTAGCCCAAAAAGCTCTTAACTCCTGTTTTTTTTCTGTGGCTGGTGTTTTGTCGTTAGATTTCTAACGCTTACTTCAGCCAAGACTCTAAATACCGGCATTAGAAAGATCCCATTGAAAAGATAGGATACGCAATTGGCGTAGGGGGATCTGCGGTATGGAAAAGTCACGGCTGCAAAGTGTGCGTTAGACCCTTTCCTGACTGACTCTAAATACCAGCGGTAGCCCAAAACCAGCGTTAGGAGCCTCTAACGCTGGTTTTAACGGCTAACACCAAACTCTAAATCTAGCCGTAAATTAATCCTATTTAAAACTAAATACTTACCTTTAAAATAAACCCTAATATAGCTACAATATAAATAATAATTATATTGTAGCTATTTTGGATTTATTTTTATTTTACAGGCAAATTTCAATTTATTTTAACTAGGTACAATAGCTATTAAATAGTTATTAACTATTTAATAGCTACCTAGATAAAATAAAGAGAAATTTACCTGTAAAATAAAAACTAACCTAAGTTACAATTACACCTAACACTACACTATCATTAAATAAATTATTCCTATTTAAAACTAAATACTTACCTGTAAAATAAATCCTAAGATAGCTACAATGTAATTAATAATTACATTGTAGCTATCTTAGGATTTATATTTATTTTACAGGTAACTTTGTATTTATTTTAGCTAGTTAGAATAGTTATTAAATTGTTATTAACTATTTAATAACTACCTAGCTACAAGAAATACAAAATTACCTGTAAAATAAATCCTAAGCTAAGTTACAATTAAACCTAACACTACACTATCATTAAATAAATTAAATAAATTAGCTACAATTAACTACAATTAAATACAATTAAATAAACTAACTAAAGTACATAAAATAAAAAAACTAAGTTACAAAAAATAAAAAAAAATAAGTTACAAACATTTTAAAAATATTACAACAATTTTAAGCTACTTAAACCTAATCGAAGCCCCCTAATAAAATAACAAAGCCCCCCAAAATAAAAAAATGCCCTACCCTATTGTACATTAAAAAGTTAACAGCTCTATTACCTTACCAGCCCTTAAAAGGGCCTTTTGCGGGGCATGCCCCAAAGAATTCAGCTCTTTTGCCTGTAAAAAAAAAATACAACCCCCCCAACATTAAAACCCACCACCCACATACCCCTAATCTAACCCAAACCCCCCTTAAATAAACCTAACACTACCCCCCTGAAGATCATCCTACCTTTAGCCGTCTTCAGCCAGCCGACCACCGATGGAACAGAAGAGGAGATTCGCAGCGGCCGAAGTGTTCATCCAAGGGGCGCTGAAGAAGTCTTCCATCCGACTGAAGTCATCATCCAAGGGGCGCTGAAGAAGTCTTCCATCCGATTGAAGTCATCATCCAGGCGGCGTCTTCAATCTTCATCCATCCGGAGCGGAGCCATCTTCAGACGAGCCGATGCAGACGAGCAGATGTTCCGATCAGCCAATAGAATGCGAACTCAATCTGATTGGCTGATTGGATCAGCCAATCCGATTGTACTTCAATCTGATTGGCTGATTTAATCAGCCAATCAGATTTTTCCTACCTTAATTCCGATTGGTTGATAGAATCCTATCAGCCAATCAGAATTCGAGGGACGCCATCTTGGATGACGTCACTTAAAGGAACCGTCATTAGTCGTTTAGTCGTCGGTGGAAGAAGATGGCTCCGCGTTGGCTCGTCTGAAGATGGCTCCGCTCCGCTCTGGATGGATGAAGATTGAAGACGCTGCCTGGATGATGACTTCAATCGGATGGAAGACTTCTTCAGCGCCCCTTGGATGATGACTTCAGTCGGATGGAAGACTTCTTCAGCGCCCCTTGGATGAAGACTTCAGCCGCTGCGGATCTCCTCTTCTGTTCCATCGGTGGTCGGCTGGCTGAAGACGGCTAAAGGTAGGATGATCTTCAGGGGGGTAGTGTTAGGTTTATTTAAGGGGGGTTTGGGTTAGATTAGGGGTATGTGGGTGGGGGGTTTTAATGTTGGGGGGTTGTATTTTTTTTTACAGGCAAAAGAGCTGAATTCTTTGGGGCATGCCCCGCAAAAGGCCCTTTTAAGGGCTGGTAAGGTAATAGAGCTGTTAACTTTTTAATGTAGAATAGGGTAGGGCATTTTTTTATTTTGGGGGGATTTGTTATTTTATTAGGGGGCTTAGATTAGGTGTAAGTAGCTTAAAATTGTTGTAATATTTTTAAAATGTTTGTAACTTATTTTTTTATTTTTTGTAACTTAGTTTTTTTTATTTTTTGTACTTTAGTTAGTTCATTTAATTGTATTTAATTGTAGTTATTTGTAGCTAATTTATTTTATTAATTTAATGATAGTGTAGTGTTAGGTTTTTAATTGTAACTTAGCTTATGATTTATTTTACAGGTAATTTTGTATTTCTTTTAGCTAGGTAGTTATTAAATAGTTAATAACTATTTAATAACTATTCCAACTAGCTAAAATAAATACAAAGTTGCCTGTAAAATAAATATAAATCCTAAAATAGCTACAATGTAATTATTAATTACATTGTAGCTATCTTAGGGTTTATTTTACAGGTAAGTTTTTAGTTTTAAATAGGAATAATTTATTTAATGAAAGTGATAGTGTAGTGATAGGTGTAATTGTAACTTAGGTTAGTTTTTATTTTACAGGTAAATTTCTCTTTATTTTAACTAGGTAGCTATTAAATAGTTAATTGTACCTAGTTGTACCTAGTTAAAATAAATTAATCAGAATGTACAAAAAGGATGCAAAAAGACTTGCAACGACTGCAGGTTACTGGACTAGTTTAAATACTTCAAACCCACTTATAAATTAGGTCAGACTGAGGAAGCGTTATGTGAAACGCGCGTCAGGGGCACCAGCACGAGGTTATGGAACCTCTATCTTTTTAATCGCTGACTCAGTCAATAGCACTCTTATTATGCTCTTGAATAAAATAGACAGTTAAAAGTTAATCAGGTCTCCGCTATAGAAGAGACCTTTCTGCAGCTTAGTCTTTTTTGATTTTCCACTCGTTAACTGGTTGGCGTCCTATACACTAGGAGCTGTATTTAGGATCTTATGTTTGCTTTTACTCGATACATTAATATCTAATGGTGCCAGTGATTTGTAAAGATTCAGAGTGTTTATTACTGTGGCATTTCTCTTGCAAAAAGCAAAGTACATACTTTAACTGAAAAGATACCGCATTTAGATGTTTAGCTAACACAGCATTTAGATTGGTGGGTAATATATAGAAATCGAATTGCTGGCTCACACCTGAGCATGGTATGTGAACAAATAACGTTTGCACCAACTAATATAGAAAACTGATTATAATAACTTTATGTTTCAGTGGTGATAAATTTTTTGCAAACCGTCGAATATATAACCATCAATAATATTTGCCTTAAAGGCACACACCACATCATATGACCAGTTACGGTTGTGCCTACTGCCATAGCATTTTTCTTGCAAGAAGCAGAGTACATATTCAATCCGGAAAACAAACCGCATTTAGGTTTTTAACTAATATAACATTCATATTGGTGGGTAATACACAGCAATTGAATTGCTGGCTCACATTGTGAGTCTGAGTATGGTATATGAACAAACAACGTTTGCACCAACTAATAGAGAAAACTGATAATAACAACTTTATTTTTTAGTGATGATAAAACTAGTGCAAACTTTATAATATATAACTATCCATGATATTTGCCTTAAAGGCACATACCACACCATATGACCAGTAACAGTTTATAAACATCTGCGGATCCTATATATTAAAAGTCCAACAATCACCAGTTGCAACATTTGTAACAACAAGCCCAACTACATTGTAACTATTATTTAGTTTGTGATTAAGCTACCAATATATTCACACTACGTGTACTTGCAGTTACTTAACAAACTGATATCCTAGCACACGAATATATATAGTGTGTTGCTTATTTCCCACAATGATGTGGTGCTTTTTGTAAAGACTAATACATTTATTAGACATTACGTTTCTTTACTGTCTATAATTATTTGTGTACTTCCAGGGATTAATTACCTGTATGAATTAATATATTATATATATTCCCTGGTAGTTGCAAGTTGCAATTTATTTAAGTGCTTTTTGATAATTATTTCATCACCTGAGTTCCAGCAAGTTTTAACTGTATGTGTGTGTGTGCATGAGTATGAGTCCAGTTGGACTTTTATTTTTTCTCCAATAAAGTTATTTTGTATAAATGGGTATGTCTGTGATATTTGACAAATATATTTATCTATTTTTCTCAGTCTGACCTAATTTATAAGTGGGTTTGAAGTATTTAAACTAGTCCAGTAACCTGCAGTCTTTTTCTTCGTGTTGCAAGTCTTTTTGCATCCTTTTTGTACATTCTGATGTATATTACTGCTAGAGGTTCTGGAATTCAGGGGCTATAAGTAATATTAAAAAATTTTGATTTATCCCCTGAATTTATATAAATAAACCCATTTAATTCTCCCTCACCATCTCTAGTTAAAACTAAAATAAATTGATATTTGCCTGTAAAATAAAAATAAATCCTAAGATAGCTACAATATAATTATTATTTATATTGTAGCTATATTAGGGTTTATTTTAAAGGTAAGTATTTATTTTTAAATAGGATTAATTTTGTTAATAAGAGTTATAATATTTAGATGTATTTAATTAATATTTAAGTTAGAGGGGTGTTAGGGTTAGACTTAGGTTTAGGGGTTAATAATTTTATTATAGTTGCAGCGGTGTAGGAGGGGCAGGATAGGGGTTAATAAATTTATTATAGTGGCGGCGGTGTAGGGGGGGCAGGATAGGGGTTAATAGGTATTTTGTAGGTGGCGGCGGGGTCTGGGAGCGGCGGTTTAGGGGTTAACATATTTATTATAATGGCGGCGGGGTCCGGGAGCGGCGGTTTAGGTGTTAATCAGTTTATTAGAGTGGCGGTGGGGTCCGGGAATGGCGGTTTAGGGGTTAATCAGTTTATTAGAGTGGCGGTGGGCTCCGGGAGCGGCGGTTTAGGGGGTAATACATTTATTTAGTTGCGGCGGTGTAGGGGGGGGGGGGAGATTAGGGGTGTATAGACTCGGGGTACATGTTAGGGTGTTAGGTGTAGACAGCTCCCATAGGAATCAATGGGATGTCGGGCAGCAGTGAACATGAACTTTTGCTATGGTCAGACTCCCATTGATTCCTATGGGATCCGCCGCCTCCAGGGCGGCGGATTGAAAACCAGGTACGCTGGGCCTGAAAAGTTTTTTGATAACTAGCAAAAGTAGTCAGATTGTGCCGAACTTGTGTGCGGAACATCTGGAGTGACGTAAGAATCGATCTGTGTCGGACTGAGTCTGGCGGATCGAAGCTTACGTCACTAAATTCTACTTTTTCCGGTGTGTAGGGCTTGATAACTTAGGCGAACTTAGCCTCACCACAAATACGCTGCGGAATTCCAGCGTATTTGAGGTTGACGGCTTGATAACTAGGGGCCAAAGTCTCAAAACTGGCCAAAAGAATATATATATATTTATATATACATATATATATGTGTGTATATGCATGTCTCTCCTGACACCCAAGTGCTATTGAATGCTCATAAGCATAAATTAATACACATATAGAGAAAAATGTCCGTAAAGAGCAAGGAAGTTCATGAACAGCGGTAGGTATGTGGATAGAAACTTCTGTGTGGACAAATAACAAACACATAGAGATCCCATGGAACTTCCCTCTTAGCAGTTTACTTACAAGCTCATACCCCAATCATTTGAGGTAAGGGTGAAGCGGAGGAGTATGTCCTTGCTTGTTTAATTTCAATCGGTATCACGCATCTGTCAGCGACTTTATCACGCCTGCACTTCTCCTGGTTAGTAGACTTGCTCGATTGGTTATGGTCCTGTAATCGTCAGCATTTAAGATCTCACCAGCTCTTTGCTTGGAGTCAGCTCTCTCACTCAGAAGCCCCTTGTTTGGAGTGAGCTCTCTCACTCAGAATCAACAGCGGTATGGGGATCCTACTGGGTACTATAACTATACCTGTAGGCTATCAAGCATCATTGTTACCTCATATCATTGAGGTTGCTTCTTGTAAGTGTTAAATCTTTTTTAAATGCTTCATTATAATAACTTAATCTTTTTTAAATACTTTATTATAATAAATGGAGTTAAACTATTTCTGCGTCCTCTTCTCTCCTTTCTTATTTATCCCCATACCGCTGTTGATTCTGAGTGAGAGACCTGACTACAAACAAGGGGCATCTGAGTGAGACAGCTGACTCCAAGCAAAGAGCTGGTGAGATCTTAAACGTTGATGGTTACAGGACCATAAACAAGCTAGCAAGTCTACTAACCAGGAGAAGTGCAGGAGTGACACAGACGCTGACGGATGCGTTATACCGATTGAAATTTAACAAGCAAGCACACACTCCTCCACTTTACCTATACCATATAAATGAGGTGTGAACTTGTAAGTAGACTACTAAGAGGGAAGTTCTGTTGGATCTCTGTGTGTTTGTTACTTGTCCACACAGAAGTTTCTATCCAAATACCTACACACACACACGTATATATATATATAAAATAATCTTCAATATGAATCCAGCACTCGCTTTTAGAAATCAGCCTCCGGGGTGCACTCAAAGCCAATCACATAAGTACTCCAAAGATAAGGCACTCTCCATTTTTTCAAATCATCAATTTTAGTGAAATAGTTTAGTGAACTTTTTCGGGGGTAATATATATATATTCTTTTGGCCAGTTTTGAGACTTTGGGGTATATTTATGAAAGCGTCAACTGATAATACGCTGGAATCCCGCGTAAAATTTGACGTGAGATTGATCCGCCGTAGTTAACAAAGCATCAAGGTCGTCCAATGTTGAAATGTGTGACGTAATATACGCTCCTGCGATCTCAATCCGACACAGATCGATGCTTGTGTTATTCAAGTGAAAAAATGTGGTATTCGAGCGGAATTCTAATAATTTGCCCTCCTAATCGACTCTATTTGAACCTCTTACAAAGTTATCAAAAATTCAACAGTTAAACTCTACCTATCGTTCAAACCGCCACCTTCGAGGCCGTGGATGCCATAGAAATCAATGGGTTTTAGACGCTAAGACAAATATAACCATTACAAAGTTTTCTAAATAGTATTGTCTTTCTAAGTCATGTTTGGCAATGTTAAAACACCACATTATTCTTCAATTTACTCTGCAAATATTTTCCAACAAAGGATAGCAAGACAATGAAAACTGTTGCATACCAAATACATGCAAAATACATTTAAAATGGCATTCTCCTTCCCACAAAGGATAGCAAGAGACTGAAAACTATTGCACACTAATTACATTTAAATATGTTCAAAATTGGAATTTCTTTCTAAGTCATGTTTGGCAATGTTAATACACCACATTTTTTAATATGGGAGACTGAAAACACCATAATCACTGACCTCCACGATGCTGCCATCCAAAAACAGAAAACCAGAGTAATGATTTTATCTATAGCTAAATACTCATGTGTTGCGCATAAGTAATTTGCACCTAGATTACGAGTTTTGAGCGCTATAGAGAAATTAACGAACGCAACAAAAGTTACGTTATTTCATTTCCTATAGCGCTGCCATTACAAGTTTTTAAACATATGCCTTTTGCGTGCGATATGATTGCATTGAGCTCCATACCGCACACAATCAGAGCTCTGCTTGTGCACGATTTCCCCATAGACATCAATAGGGAGAGCCAGCAAAAAAAAACCTAACACCTGTGATTGCGGAAACAAAAGTTCTGTAACGCAGCCCCATTGATGTCTATGGGGAAATAAAAATACTAGGAATGCACCGAAATTTCGGCCACAGAAAATTGCATTTTTGGCTATTTCGTTTTTTTTGCCTATTATTTTTGGTAAAATAATTGTCTAGCATATTTGAAATTTGATGCTAGTCAAGAGTTGCTGTTTGAGTTAATTTCTTGACTTACTGTTTCCTTATATAATAATAGTTTTCTAGGACTATACTTTATTTGGATAATTGGTAAAAAAATACTGCTAAATCTGATTCTGTTACACAGAACTAAATACAGAATAATACAGTATATTAATATTTAATATTGTTTTAAGTAGGGATGCACCGAAATTTGACAGAAACATTTGACCAAAAATAGCATTATCGTTTTTTGCGTGTTTTTTACTTGATAAAATTATTGTGTAGCATATTGTTGTTTTAAGATATTTTTGTCCAATTTTAGTGTGTTACTTTCAATAAAAGTGTGGTTATTTTATTTTATTGGCTTGCAGGTATTCAATTCAGATTTATTCATAAAATAGTCTAATTATGCATAAAAAATAAAAATAAAAAATAAAAATATTTTAAAATAATTTGGAAAAAAAGACTTTTTCAGTTTCGGTTTTCGGCTAACTGCATCCTGGATATTCGAATTCGGTTTTGGTCCAGAATTTCCATTTCGGTGCATCACTAAAAAATACTGTTTAAACCTAACACCCTAACATAAACCCTACATCTAAACACCCCTAATCTGCTGCCCCCAAAATCTCTGACGCCTGCCTACAGTTATTAACCCCTAATCTGCCGTTCCCAATATCACTGCTACCTAAATTAAATTATTAACCCCTAATCTGCCGCTCCCGATATCGCCGCCACTATTCTACATTTATTAATCCCTAAACCGCCAGCCCCTCACATCGCAACAAGCTAAATTAAACTATATTAACCCCTAAACCTAACCCTAACCCTAACGTAACCCAAACCCTAACACCCCCTAACTTTAACAAAATAAAAATATAGCTAAATTAAATTTACAATTATTAACTAAATAAACCTTTTAACCCCTAAAATGCCAGCCCCCCCACATCGCAACAAGCTAAATTAAACTTTATTAACCCCTAAACCTAACCCTAATCCTAATCCTAATGTCCCTAACTTTAACATAATTAAATTAGATCTCAATTAAATTTACAATTATTAACTAAATAATACCTATTTAAAACTAAATACATACTTACCTTTAAAATAAAACTTAGGTTTTATTTTTATTTCACAAGTAAGTTTGTATTTATTTTAACTAGGTAGACTAGCTAGTAAATAGTTATTAACTATTTACTAACTACCTAGTTAAAATAGGTACAAACTTACCTGTGAAATAAAACCTAACCTGCCTTACACTTAAACCTAACATTTTTTTTACAAAAAATAAAAAAACTACCATTACAAAAAATAAAAAAACCTACAATTACAAAAAAATAAAAAACCTATCATTACAAAAAGAAAAACAAAATTATAAAAAAATTAAAGATTAATCCTATTCTAATACCCTTAAAAAAAACACCCAAAATAAAAAACCCTACTCTAGAATAAACTACCAAGTTCCCTTAAACAGGCCTTTTGGGGGGCCCTTAAAAGGGCCTTTTGTAGGGCATTGCCCTGAGATAAACAGCTCTTTTGCTCACAAAAAAATACAAACACCACCTAATACTATACAAACCCCCACCCCCCAAACTACCAAGGACCCTTAAAAGGGCCTTTTGAGGGGCCATTAAAAGGGCCTTTTGTAGGGCATTGCTCTGAGATAAACAGCTCTTTTGCTAAAAAGATCAAGGCCGTGACCCAGGATCAGTATTCTGCAGTGAATAGAAGGGGACAGAAGCGCCACATGGCCCAATATTGTTGGAAGTATTTTGAAATAAAAATGTGTGATGATTGCACGCACATGAGATAAGGCAACCCTAGTGGTGTAGATGGAGCAATCTGGGGTCAATAGCAGTCACCCAGAAAACTGACTTCCGATGGATGTGTTGTGATCTGTAGAGGACAATACAAAGCACAAGAGGGTGCCTATATGGCCTAGTATTGCTGATACAAATGAATAGTAAAATAGATGAAATTCACTCACATTTGATGGAGCACCTCCCTTGGTGCTACAGAGGCAAACTGGGATCAATGTGGTCACCCAGTAGACTTAATCATCGTCATTCAGGAACTCTCAGTAGTCCAATAGCAGATTTAAGATGTAAATGGTAAATAACAAACATGCAGCAAGTGGTAAATAGTAAAACCTACTTTATTTAAAAGGTTAAAAAATGTTAGCAACGCGTTTCTCAGCCAACCAGTGGCTGTTTCATCAGGCTTAGTAAAAAGAATGTAAAATATAATACTAAACAGTTGCTATATATGCCATACAAACAATCCAATTAGACAATTAGCGTGATGAGCTACACCTAAAATGGGAGTTACCAGGTAAACATGCTGGATGAGTCATAGCCTATCATAAAAGGAATAGTATTTACTGACATCACAGTTCAATCAATATGTTGACATAAAAATAACATAAATACAATATCAAGATACAGGTGCATCAATAATATGACAGGTGTAATAAAGAACAACATCCCAGGTAAAAATTCTAATCTGTAAAAATTATATATATATATATATATATATATATATATATATATATATATATATATATATATATATATATATATATATAAAATAGAAATCAACATCCTAGATAAAAAAATCCAATCTAGCCCAATCGTATGTATATGATAGGGTAGGGGGGAGTGTGTGTGTCTACTCTTGTCATAATAAAGTTGTGCTCATAAGTTTACATACCCTGGCAGAATTTATGATTTCTTGGACATTTTTCACAGAATATGAATGATAACACAAAAACTTTTCTTTCACTCATGGTTAGTGTTTGGCTGAAGCCATTTATTATCAATCAACTGTGTTTACTCTTTTTAAATCAGAATGGCAACAGAAACTACTCAAATGATCCTGATCAAAAGTTTACATACCCTGGTGATTTTGGCCTGATAACATGCACACAAGTTGACACAAAGGCGTTTGAATGGGTATTAAAGGTAACCATCCTCACCTGTGATCTGTTTGCTTCTAATTAGTGTGTGTGTATAAAAGGTCAATGAGTTTCTGGACTCCTGACAGACCCTTGCATCTTTCATCCAGTGCTGCACTGACATTTCTGGATTCTGAGTCATGGGGAAAGAAAAAGAATTGTCAAAGGATCTCTGGGAAAAAGGTAGTTGAACTGTATAAAACAGGAAAGGGATACAAAAAGATATCCAAGGAATTGAGAATGCAAATCAGCAGTGTTCAAACTCTAATCAAGAAGTGGAAAATGAGGCCTTCTGTTTGATAACATACTGCATTCATCTTGACATCAATTCAGACCAAATTTCCTGTGCCTTTGTAGCTCATACATCCCCAAAACATCAGCAATCCACCTTCGTGTTTCACAGTAGGAATGGTGTACCTTTCATTATAGGCCTTGTTGACTCTTCTCCAAATGTAGCGTTTATGGTTGTGGCCAAAAAGCTCAATTTTGGTCTCATCACTCCAAATGACTTTGCGCCAGAAGGTTTGAGGATTGTCTCTGTGCTGTTTGGCGTATTGTAAGCGGGATACTTTGTGGCATTTGCATAGTAATGGCTTTCTTCTGGCGACTCAACCATGCAGCCCATCTTTCTTCAAATGCCTCCTTATTGTGCATCTTGAAACAGCCACACCACATGTCCTGTATTTCACCTAAAGTTATTTGTGGGTTTGTCTTTGCATCCAGAACAATTTTCCTGGCAGTTGTGGCTGAAATTTTAGTTGGTCTACCTGACCGTGCTTTGGTTTCAACAGAACCCCTCATTTTCCACTTCTTTATTAGAGTTTGAATACTGCTGATTTGCATTCTAAATTCCTTGGATATCTTTGTATATCCCTTTCCTGTTTTATACAGTCCAACTACCTTTTCCCGCAGATCCTTTGACAATTCTTTTGCTTTCCCCATGACTCAGAATCCAGAATCGTCAGTGCAGCACTGGATGAAAGATGCAAGGGTCTGTCAGAAGTCCAGAAACTCATTGACATTTTATGCACACACACTAATTACAAGAAAACAGATCATAGATGAGGATGGTTACCTTTAATAGCTATTCAAACCCCTTTGTGTCAACTTGTGTGCATGTTATCAGGCCAAAATCACCAGGGTATGTAAACTTTTGATCAGGGTCATTTGGGTAGTTTCTGTTGTCATTATGATTTAAAAAGTGTAAACACAGTTGATTGATAATAAATGGCTTCAGCCAAACACTAACCATGAGTGAAAGAAAAGTTTTTACGTTATCATTCATATTCTCTGAAAAATGGCCAAGAAATCATAAATTCTGCCAGGGTATGTAAACTTAAAAGCACAACTGTATACAATATAAACCCAGCTGAGTAATAATAAAAAATAAAATAACGATCACCCTAAATCACCATAAATTAATTGTTCAGAATCCTATGAGTACTAAAGTGTCTCATATATAAATATATGTTGTTTTCAACCTGGGTCCTTTACCTATGTTTTAATAATTAGTGGGGTACCTGCAGTGTGAAAAATATTTCTCCTATGAGCGCTGTCATCATAAGTGTCTGAAGGGGGCGGCGTCTACAATCAACTCCAAAAATAATCAGTTGGTATAACGCTCTCAGCTGATTCAGCAGAGATGTGTTTTGGGAGCGAATCAGTCAGGTTACACTTTGTATAGTAAGTGTTTGCTGATATCAAACTTTATAGGTAGTTACTCGGTACTTGAATGGAATAGATGGGTGTTGTGACGTGATGACGTGATGAGTATATGGCCGATTTTAGTAGGAATACAAAGGTGTTAAATTATAGGCCTTAAGATCAGAACGTCATGAGGGTGGGCAGGGCTAAATCGGATAAGTGTCAAAAATTACTTATATATTCCAATAATGCAATAATCAAATATTCAATCCACAGATCGGTGTGAATATAATGGTAACATGTGTAAGTGTGAAGAGATAAACAATGTGCCTGTGATATTTGTGTTATACTTTAACATTACAAGTGAATGTTCGGCATCAAAATGAAGTGTAATGGAGTGGTAACGTTATGGCAATGTAACTAGTGTTAATAGAAGGAAGGTGTGTGGGTGTTATAACGTTACACGGACATAACTGATGTTAATGGAGAGCTAGGAAAGGGAGGGCACTCTCAGGATTTATATACATATTTCTCAGGATTTATATACACTCTCAGGATTGTATATAAACCCTGAGAGTGCCCTCCCTTTCCTAGCTCTTATCTACAATCCATTGAGGATTGCACCCAGGTGCTTCATTATTAGTTGAAGCTGGAGTGCTGAAACACGTGCTAATTGGATTATATATATATATATATATATATATATATATATACACTGTATATATACATAATATAGACCTAAGTCAGTATGAAGACGAACAATGCTTGACTCCTTTTTTAGATGATGGCCCAGACGATCGACTAGAACAATGGTCAATGTCACCTCGACCACCACAACAAAAAAAGAGCCTACGTAAACGTGGGTGCAGAGGAAAATCTACAACCTCCGAAAAAGAAAAACATTTAAAGTACCAAAAAGGGATTTTTAACTTAGCTGATCATGAGCTGACCCCTGATGAAATTAGAATATTGAGCAAAGTCTTATCCTTTAGCCCATCCAATACCCCTAGCATGTTTTAACTTTTTGTTGATGTCAACAATTTCACTAGAAAATTGTGTTTGCAAAAAGAAACTACTAAAAGAAAGTACTAATTCTATCCCAATTGTCACAGACAATATGAATGAGCGTTTAAAAGATGGATGCATACTATATGAATCTGACACCCTCCTGGAACAACTCACAAAAAAATACATACATACAGACTTCAAACCTAAATCTAACTTTAATCCCCACAGGACTAAAAATTCCCATATTAGCATATTTCAGTCAATGGTATAAAAAGATCTAGAGAGGCTCCCCAAAAAACCAATATACAAACACAATCTTAGTCCCGGCAAACGTAATGCGATTAACTCCCTTACAAATAATAGTAAGTTAGTTATCCACTAGGCGGATAAGTGCGGCGGAATGGTCCTCCAAAACATCATGGAATATGTCCTAGAAGCAGATTGGATTCTTAAAGATGCCAGCTATTATAGAGGACTTACGAGTGACCCTACTTCCATTTTTTCCAAACAACTATTTTCTCTACTACAAGAGGGCCTTGACGAAGGTATTCTTACCAAAAAAGAAAGAGACTACCTATTTCCAAAAGATCCGAATACAGCCTTTTATTACCATTTACCTAAAATCCATAAAAACACCATGAATTCTCCAGGACGCCCTATAACAGCTGGCATCGGGAGTCTAACTGATAACGTCTCAGCTTATATTGACTCATACCTATAGAAACACGTTATAGCCCTTCCTTCTTTTTTTCAGAGATTCCTCTGACTTATTGAACAAGTTAAACAAGTTAGGAATTATAAAAATTAACCAGGAACTTTGGTGGATCACCAGCAATGTTAGTTCTCTCTATTCCAACATCCCCCATGACAAAGGCTTATCCGTGATTAAATCATATTTAGAAACTGATATATATGCCCAATAAACAACAACACTTTATTAGTGATTTAATACATTTTATTCTTCACCATAACTATTTTCTATACCAGGGTTCCTTCTATTTACAAATCAAAGGTACTGCCTTGGGCACCAGATTCGCTCCCAGTTTTTCCAACCTCTACATGGGCAAATTTGAGGAGACTCAAATTTATGGGTCTACTATGGGAGCTAGTCTGGTGTTCTATGGCCGCTATATAGACAACCTAATTTTTCTTTTCAGAGGATCTTTGGAGGAAGCCTCTACCTTTACAGATTCCCTTAATCTGAATCACTTTGGTCTGGAATTTACTAGCAATATTCAGTCTACAAAGATCGAATATCTTGATTTACTACTATACTTTTCACCTACAGGCACGGTCATGTCTGAAACTTTCTTCAAAAAAGTGGATTGCAATAGTTTTCTTGACTTCAATAGCAACCACTACTACAGTTGGAAAAAGAATGTGCCTTATGGGCAGTTCAGACGCATCAGACGCAATTGCAGCAATATAGAGAGCTATGAATCTCAGTCTAACATTTTGAAGGACAGATTCCTAGAGAAAGGATATCCATTGGAGTTGATACAGAAAGGCTACCTTAGAGCCCTATACGAGGATAGAACTACTTTTTCACATTAGACAAAAATAAAAATAAGCGAGGTAAACTAAAGGATGCTAATAAAACCCCTTTGTTTATCACTGGATTCAAAAGTCAACACGATGAAATAAAAATAATTATCTCCAACCATTGGCCAATCATCTGTGATGATCCATACCTCAAAAATCATATCTCACTCCATCCAAAGATAGTGTTTAGGATGGCTCCCACGCTCAAACACAAACTAGCACCTAGTAAAATTGTTAGAGATAAAATAATTCTAGATAAACCAAATACTAATAATCAAAATTAAAATAGTAAGACTTTTTTTGGGTAATTTTATACCCCAAATAGGAGATTTCAAGTGCCACAAATCTAGATGTAACATGTGCAAAATGGTGAAGAATGGTACTAAATTCTTCCAATCAAACCACACAGGAGAACAGTTTAAAATCAATAAATGTCTCATTTGTGAATCTACTTATGTGGTTTATTTGATTGATTGCTCATGTGGGGTAAAATATGTGGGGCGTACGTGCCGCAAAATCAAAAAACGTTGGTGTGAACACACCTACAATATAAAAAGAAAGACATTTATGCCCATAAGGGAAGTCAGAAAACTGTGTCTATTATCCCCATTGAGCAAATAACAAGAATCAGTTACAACCCTATGCTCAGCCTTCGCTGCAGAGAAACCTATTGGATTCACAAACTGCAAACCTTGGCACCTGATGGGTTAAATGAATGTTTAGATCTTGCAGCATTTGATCTTTGATTGGCTACAATACGATCTCCACAATTACAAATTACCCAACATTGGCAATCCACCTGACCTTACGATCAGGAGTATTTTAAATATGACAAACATTACACTAAAAAAAAACATCCCTCCCCCCCCCACTTCTACTTCTCCAATTCAGACACTCTCTGATTTCTCAGTTACTTCCATTCACTTTTACACCTAACACATTCACTTCCTCTCACATATATTTCCTAATTGGCACCAAGTTGCCACTATTAGGCATACTCTTGTCTTACTCACTGTATAGATCCTTACACAAGCACTTATCATCTCACATCTTACACACACTTGATCACTAAAACTACTCATATAGTGATCACAATATCACTTTTCAGCTATATACCATAAGCTGGCAACTCACCTTTCACTAACTAACTATAGGGATACCCGTTGTTTTCTCAATAATTTTCCCAGTATTAAACCCACTCTCTCCCTGTGTCCTCTCCCCTATCACACCATAGACACTTCCCCACCACTGAACCGTTTTATAGGTCCATAGGACACTTAGTGATTTTCTCTTCACAGCACTGATGGAGACATCTAATCCTTAAAGATAATATTGTCTACAACATGACACATCCAGATGTGTGTTTCCGCATGCGCACATTGACACATTGACCTCTATTTATCAAACTGTCAACCGCAAATACGCTGGAATTCCACAGTGTATTTGTGGCGAGCCTGATTCGCCGTAGTTATCAAACCCTACAGACCGGCAAAAGTAGAATATAGTGACGTAACATATGATCCGGCGTACTCAGTCTGACACAGATCGATGCTTACATCATTACAGATGTTCCGAACACAAGTTCAGCACAATCTGACTACTTTTGGTAGTTATCAAAAAACTAGCAGGTACACTCGCCACTATTCCGGCCCAGCGTACCTGGTTTTCAATCCGCTGCCCTGGAGGCAGCGGATGCCATAGGAAACAATCGCCTAGATTTAGAATTTTGTCGGTAAAGACCTGCGGTGCTAACAAGCTTTTTTTTTCCAGCGCACCCTTAAGACAACGCTGGTATTATGAGTTGTCTGAATGGCTGCGTTCGTTAGCCTCAGAAAAGTGAGCGTTGAGCATAATTTAGCGCCACTTCAACCCTCAATACCAACGTTGCTTATGGTAGCGGTAAGCTGGAAAAACGTGCTCGTGCACGATATCCCCATAGGAAACAATGGGGCTGAGCTGGCTGAAAAAAAAACTAACACCTGCAAAAAAGCAGCGTTCAGCTCCTAACGCAGCCCCATTGTTTCCTATGGGGAAACACTCTCTAAGTCTACACCTAACACCCTAACATGAACCCCGAGTCTAAACACCCCTAACCTTACACGTATTAACCCCTAATCTGCCGCCCCCGCTATCGCTGACACCTACATTATATTATTAACCCCTAATCTGCCGCTCCGGACACCGCCGCAACCTACATTATAGCTATGAACCCCTAATCTGCTGCACCTAACATCGCCGACACCTAAATTATATTTATTAACCCCTAATCTGCCCCCCCAATGTTGCCGCCACCTACCTACACTTATTAACCCCTAATCTGCTGACCAGACATCGCCGCAACTATAATAAATGTATTAACCCCTAAACCGCCGCACTCCCGCCTCGCAAACACTATAATAAATTGTATTAACCCCTAATCTGCCCTCCCTAACATCGCCGCCACCTACCTACAATTATTAACCCCAAAAAACTCCCGCCCCCAACGTCGCCGCTACTATAATAAAGTTATTAACCCCTAAACCTAAGTCTAACCCTAACACCCCCTAACTTAAATATAATTTAAATTAAACGAAATAAATGTACTATCATTAAATAAATTATTCCTATTTAAAACTAAATACTTACCTATAAAATAAACCCTAATAAATAGCTACAATATAACTAACAGTTACATTGTAGCTATTTTAGGATTTATATTTATTTTACAGGCAACTTTATATTTATTTTAACTAGGTACAATAACTATTTAATAGCTACCTTGTTAAAATAATTACAAAATTAACTGTAAAATAAATCCTAACCTAAGTTTCAAAAACACCTAACACTACACTATCAATAAATTAATTAAATAAATTAACTACAATTATCTAAACTAAAATACAATTAAATAAACTAAACTATAATGCAAAAACAAACACTAAATTACAGAAAATAAAAAAAAAATACAAGAAGTTTAAACTAATTACACCTAATCTAAGCCCCCTAATAAAATAAAAAAGCCCCCCAAAATAATAAAATGCCCTACCCTATCCTAAATTACAAAGTAATCAGCTCTTTTACCAGCCCTTAAAAGGGCTTTTTGCGGGGCATTGCCCCAAAGTAATCAACTCTTTTACCTTTAAATAAAAATACAATACCCCCCAAACATTACAACCCACCACCCACATACCCCTACTCTAAAAGCCACCTAAACCCCCCTTAAAAAAACCTAACACTAACCCCCTGAAGATCTCCCTACCTTGAGTCGTCTTCACTCCAAGCCGGGCAGAAGAGGTCCTCCATCCTGTTGAAGTCTTCATCCAAGCGGGGCAGAAGAGGTCTTCCATCCGATTGAAGTGTTCATCCAAGCGGAATCTTCTATCTTCATCCATACGGAGCGGAACATCCATCCTGGCCGATGACTTCCCGGCGAATGACGGTTCCTTTAAATCATGTCATCCAAGATGGCGTCCCTTAAATTCCGATTGGATAGGATTCTATCAGCCAATCGGAATTAAGGTAGGAAAAATCTGATTGCCTGATTCAATCAGCCAATCAGATTGAAGTTCAATCCGATTGGCTGATCCAATCAGCCAATCGGATTGACCTTGCATTCTATTGGCTGTTCCGATCACACCTCCGCAACTAAATAAAGTGTTTAACCCCTAAACCACTGTCACCTACATTATACTTATTAACCCCTAATCTGCTTCCCCCTATACCGCCGCAACTCTAAGAAATGTATTAACCCCTAAACCACCGATCCCGGAGCCCACCGCAACTCTAATAAAGTGTTTAACCCCTAATCTGCTCCCCCCTACACCGCCGCCACCTACATTATACTTATTAACCCCTAACCCGCCGCTCCCAGACCCCGCCACCACCTACATTAAATTTATTAACCCCTAAACCTAAGTCTAACCCTAACCCTAACACCCCCTAACTTAAAGAAAATTTAAATAAATCTAAATAAAATAACTATCATGAATTAAATTATTCCTATTTACAAATAAATACTTACCTATAAAATAAACCCTAAGATAGCTACAATATAACTAATAGTTACCTTGTAGCCATCTTAGGGTTTATTTTTATCTTACAGGCAAGTTTGTATTTATTTTAACTAGGTAGAATAGTTATTAAATAGTTATTAACTATTTAATAACTAACTAGTTAAAATAAAGACAAAAGTACCTGTAAAATAAATCCTAACCTAAGTTACAATTAAACCTAACACTACACTTTCATTAAATGAATTACCTAGATTAAAATAAATTAATTACAATTAAATAAAATTAACTAAAGTACAACCCCCCCCCACTAAATTACAGAAAATAATAAAATAATTACAAGTTTTTTAAACTAATTACACCTAATCTAATCCCCCTAATAAAATAAAAAATCCCCCCAAAATAATAAAAATCCCTACCCTATACTAAATTACAAATAGCCCTTAAAAGGGCCTTTTGGGGGGCATTGTTCCAAAGTAATCAGCTCTATTACCTTTTAAAAAAAATACAATCCCCCCCCAACATTACAACCCACCACCCACACACCCAACCCTAATCTAAAACCCACCCAATCCCCCCTTAATAAAACCTAACACTACCCCCTTGAAGATCACCCTACCTTGAGACGTCTTCACCCAGCCAGGCACAAGTGGTCCTCCAGAGTGGAGAAGTCTTCATCTGATCCGGGCAAAAGTCTTCATCCAGGCGGGCAGAAGTCTTCATCCAGGCTGCATCTTCTATCTTCATCCATCCAGCGAGGAGCGGCTCCATCTTGAAGACATCCGATGCGGAGCATCCATCCAGACCGACGACTACCCGACGAATGAATATTCCTTTAAATGACGTCATCCAAGATGGTGTCCCTTGAATTCCGATTGGCAGATAGAATTCTATCAGCCAATCGGAATTAAGGTAGGACAAATCCTAATGGCTGATGCAATCAGCCAATAGGATTAAAGTTCAATCCTATTGGCTGATCCCATCAGCCAATAGGATTGAGCTTGCATTCTATTGTCTGATTGGAACAGCCAATAGAATGCAAGCTCAATTTTATATAGTGGCGGCGACGTTGCTGGTGGGAGATTGGGGTTAATAAATGTAATGTAGGTGGCGGAGGTGTAGGGGGGTCAGATTAGGGGTTATTAAATTTAATATAGATGGCGGCGGTGTAGGGGAGTCAGATTAGGGGTTAATACATTTAATGTAGGTGGCAGCGTGGTCTGGGAGCGGCGGTTTAGGGGTTAAACATTTTATTTAGTTGTGGCGGGCTCCGGGAGCAGCGGTTTAGGGGTTAAACATTTTATTTAGTTGCGGCGGGCTCCGGGAGCGGTGGTTTAGGGATTAATAACTTTATTTTGTTGCGGTGGGTTCCGGGAGCGGCAGTATAGGGGTAGCAAGAAAGCTGCAAATAAGCCGATGAGCAGTGAGATCTATTAGTTAACAACAGTCCGCTGCTCATCGCACCGTACTTGGTGCGCGGCTTTTTGACAGCTTTCTTTACAATTTTGGCGAACGTATTCAGGTCTGCGGCAGCGATGTTAGGCGAATGCTAGATAAGTAGAAAGCTTGATAAGTAGGGGCCATTCTATAGATAACCTAGACATTAGTCAAGGTGTACATATCTATTGTGCACCCATCAGTTTATCATAAATTGTATTATTACACATTTATCCACATGTGTGTTATACAGCACATTTATCCACATGATCAAGATGACTTAGGTCTATATTATGTATATATATATATATAGTATCACAAATCTCATTAGGAACACACCACAATTTAGTGTTGATCACATTATATCATGGATTGTCATTATGTTACTATTAGTTCGCCACTTGTCTCTATTCTTTTCTATTGGATCACTCATACTGTTAGATTATTTACCACTCAGAATTTTTATATTAGATAGTGGTACTGTTAGTGCACTGGCTCTCTATTACTTTTATTCTGAACATTTTGATGTTCTTACCTTTATAAATTAGTTTATCGCCTATGAATGAGGTGACAATCCATTTATTTATAAGACAGTAGTTTGGGACTCATCTCTGTATAATAATAATAACACCGGTTTGAGCTAAACATACTATGATCCGATTAAGTTCCTCCCATTATTATGATGCCCTAAGCTTCAGGCCAATCACTCAACGCCTCTGTCACTCCATTAACATCAGTTATGTCCGTGTAACGTTATAACAGCCACACACTTTCCTTCTATTAACACTAGTTACATTGCCATAACGTTACCACTCCATTACACTTCATTTTGATGCCAAATATTCACTCCTAATGTTAAAGTATAATACAAATATCACAGGCACCTTGTTCATCTCTTCAAACTTACACATGTTACCATTATATTCACACCGATCTGTGGATTGAATATTTGATTATTGCATTATCGGAATATATAAGTCATTTTTGACACTTATCCGATTACCCTCATGACGTTCTGATCTTAAGGCCTATCATTTAACTCCTTTGTATTCCTACTAACATCGGCCATATACTCACTACGTCATCACGTCACAACACCCATCTATTCCATTCAAGTACTGAGTAACTACCTATAAAGTTTGATGTCAGCAAACACTTACTATACAAAGTATAACCCAACTGATTTATTCCCAAAACTCATATCTGCGGAATCAGCTGAGAGCGTTACACCAACTGATTATTTTTGGAGTTGATTGTAGACGCCGTCCCTTTCAGACACTTATGATGACTGCGCTCATAGGAGAATTATACAAACATTTTTCACACTGCAGGTACCCCACTAATTATTAAAACATAGGTAAAGGACCTAGGTGAAGAAAACAACTTATATTTAGATATGAAACACTTTAGTACTCATAGGATTCTGAAAAATTAATTTATGGCGATTTAGGGTGATCATTTTATTATTTTTTATTTATTACTCAGCTGGGTTTATATTGTATATTATGACAAGAGTAGACACACACACTCCCCCCTACCCTATCATATACATACGATTGGGCTAGATTGGATTTTTCTATCTAGGATGTTGATTTCTATTTTAGATACAGTATATATATACCTGTATACCATTTTTACAGATTATAATTTTTACCTGGGATGTTGTTCTTTATTACACCTGTCATATTATTGATGCACCTGTATCTTGATATTGAATTTATGTTATTTTTATGTCAACATATTGATTGAACTGTGATGTCAGTAAATACTATTCCTTTATGATAGGCTATGACTCATCCAGCATGTTTACCTGGTAACTCCCATTTTAGGTGTAGCTCATCACACTAATTGTCTAAATGGATTGTTTGTATGGCATTTATAGCAAGTGTTTAGTATTATGTTTTATATTCTTTTTACTAAGCCTGATGAAACAGCCACTGGTTGGCTGAGAATTGGAAACGTGTTGCTAACATTTTTTAACCTTTTAAATAAAGTAAGTTTTACTACTTACCACTTGCTGCCTGTTTGATATCTACCATTTACATCTTAAATGCGCTATTGGACTACTGAGAGTTCCTGTATACCGGTGATTAAGTCTACTGGGTGACCACATTGATCCCAGTTTGCCTCTGTAGCACCAAGGGAGGTGCTCCATCAAATGTGAGTGCATTTCATCTATTTTACTATTCATTTGCATCAGCAATACTAGGCCATATAGGCACCCTCTTGTGCTTTGTATTGTCCTCTACAGATCACAACACATCCATCGGACGTCAGTTTTCTGGATGACTGCTATTGACCCCAGATTGCTCCATCTACACCACTAGGGTTGTCTTATCTCATGTGAGTGCAATCATCACACATTTTTTATTTCAAAATACTTCCAACAATATTGGGCCATATGGCGCTTCTGTCCACTTCTATTACTGCCTATACCCATATCGCAGGAGGTACAAGTAAAGAGGTTTATCCTAGTGAGTGACTGTCTATACTGGCCAGTACATTCACCAGAACCCTGAACGACAAGCCTGCATTTAGAAGGACATTTTAGATACCAGGCCAGCAGGTGTAGACTACAGATCTTACTACCCTTATTACCGCCAACATGGCAGCACAGAACAAACCCAAAGGGGACAAGGCAACAAAGTCTGTTACCGTACAAAGGAACAAATTTAATGCATTTGTCAAGCCCTTTGAAGGGCTAGGCCTGGTAATGTGGACATAGCCACAACAGACAATATGGATAGTACAGACCATACTACATTTAATACAGAGGACCAAGTCACAACAATTACCAAAGCAGACCTTAGTTCTCTGCCCACCAAAGATGATCTCAACTACTTTATGGCTCAAATGAACAATACTATAAAAGAGGGTTTAGCAGAAGTGAAATGAGAATTAAATGCACTGGGACACAGAGTTCTCCAGATGGATGAGCAGATTGAAGAGACTTCTAAGACCTCTGACAACATGGCAATTGCCTTAGAACAACAGAACACCACCATATTGCAACTGCAAGCACAGGTAGAAGATCTCGACAACAGGGGTTGACGTCAAAATCTCCGTATCAGAGGGGTGCCCGAACAAATCTAGTCTGCACAAATACCATCCTACCGGCAGAACCTATTTAAATATCTTCTAGATATGAAAGCTGACAACATCATTCTGATAGATAGGGCACATCAAGCTTTGTGGGCTAGACCCCTCCATCAACCCACCTCCCCAGAGACATTGTTTTGTGTTGCCACAAATTTTTGGATAAGGAGAGGATTCTCCAGGCTGCACGATTCATATTTGGAGAAGATTCTATCATGCTGATCTCAGTACACTTACGTTGGCGAAACGTAAAGTAGCCTGATATTTAACCCTGCATCTCTCAGAATTGGACATTCCATACAGGTGGGGTTTCCTGTTCACCATAAAAGTGATAAGGGGGGACAAAACCTATATCTTCAAAGACTGAGAGGACCTGGAAACCTTTTGTAAACAGCTGGGAATCCCTCAACCATCTCTCCCGCTACTAAAAGACAGCAACAAAGAGGACAGAGTCCAATCAAATCTCCCACCTAGGCCGCAGCGCTCTGAGTGGTCTACAGTCCCAAAGGAAAAAATAAACGCAATACCCTCCGCACAGAACCAGAAATGTGGAGAAACGGATCCAACCTGAGGGTTTCTACTAGAGAGCAAAATTAGTCACTCCTTACCATCTGGCAACCAGGATGGACACAGGATCTTGCCATATATAACCGGTTCTAGGATGCACTCCATAAATCCTTCATGAGACTGATCAAAATCTTAAATATTTGGGCCATTAGCAACACCAATATCCACTGATCCCCTCCCCCCCAATATGACCATTCCCAGAGACAAGGTTAGTTCATACGCCGACCAGAGGTTCATTACCCCACCAAGGGTAGTACCAGAGCTACCAGTTACTTTGTTTTTTTGGAATATATCATTTTTTAATATCCTGACAAATACAAACCAGGCAATATCTGTTGTATTTTTCCAGATCAAGGTTTGGATTATGTTATGTTATAATGTTAATTTAGTTTTTTTATCTGTCGGCACAGTGTTCACCATGAGGGGATTGTTAGGCTACCATATCTCCTGTCCTTCTCTCTGTTCCCATGTCTTTCTTTGGACCTCTCTGTGGGGGCTTGCTAGAAACTCACCTGACCAGCTAGAGCAGGTAAGAGATCTGCTACATATGCACTGGATACACCTACACAGACACTCATGACTGAGAAGAGACCCATTTTTTTAAGGCAGACAAAACAAAATTCACATCTAAAACTCACCCTCTGAGTATTTTTAATTCCCTCTCTACCAAAAAGAAAAATGGGGTAGGCATACTTTTTCATAAAAATATTCAATTCACATTGTTGAACAAAGTATGGACGAAGAGGGTAGAATATTAATCCTGATAGGCACCCTTTTTAACAACCCAGTAACCCTGGTGAATGTATACGCCCCCAATAGCAATAAATACAGATTGTACCGCAAGTTATTGACAATGGTTCCGAGCAATAGGAAGGGACCCTTGATAATGGGAGGGGACCTAAATATAACTCTTGACCCCAAGTTAGACACATCCACAGGTAACCCCCTAACACAAACAAGGGCACCAAATGCGACATATGACTGCTTATCACAGCTGGGTCTAATAGACATTTGGAGAGTGCAACACAATGCTCAAAGAAACTACACCTTTTACTCCCATCCTTGGACAGTTTACACGATGATAGATTATCTGCTTATAGATAGAAATCACCTCTCCTTAGTTAGAGACTCGGATATGACCACTCATGAATAAGTCTTGACCTGAGATGGCCCAACCATCCCATTACTCCATTCATATGAAGAATGGATGATTCTCTACTTCACTCTCCGTCCACCTTGGAACCCCTCACAAAAACAATAAATGAATACTTTAGCATTAATGCTACCCTGGACATGAGTCCGAACACAATTTGGAATGCCCATAAGGCCGTTCTGAGAGACGAGTTCATCAAACACTCAGTGTTCAGGAGGAAAACATATTATAGGAACACTGAAGCGCTCTCCAAGCAACTTTATAATTTGGAATTTAGGCATAAAAACACCCCATCAGATCTTCCGACTTACACTCAACTACTGAAGGTTAGGCAAGACCTTAAAAACATATCAACCAAAGAGGCACAAAGAAAGGCCCTTAACATCAGGAAATTATATGCATATGAAGGTAACCGAGCAGGCCCCCTCTTGGCAAAACTGCTAAGGCCCCAAACGCTGAGATCCCAAATACCCAAACTGGTGACCACGACAATAAACAGATTGCCAATCATTTTAGTAAATTCTACTCAAAATTATATAATCTGGACACAGGAAACACACCTGACCGGTTAGAGCAGATGCAACGCTATATAGGGAAGGCAGACTTACCTAAACTTGATTCCCCACAGAGGGATACTCTGGAGGAGCCAATATCGCTGACTGAGGTACTCAAAGCGATTTGTGAATTACCCATAGGGAAGGCTCCCAGCCAGACAGCTTCTCAAATGCTTACTACAAGTCCTTCAGGAAAATCCTGGCCCCACATTTATTGATGTTATTTAACGCCTTAGATGACAAACACACACTTACACAAGAAATGCTAATGGCACATATTTCGGTGATCCCGAAACCGATTAAGAATCCTACAGACCCGGGCAGTTATAGACCCATTTCCCTCCTTAACACAGATATCAAGATCCTGGTCAAGATCTTAGCCAACCGCATTAATAGAATTCTGAATACCCCCATCCACACAGACCAGGTGGGTTTTGTCCCAGGGAGGGAGGCAAGGGATAACACCATCAAGGCAGTTACTCTGGCCTCATGTCTCATGTGCTAAACATAAAAAAATTCCATCAGTCCTCATAGTGATGGATGCTGAAAAAATGTTTGATCGCATAAGTTGGGATTTCCTGAGGGAAACCCTCAGATCTCAGGGATTTGGCCCCAACATGATAACCCATATTTTTTAGCCTTTATGCGCACCCCTCAGCTAAAGTCAAGGTGAATGGAATGTTGTCAGTCTCCTTTAACATCCGCAATGGTAAAAGTCGGAAAGTACAACAGGACTTAAAAGCGTGGGCGGCAAAACCGATTACTTGGTGGGGAAGAACCCAATGCATTAAGATGACTACCTTGCCCAGGATCTTGTACATGTTCCAAAGACTCCCTATTCCCATACCCAAATAGTTCAGCTCACAACTGCAGAAGCATATTAATGTATTCATCTGGGGTAAACTTAGACCCAGGATCCGCAGGGACACTATGTATAGGGCATATGGAGATGGAGGACTGGGCTTACCCTGCATCACAGATTACCTAGACTCAGTAACCCTAGAAAGGCTGATAGATTGGCACAGATCTAAGGACTCCAAGGCATGGGTGGCAATTGATTCGCACATACTCAGGGTCCCAGATGTAAAGTCTTTATGTTGAATCCCTACAGACCTTAGGCCTCCCCAGTGCACAGCACTGGAGATCCACTGTTGTGTGTTTGATTCATGTGATTCAATAGTACAGCGTAGAAAACACTTTTTGGGTGCACGCTCTCCTCTTTTCCCAATCCCCATGAACGCAGAGTTGATAGGAGGGCTAGATAAAGGACAACAGAGACTGACAGAATGGGGCTACACCACCCCTTTCAAAGAGTTCACTACACAGGAGAAACCTAAGAACAGAGAAGACCTGGGGACAGTGGCTGGGGGCAGGTACTCGAACTGGCTTAAACATTCACAACTGGCTCACTTTATCCACACCTCCCCATTTAAAAAAGATTTCCTGAGAGACCTCCCTCCCTTTGAAAATTACTGCACCAAACTAGGGGGAGACACTCACTATCATTAGCCAGAAAGATAATACAGACTGAACACACGCTACAGCTCCCTATATACACATACAAATGGCAGCAAGACCTAGATAGAGAAATATCAAGGGAAGAGTGGCACAAAATATTTTTACAGACAAAGCGAGCTTCAACTTCCCCTCAAAAACTAGAATTAAACTTTAAAGTCCTAATGCGCTGGTACCTTACCCATTCAAGGTTGCAATCTATCTAACCCAATGCAACAGAAAAATGTTGTATGGGCTGTGGTGAGAGGGGAGGCTACCTTCACATGTGGTGGTCTTGTACCAAAATACAACCCTCCTGGCGAGCAATAGAAAAACATCTTCAATCCCTGCTTTCTAGAGAGTTTTCTTTGACACCCAGAATAGCCCTACTGAACGACCTGCCAAAACTCCCCTGCAAACTTAAACTTACTCTACTACAGATAGGAATGACAGGAGCCAAGGCTCTGATAGCCCTTCACTGGAAAACTTAATACTCCCCAACAATATCTAACTGGACAGAGAAAATAACTGACTTGTTTGTTCTGGAGGAGTATGGTTACACTAAAAGGAAGAAATGAAACTTCCTAGCAGAGGTACGCTTCCTTTGGGAAAACTGCCTCGCACACACAGAAATAGGGTCTACACAAGCAACTACAAATGACAATTGACAGACAATTTATATTTCTGCTGTGGCATGTCATCCCCCTCTTTTTACCTCCCTTTGAGGGAACATGTTGGTCTCCCACAGTTATTTACAATTACGCAGGCTCTTCCTGAGAGACAGAGCAGGTTCCATGAATGTCATGGTCCGCGCAACACTTTAGGATGTTAAACATCACCTCTAGGTTGTTCTGAATAGCCACGAGATACGATGGAGATGGCTATCACATACAGTCAAGGTACACAGACAGTAAAGAGAGGGGGCACAGGGATCGGGGGGGGGGGGCATGGGGCAACGGAAATGTATTACTTGCAAAAGCATAATAATCAGGACACAAGGGTGAGACATGGGACCATACAATGGAGATAAGTAGGAACCCCTGATTTCCTCAGAAGTAGTTGAGATTTACACTACTCTCTTTCGCTGCTCCCCTGCATGGGAAGAACTTCAAATGTCTGATATTTTTTCTTTTTTTCTTTTTTCCTTTCCTTTTTTCTTTCACAGTTTAAATTGAAAATATCATCTGATTAGCAATGTGTTAAAACTAGGTTGATAACTCACCATCAGCTATAAGTTATTGTGACTATGTTTTGTTTTTTACCATAAAGCTGTATCATGCCATTTGGATGTTAATAAAAGGTGTACAAGGCCCAACCAAATGCCGTTTTCTGGGCAATTTTTAGAGTAGTTTTTTGTGTGAAAAAGAGCTGCCATTCTAAGAGCTATTGCTATAGTTTATTTTAGTGTTAGCATAGTTATTTTTTAAGTGAGGCTAATAGACAATAAACTGTGGGTGTTTTAATGTTTTTTTTTTATAATGGTAGGTTTTTTGTTTTCTGTAATGTTAGATTTTTTTAAAATGTAATATTTTTTTTAATGTAATGTTATTTTTTTTTGTGATAACTTAGAGAGTGTTAGGTTAGTTGTGTCAGAGGAGTTAGCTGGTTAGGTGGTTTAGAGGTGAGTCAGTACTTTGTGATGTGGAGGTGTGGCGGTTGAGGGGTGAATAGCGTAAAGGGGTACTTTGCAATGTGGGTGTGTGGCGGTTTAGCAGTTAATAGTGTAGAGAGCTACTTTGCAATGTGGGTTTGTGCTGGTTTAGTGGTTAATAGTGTAGTGGGGACGCTTTGGTGGTCTATGTGGCAGCTTAGGGGTTATTAGAGTAAGGGGCATATGGTGATTTGGTTTAGCACGCAAGTATGGGTGTTTTTTCTGCAGTACATTAACGTGGTCAATGTAGAGTACATTAACGTGGTCACGATATTCTAACGTTGGCCCTTGCGTGCATTGGGTTGCGCAAGAGTATTTTTTTTTTTTTACTTTCAACTTGTAATATATGTGCTCCACTCGTAATCGAGCCCTCTATTTTTATAAGATAGATCTACTGATTTACTTTTAAAAAATGTCAACATTTAAAAGGATATTAAAATCTTGTCATCTCTAATGCCACATTTTTCATATGCTGGCATTTTGATATCTGCAATGAGTTATACATTGACATAATTACAGCCAAAAACCTTAAGCATGGTAGCCCTAACTGTGTGTGCAAGTTCGACTGTTCACAGCAACCATATAGCCCTTTCTGTGTGTACCTGCACAGGGGAAGCTACTGAACCTTTATGCCGGACGTGACACACACACACACATATGTATATATATATTGTATATACAGTACACTAGGTGGCACACGGTATAAAGGATATACTCTTTATTAGAGCAATGTTTCAGGGCACCTGCCCCTTTCTCAAGCTAATCACAAATACATATTACACACAATTTATAAGCACAACAGTAAAACAGGTGTCCAATTAGCATGCATGGGAGGGGTTAAGAAAAAAAATAACATCATTACAGATCATTTCATTAAACATTGAAACACTAAACATTAACCCTTGATTCATTATGGGTGTATCAGACTACCTGATTAAAAACAAATGCAGCAAAACAACCACCACAATTAGTTGACATATATATCCAATAGAAGATAAATATCAACTTGTACATGTGGATACTAACTGAGAACATATACCAATGCAAATTTAAATTAAAGGAAGGAGATCAAACTCCCTATTAAGACCCTTGGGGAACATAGTGTTGAGACGTCAAATCCATTTGGCTTCTCTTTCAAGGAGGTCCCTATCTCTGTCGCCCAGAGATAGGGACCTCCTTGAAAGAGAAGCCAATTGGATTTGTACCCAGACCTGTCTGGGGTTAACTGCCTGTGACTCTGGGGACAGCACAGCTACCTGTGAGTGCCAGTGAGCACCCAGGGCTGAGCATGTTGCAGGGTCATTGGATGTGTACCCGGTCCTGTATGAGAGTGAAGTCACCTTCCATGTTTTGTATATGTCTGGAGTGATTACATAAGCCTGTGCACCCTTCACTTGTTCCCAGTTTGTTGGATTGAGAGCTTGCATTGTGTGGCTGTTTTAGGGTCCCAGGTTTTTGGAAGGGACCTTGTCGTTGTACCTGGGCTTGTTCCATTTAGCCAAATGTGGTAAATAACCCATCCATTTTTGCTTTTAATCTTAGCTGAGAGCTTCTAAGTGAGTGCTAGACTTTCTCTGTGTGTTGTATTAATTTGTTTTGTAATTTTCCCTATGGTTCTTGCACCCAGACCTCTCTGGGGTTAATTGCCTGTGACTCTGGGGACAGCCCAGCTACCTGTGAGTGCCAGTGAGCACCCAGGGCTGAGCATGTTTCAGGGTCATGGGATGTGTACCCGGTCCGGTATGAGAGTGCAGTCCCCTTCCGTGTTTTGTATATGTATGGGGTAATTACATAAGCCTGTGCACCCTTCACTTGTTCCCAGTTTGTTGGATTGAGAGCTTGCATTGTGGAAGGGACCTTGTTGTGGTACCTGAGCTTGTGCCATTTGGCCAAATGCGGCAACTAATCCTTCCATTTTTGCTTTTAATCTTAGCTGAGAGCTTGTAAGTGAGTATTGGACTTTCTCTGGCCTAGATTTAGAGTTGGGCGGTAGCCGTCAAAACCAGCGTTAGAGGCTCCTAACGCTGGTTTTGGGCTACCGCCGGTATTTAGAGTCAGTCATTAAAGGGTCTAACGCTCACTTTCCAGCCGCGACTTTTCCATACCGCAGATCCCCTTACGTCATTTGCGTATCCTATCTTTTCAATGGGATCTTTCTAACGCCGGTATTTAGAGTCGTGGCTGAAGTGAGCGTTAGAAATCTAACAACAAAACTCCAGCCGCAGAAAAAAGTCAGTAGTTAAGAGCTCTCTGGGCTAACGCCGGTTTATAAAGCTCTTAACTACTGTGCTCTAAAGTACACTAACACCCATAAACTACCTATGTACCACTAAACCGAGGCCCCCCCACATCGCCGCCACTCTATTAATTTTTTTTAACCCCTAATCTGCCGACCACCACCTACGTTATACTTATGTACCCCTAATCTGCTGCCCCTAACACCGCCGACCCCTATATTATATTTATTAACCCCTAACCTGCCCCCCACAACGTCGCCGCCAGCTACCTACAATAATTAACCCCTAATCTGCAGACCGCAAAGCGCCGCCACCTACGTTATCCTTATGTACCCCTAATCTGCTGCCCCTAACACCGCCGACCCCTATATTATATTTATTAACCCCTAATCTGCCCCCCTCAACGTCGTCTCCACCTGCCTACACTTATTAACCCCTAATCTGCCAAGCGGACCGCACCGCTACTATAATAAAGTTATTAACCCCTAATCCGCCTCACTCCCGCCTCAATAACCCTATAATAAATAGTATTAACCCCTAATCTGCCCTCCCTAACATCGCCGACACCTAACTTCAATTATTAACCCCTAATCTGCCGACCGAATCTCGACGCTACTGTAATAAATGGATTAACCCCTAAAGCTAAGTCTAACCCTAACACTAACACTCCCCTAACTTAAATATAATTTAAATCTAACAAAATAAATTAACTCTTATTAAATAAATTATTCCTATTTAAAGCTAAATACAGGTAAGATACAGGTAAGATACCCGGCGAGGTGAAGATAAGGTAGGAAGATCTTCAGGGGCTTAGTGTTAGGTTTATTTAAGGGGGGTTTGGGTTAGATTAGGGTTATGTGGGTGGTGGGTTGTAATGTTGGGGGGGGTATTGTATGTGTTTTTTTTACAGGCAAAACAGCTGAATTCTTTGGGGCATGCCCCGCAAAGGGCCCTGTTCAGGGCTGGTAAGGTAAAAGAGCTTTGAACTTTTTTAATTTAGAATAGGGTAGGGCATTTTTTTATTTTGGGGGTCTTTGCTATTTTATTAGGGGGCTTAGAGTAGGTGCAATTAGTTTAAAATTGTTGTAATATTTTTCTAATGTTTGTAAATATTTTTTTATTTTTTGTAACTTAGTTCTTTTTTATTTTTTGTACTTTAGTTAGTTTATTTCATTGTATTTATTTGTAGATATTGTATTTAATTAATTTATTGATAGTGTAGTGTTAGGTTTAATTGTAGATAATTGTAGGTATTTTATTTAATTAATTTATTGATCGTGTAGTGTTAGGTTTAATTGTAACAGGTTAGGATTTATTTTACAGGTAATTTTGTAATTATTTTAACTATTTTAGCTATTAAATAGTTCTTAACTATTTAATAGCTATTGTACCTGGTTAAAATAAATACAAAGTTACCTGTAAAATAAATATAAATCCTAAAATAGCTACAATATAATTATAATTTATATTGCAGCTATATTAGGGTTTATTTTACAGGTAAGTATTTAGCTTTAAATAGGAATAATTTATTTAATAAGAGTTAATTTATTTCATTAGATTTAAATTATATTTAACTTAGGGGGGGTGTTAGTGTTAGGGTTAGACTTAGCTTTAGGGGTTAATCCATTTATTACAGTAGCGGCGAGATTCGGTCGGCAGATTAGGGGTTAATAATTGAAGTTAGGTGTCGGCGATGTTAGGGAGGGCAGATTAGGGGTTAATACTATTTATTATAGGGTTATTGAGGCGGGAGTGAGGCGGATTAGGGGTTAATAACTTTATTATAGTAGCGGTGCGGTCCGCTCGGCAGATTAGGGGTTAATTATTGTAGGCAGGTGGAGGCGACGTTGAGGGGGGCAGATTAGGGGTTAATAAATATAATATAGGGGTCGGCGGTGTTAGGGGCAGCAGATTAGGGGTACATAGGGATAATGTAGGTAGCGGCGGTTTACGGAGCGGCAGATTAGGGGTTAAAAAAATATGCAGGTGTCAGCGATAGCGGGAGCGGCAGATTAGGGGTTAATAAGTGTAAGGTTAGGGGTGTTTAGACTCGGGGTACATGTTAGAGTGTTAGGTGCAGACGTAGGAAGTGTTTCCCCATAGAAAACAATGGGGCTGCGTCAGGAGCTGAACGCGGCTTTTTTGCAGGTGTTAGGTTTTTTTTTCAGCTCAAACAGCCCCATTGTTTTCTATGGGGGAATCATGCATGAGCACGTTTTTGAAGCTGGCCGCGTCCGTAAGCACCGCTGGTATCGAGAGTTGCAGTGGCGTTAAATTATGCTCTATGCTCCCTTTTTGGAGCCTAACGCACTGAAAACCCAGCCATTCTGTGAACTCTAAATACCAGCGGTATTTAAAAGGTGCGGGAGAAAAAAAGCATGCGTAGCTAACGCACCCCTTTGGCCGCAGAACTCTAAATCTAGGCGTCTGTGTGTTGTATTAATTTGTGTTCTAATTTTCCTTATGGTTCTTGCACCCAGACCTGTCTGGGGTTAACTGCCTGTGACTCTGGGGACAACACAGCTTCCTGTGAGTGCCAGTGAGCACCCAGGGCTGAGCATTTTGCAGGTTCATGGGATATGTACCTGGTCTGGTATGAGAGTGCACACCCCTTCCGTGTTATATATATATATATATATATATATATATATACTCACTGGACACTTTATTAGATACACCTTGCTAGTACCAGGTTGGTCCCCCTTTTGTCTTCAGAACTGCCTTAATTCTTTGTGGCATAGATGCAACAAGGTATTGGAAACATTCCTCAGAGATTTTGGTCCATATTGACAGCATCACCCAGTTGCTGCAGATTTGTCGACTGCACATCCATGATGCAAATCTCTCGTTACACCACATCCCAAAGGTGCTCTATTGGATTGAGATCTCATGACTTTGGAGGCCATTGGAGTACAGTGAAATCATTGCCAAGAAACCAGTTTGATATGATTTGAGCTTTATGACATGGTGCATTAACCTGCTGGAAGTAGCCATCAACAGGATGGATCCATGCTTTCATGTTGCTAACGCCAACTTCTGACCCTACCATCTGAATGTTGCAGCTGAAATTGAGATTCATCAGACCAGGCAACGTTTTTCCAATCTTCTATTGTCCAAGTTTGGTGAGCCTGTGCAATTATTAGCCTCAGTTTCCTGTTCTTAGCTGACAGGAAAGGCCCCCGGTGTGGTCTTCTGCTGCTGTAGCCCATCTGCTTCAAAGTTCAACATGTTGTGTGTTCAGAGATGGTACTCTGCATACCTTGGTTGTAACGAGTGGTTATTTGAGCTACTGTTGCCTTTCTATCATCTTGAACCAGTCTGCTCATTCTCCTCTGACCTCAACAAGGCATTTTCATCCACACAACTGCCGCTCACTGAATATTTTCTCTTTTTCGGACCATTCTCTGTAAACCCTAGAGATGGTTGTGCGTGAAAATCCCAGTAGATCAGCGGTTTTTTAAATACTCAGATCAGCCTGTTTGGCACCAACAACCATGTCACGTTCAAAGTCACTTAAATCCCCTTTCCTCCCTATTCTGAAGCTCGGTTTGAACTTAAGCAAGTCGTTTTCACCACATCTAGGGACGAGATTAGATATGCTGCGTAACAGCTGAAACCCACGTCGACTGTAATTTTCCCTCGCACATCTGGGAATCCCATAAACCCCAACAGCAGTTCATAAACTGCCATAAGTCGAATAAACTAACGATGTCCAGAAATGTGCGTAAATACAAACTTCTGGAGTCGCCAGTGACTTACGGCACTTTAGAAACTGCCGGCGCCTAAAAAAAAGTCAAATCTCCTGTAAAAGTCTAACTCGCCTCCCAAAAAGAAACCTGACACGTAAAACCCCTATACCCGCCATCAGCCTCATATCGGAACTAATAATAAATGTATTAACCCCTAACCTGCCAACCCCCCACATCGCAATCTAACTAATTAAACGATTAACCCCTAATCCGCCATCCCCCGACATCGCAATCTAACTAATAAATGTATTAACCCCCAATCCACCATTCACCCACAACGACAACTACCGAATTACACTATTAACCCTTATCCGCCATTCACCCACATCGCAATCTACCTAATAAAACTATTAAGCCCTAATCCGCCAATCCCACACAATGCAAAGTACCTAGCAACACTATTAACCACTAAACCGCCAACCCACACAGCGCATTAAACCTAATTAACCTATTGACCCCTAAACCGCCAACCCCCCAGGCCCCCACAACGCAAATAACTAATTTAATTACTAAGCTCCCAAACCTAACACCCCCCAAATTAACACCACATACCTAAAATAAATAAATAAATACTGTTACAATTAAAATTAAAAATAGTTTACCATTGCTTAAAAAAACAAACCTAAGATTAAATTAAATTAATCTAAAAACAAACCCACAAAAAATAAAATAAAATCCTAAATCTAACCCCCAAATAGGTACTCACCGTTCCTGAAGTCCGGCAGAGAAAGTCTTCTTCCAAGCGGTAAAGTCTTCTTCCATCGCGGCGACCTCTTCTATCTTCATCCAGGACCAAGCCGGCATGGAGCAGAGGTGACCGTGGAAATGGACTGTGACTGCGGAGCCATCGAGCCTGGAAATACTCTTCATACGATCAGTGCCACACACTGAGGATTGAATTCAAGGTACCTATTTAAATATAGAGTACCTTGCTTTCCTATTGGCTGATAAGAGCTACTGAAATCCTATTGGCTGATTTGCAGCCAAATAAAGGCAGTAAACGAGCTGAATGTCCTATTAAGGGCAATGCCCATACAAATGCCCCTTTAAGGGCAATGGGTAGTTTATTTATTTTTTAGTGTTAGGTTTATTTTATTTTGGGGGGTTTGGTGGGTGGGGGTTTATACTGTTATGGGGACTTAGTATTTATCTAATGTAAAATATATGTTTAACTTAGGGCAATGCCCTACAAAGGGCCATTTTAAGGGCTATTGTAAGTTAAGTTTAGATTAGGGGGTGTTTTCATTTTGGTGGGGCTTTTTACATTTTCATAGGGATTAGGTTTAATTTTTTTAATTTAGATAATTTGATTTATTATTTTCTGAAATGTTAGACTTTCTTATTTTTTGTAATTTTAGATTAATTAAAAATTTTTTTTTTTTTTAAAGTAATGTTAGGTTTTTATTTTAATTGTAATGTAGTGTTTTTTTAATTTTAGGTAATTGGGTTTAATTTAGGGGGTGTTAGGTTAGGGGGCTTAGTAATTAAATTTGTTATTTGCATAGTGGGGGGTTAGTGGTTTAGAAGTTAATAGATTTATTAGGTTTATTGCGTTGTGAGGTTTGGCGGATTAGGGTTTAATAGTTTAATTAGGCATATTGCGTTGTGGGTGTTGGCGGATTAGGGGCTAATATACTTTATTAGTTATTGCGGTCGAGGATTGCGGTTGACAGGTAGATATTGCTTATGTTTGTAATACTTTCAGGGAGATACGGTGCTCACATTTTCAGCGTTAGGCTTGCTGCGCCTGCCTATGTGTGGCGAAGTTAAAATGGAGTAAATTGCCTCCATTTTTGCCGCTTAAGTCCTTGCGCTGAATATGTAAAACCGATTTGTGAAGCGTTCTATGTTAGCTTATGAGAGTAAAATTTGCGTGCAACAAGTAAAATATACGCGCCGCATTTATATGCGGTGCCATATATGTGATAGCAATATCCAACTAAAAACCGGCGATGCCGGCTTTTGTAGGCGCCGCCGCATATGTAATCGCGCCCTAGATGCCTGAATGCATTGAGTTGCTGTCATGTGATTGGCTGATTAGCAATTTGTGTTAAATGCAAATACAATTAAAACAGATGCAAAACAACGACTACAGTCTACAGATACTTTAAAGCAAAAACAAGTGTCTAATTCATTAAATTATATCAAATTTGCAATACTGATCTTAGCTTACTATGGAGTGACAATCTTTCTGCTGTTGATAATTTCCATGATATTAGATCTTCCCCATATTGGAAATGCTAACCCCTTCACAACGGCTGCCATATCTTGTATGTTGGCTGTCTGTAGCTATTCCAGGGCTGTGGCATGCAGAAATAATACAGTCTCCCCACTCCTACAGCCTTTGAAGTGCCACAAAGGAGTTAAAATCCCCACAAAAATATTGATCACCAAAAACTGAAATGAGTTAATAGGGTTTATGCAGCCCATGTTATTGTGTGGCAATTGTATACAGTGGTGTTTCTGATAAGTGTAAAACAATATGAATGTAATTTGTATATTGGCATAATGGTTATACTGGGCATGTTAGCTCAATGTTTTAAAAATTTTAATATTTTAAAGGTTTTTATTAAAAATATGTAAGCATTGATTGAGAAAACCTTTTTTTCTAATTTGCAAATATTTTCATCTAAAATCAAGAAGTACATTACGGAAAGTTATTTTCCATAAATGCCCTGTATAGGGATGTTAACAGTTCTCATACTGTAAATCATGAAACTGCTGGGTTTAAGGTGTCAGCAAAAGTTCCAAAATTCCCTGTACAGTGCAGTGCTCTGGCCCCTAGCACCCCAAAATAAGCACTACAGTGGGGGAAAAATGAGAGGCTGCCTCAAATAGGAAAACTCACATAACTCTATTGGTGGATGTGGACATGTCTTCTCCATTAGCATAAACAACTAAATCTGATTTTAGTTCTAACAAGAACATCTATTTTTGAAAAATTAAAAAATAATTTTAAAATACCCATTTTTGAAACAACAGACTAAATATGACCATAATGCCCCTTTAAGTAGAGACAATAATTGTTAAGAATAGTGAACCTGCAACATGTATGTCTTTTCTATCATCTATCTATATATGTATGTATCTATCTATCTATCATCTATCTATCTGTTTATCTGTCTGTGTGTCTGTCTGTATGTAAGCATTTCTGTCTGTCTGCCTGTCTGAATGTACTGTATGTCTTTCTGTCTGTCTGTCTGTCTTTCTGTTTATCTGTCTATGTCTGTCTGGCTTCCTATATTTATTTCTATCTATCTATCTACCTATCTATCTATCTATCTATGTTTCACTTAACTGATGTTCTGTATTTCTTTAACTACAATGTAACTGTTAAACTATTTCTAGCTGATAAATATATATTACATGTAAACTTACATAAATATAAATGTAAACATATCGTGTGGCGTTTCCATAATCTGACCTCTAAATAAAGTAAAATACAATGAGAAACATGATGTTCAGAAGACAGTTACAGTCAGGATGACAAGGCGTGTTGGCACTGTAACATATGCAGTTTATTTTAATGCAGCTAACTCTTGTTTTTGTAGCTCTGAAACTTTAAGTAGTTGACATAGTGCCAGCATGATTAGAATCGGCCCTCCTTATTTCCAAGCTGACACAACATGTTTTAAGCAGATGAGTGTTCAATTTCATTACATTAACAGCATCACTATGAGCTCTTTGATGCATCGCCCCAGTGCTTAGTAATTTTGTAACAGGTTGGAAATGGATGAGGGGTAAAATGAGACCTGGTTTCCATAGTTACAAATACCCACCTCTTATTTTTGAGTTACCAGAGTAGCAGAAGGCGACATTTAGCCATAGGGCATAAGAAGTGGATTCCAAAATATGCTGTAAAAGCCACAGACCTAGTAAAATTCAGGATGACTCTAAGTAACATTAAATATAAAGTTAATATTCAAAGTGCACGAATATTGATTACAAGATTATCCACAAAAATGTTATAGAACAAATGTGTAAATGAATGTAAAAAAAACAAAGAAATGTGGAACAGTGAAAAAATAAAAGTTTAAAGTGAGCTCAAGGCCTCTAGTTATCAATGTCTGTCGGATCTGATCCGACAGTGCGGATCAGGTCCGACAGACATAGCTGAATATGGCGAGCAATACGCTCGCCATATTCAGCATTGCACCAGCAGCTCACAAGAGCTGCTGGTGCAACGCCGCCCCCTGCAGACTCGCAGGCGGACAGGTTATGGAGCAGCGGTCTTTGTGACCGCTGCTTCATAACTGCTGTTTCTGGGGAAACACTTCCTAAGTCTGCACCTAACACCCTAACATGCACCCGAGTCTAAACACCCCTAACCTTACACATATTAACCCCTAAGCTGCCGCCCCTGCTATCGCTGACCCCTGCATATTTTTTTAACCCCTAATCTGCCGCTCCGTACACCGCCGCCACCTACGTTATCCCTATGTACCCCTAATCTGCTGCCCCTAACACCGCCGACCCCTATATTATATTTATTAACCCCTAATCTGCTGCCCCCAACGTCCCTGCCACCTACCTACAATTATTAACCCCTAATCTGCCGACTGGACCTCACCACTACTATAATAAAGTTATTAACCCCTAATCCTCCTCACTCCCGCCTCAATAACCCTATAATAAATAGTATTAACCCCTAATCTGCCCTCCCTAACATCACCGACACCTAACTTCAAGTATTAACCCCTAATCTGCCGACCGGACCTCGCCGCTACTCTAATAAATGTATTAACCCCTAAAGCTAAGTATAACCCTAACACTAATACCCCCTAAGTTAAATATAATTTTTATCTAACGAAATAAAATAAATCTTATTAAATAAATTATTCCTATTTAAAGCTAAATGCTTACCTGTAAAATAAACCCTAATATAGCTACAATATAAATAATAATTATATTGTAGCTATTTTAGGATTAATATTTATTTTACAGGCAACTTTGTATTTATTTTAACTAGGTACAATAGCTATTAAATAGTTAATAACTATTTAATAGCTACCTAGTTAAAATAATTACAAAATTACCTGTAAAATAAATCCTAACCTAAGTTACAATTAAACCTAACACTACACTATCATTAAATTAATTAAACTACCTACAATTATCTACAATTAAACCTAACACTACACTATCAATAAATTAATTACATACAAATACCTACAAATAAATACAATTAAATAAACTAACTAAAGTACAAAAAATAAAAAAAGAACTAAGTTACAAAAAATAAAAAAATAATTTACAAACATTAGAAAAACAATTTTAAGCTAATTACACCTACTCTAAGCCCCCTAATAAAATAACAAAGCCCCCAAAATAAAAAATGCCCTACCCTATTCTAAAATAAAAATAGAAAAGCTCTTTTACCTTACCAGCCCTTAAAAGGGCCTTTTGCGGGGCATGCCCCAAAGAATTCTGCTCTTTTGCCTGTAAAAGAAAAATACAATACACCCCCCAACATTACAACCCACCACCCACATACCCCTAATCTAACCCAAACCCCCCATAAATAAACCTAACACTAAGCCCCTGAAGATCTCCCTACCTTGAGTCGTCTTCACCCAACCGGGCACCGATGGACCAAAAGAAGACATCCGGAGTGGCAGAAGACTTCATCCTATCCGGGCAGAAGAGGACATCTGGACCGGCAGAAGTCTTCATCCTATCTGGGCAGAAGAGGACATCCGGACCGGTAGACATCTTCATCCAAGCGGCATCTTCTATCTTCATCCATCCGGAGCGGAGCCATCTTCTTCCATCCGACGCGTATCCATCCTCTTCTACTGACGCCTACTCGCCGAATGACGGTTCCTTTAAATGACGTCATCCAAGATGGCGTCCCTCGAATTCCGATTGGCTGATAGGATTCTATCAGCCAATCGGAATTAAGGTAGGAAAATTCTGATTGGCTGATGGAATCAGCTAATCAGATTCAAGTTCACTCCGATTGGCTGATCCAATCAGCCAATCAGATTGAGTTTGCATTCTATTGGCTGATCGGAACAGCCAATAGAATGCGAGCTGAATCTGATTGGCTGATTCCATCAGCCAATTAGAATTTTCCTACCTTAATTCCGATTGGCTGATAGAATCCTATCAGCCAATCGGAATTCGAGGGACGCCATCTTGGATGACGTCATTTAAAGGAACCGTCATTCATCGAGTAGGCGTCGGTAGAAGAGGATGGATCCGCGTTGGATGGAAGAAGATGGCTCCGCATGGATGAAGATAGAAGATGCCGCTTGGATGAAGATGTCTACCGGTCCGGATGTCCTCTTCTGCCCAGATAGGATGAAGACTTCTGCCGCTCCGGATGTCTTCTTTTGGTAGGGAGATCTTCAGGGGCTTAGTGTTAGGTTTATTTAAGGGGGGTTTGGGTTAGATTAGGGGTATGTGGGTGGTGGGTTGTAATGTTGGGGGGGGTATTGTATGGTTTTTTTACAGGCAAAAGAGCAGAATTCTTTGGGGCATGCCCCGCAAAAGGCCCTTTTAAGGGCTGGTAAAGTAAAAGAGCTTTTCTATTTTTATTTTAGAATAGGGTAGGGCATTTTTTTATTTTGGGGGGCTTTGTTATTTTATTAGGGGGCTTAGAGTAGGTGTAATTAGCTTAAAATTGTTGTAATCTTTTTCTAATGTTTGTAAATTATTTTTTTATTTTTTGTAACTTAGTTCTTTTTTTATTTTTTGTACTTTAGTTAGTTTATTTAATTGTAGGTATTTGTATGTAATTAATTTAATGATAGTGTAGTGTTAGGTTTAATTGTAGATAATTGTAGGTATTTTATTTCATTAATTTATTGATAGTGTAGTGTTAGGTTTAATTGTAACTTAGGTTAGGATTTATTTTACAGGTAATTTTGTAATTATTTTAACTAGGTAGCTATTAAATAGTTATTAACTATTTAATAGCTAGTGTACCTGGTTAAAATAATTACAAAGTTGCCTGTAAAATAAATATTAATCCTAAAATAGCTACAATATAATTATAATTTATATTGTAGCTATGCTAGGGTTTATTTTACAGGTAAGTATTTAGCTTTAAATAGGAATAATTTATTTAATAAGAGTTAATTTATTTAGTTAGATTAAAATTATATTTAATTTAGGGAGGTGTTAGGGTTAGGGTTAGATTTAGCTTTAGGGGTTATTAAATTTATTAGAGTAGCGGCGAGGTCCGGTCGGCAGATTAGGGGTTAATACTTGAAGTTAGGTGTCGGTGATGTTAGGGAGGGCAGATTAGGGGTTAATACTATTTATTATAGGGTTATTGAGGCGGGAGTGAGGCGGATTAGGAGTTAATAACTTTATTATAGTAGTGGTGAGGTCCGGTCGGCAGATTAGGGGTTAATAATTGTAGGTAGGTGGCAGCGACGTTGGGGGGGGGGGCAGATTAGGGGTTAATAAATATAATATAGGGGTCGGCGGTGTTAGGGGCAGCAGATTAGGGGTACATAGGGATAACGTAGGTTGCGGCGGTGTGCGGTCGGCAGATTACGGGTTAAATTTTTTTATTAGAGTGGCGGCGATGTGGGGGGCCTCAGTTTAGGGGTACATAGGTAGTTTATGGGTGTTAGTGTACTTTGTAGCACAGTAGTTAAGAGCTTTATAAACCGGCGTTAGCCCATAAAGCTCTTAACTCCTGACTTTTTCCTGCGGCTGGAGTCTTGTCATTAGATTTCTAATGCTCACTTCAGCCAAGACTCTAAATACCGGCGTTAGAAAGATCCCATTGAAAAGATAGGATACGCAAATGGCGTAGGGGGATCTGCGGTATGGAAAAGTCGCGGCTGCAAAGTGAGCGTTAGACCCTTTCCTGACTGACTCTAAATACCAGCGGGCGGCCAAAACCAGCGTTAGGAGCCCCTAACGCTGGTTTTGACGGCTAACGCAGAACTCTAAATCTAGGCGTATGTATCCTGCCATAAAAGAGACACTGCCATTTTTTTTTTTTGCTTATATGTATTTCAAATGAATTTGTATAGTATGTCATATTATATCATATGTTTGAAATCATATACATATTGCTCTCTCACCATATAAGTATTGTTCCCATAAAAATATCATGTCGTGGTAAAAATCCAGACAACCCAATTTAAAATAATATAGTCTTTTCAATAATAGGGTGTTTTTTACTAGTTTAAGCCAATTAGCAATCGTGGGTGGCTGTGCCCTCTTTCAAAACTTTGGAATGAGCCTTTTTGCTGCATTTAATAAAATTTGATAGAGGTTCTTTCTAATTTTACAGGGAATAAGCGTTCTAGCATTAAACAAAACCCCCTCAGGAGAGAGAGCTAGTTCAACCCCAATAATTTTGCAAATTTGTTTGTGAACTTGGATCCAGAATGCATGTATTATATCACATTCCCACCATATATGATACATCACTCCTTCCTGATCACACCCTCTCCAGCATTTATTATTGCTGGCGTTTGTAAACATATGTTTTAATTTGCTGGGGGTTAAATACCACCTAGTGAGAATTTTGATGTTTGTTTCCAGTGCTGCCGCTGAGTGTGCTGATTTAGCAGTCGCCTGGAACCAAAAGTCCCACTGTTTGTGGGGGATTTCTTTCCCCATCTCTTTTTCCCATCTATATGTGTAGTTTGGTTTAGTGGGGTAATGTGATTTGAGAATGTCTTTATACATTTTGGAGATAATTTTTTTGGGGGGCTGCTATGATGTACATAAGAGTTCAAATGTTGTGCGTGTTCTAAACATATCCTGTTTGAATTTATGCATAGAGAGGTAATGTCGGACCTGATGGTATACAAACCAGGATTGGAATTGATTAATACCTTGCGATAGTAACTCATCTCTTTGTATTAGACGCCCTTTGTCTGTCAACATAAACACAGGTGTATGGTCTAATAGTTTTGTAGGCATGTTTGTATATTGCTGCTTTCCCCATTAGGCAAGTTGAAGTTCTCTATTTGGATAAAGTGTTGTCAGAGGTGAGTAGGTTGAAGTGAAGCGCTTATGTGAGTTACGTATTCTTAACCAAGCTAACCAAGTTTCTTTAATGATTGGGTATTCCACAATTTTTCCTAAAGGGGTTTTTTGAGGGGCCCAGCATATCTCGCCCACGCAAGGGGTGCCCAATAACTGGGACTCTAGGTGAACACATCTCTTATAGGAATCATTTCCTTGTCTACACCATTCCACCACTTTATTTAAAGTAATCACCAGCTTATAAAAATGTAAATTTGGAACCCCCAACCCGCCATCATCTCTAAGTCTGTAAAGGGTATTTTTGGCTAGTCTTGGTGGCCTACGTTGCCAAATGTAGGTGTCTATGATATTTTGTAATTTACAAATGACTGCTGTAAACCCCCAAAATTTGTAATGCCTGCATGACATATAAGGCTTTGGGTAACAGAGTCATTTTTGCGGCAGCTATTCTCCCCAGCCATGAAATATTCTTTTTTGGGAGCCAGGAAGACATCAAATATTGATATTCTTCCAACAGGCGGCCGTAATTTAATTTTCATAGAATCTCAGTGTCATGGGATAGGAATATCCCTAAGTATTTTAACGCTCTAGTCTGGATTTTATATGGGAATGTATGCTGGATCTCCAGTACCTCCGCCTCTGAGAGATTAATTGGGTACAGTTCTGATTTATTAGTATTTATCAAAAAATTTTACACTGCTCCAAAGGCCTGTAATTCATGTTGGACATGTGGAAGGGAGTGTATTGGGTCCGACAATGTCATGAGAATATCATCGGCAAACATTGCCAATTTATATGTTTCCCCTTGGATGTTAATGCCTTTTATGTTTGGGTGTTCACGTAATTTTACAGCTAATGGCTCTAGGGATAGTATAAAGAGAATGGGGGAAAGCGGGCAGCCCTGTCTCGTGCCGTTCCTAATTTCAAATTGGTCAAAGAGCACCCCATTGACCCTAATCTGGGAAGTAGGGTTAGAGTATAACGCAAATATTTTTTGAATAAAAGTCTTGGGAAAGCCAAATTTTTGAAGGGTAGTTTGTAGAAAAGTCCAATCTAGTTTATCAAATGCCTTTTCAGCGTCAGTTGATAGATATACTGAAGATATGTTTGAAACTTAAAACTTAAAACTTTACATACATTATCCTTGGCTTCTCTCTGCGGGACGAATCTGACCTGATCATAATGAACTAAATTTGGCAATATTTTATTAATCCTATTTGCTAAAATATTGGCGTATAACTTAAGATCTACGCTTAACAAGGAAATCTGCCTAAAATTTGCTGGGGTCTCCGTTTTTTTTGCCGGGTTTGGGAAGCACTGAGATATGGGCCTGCAGCATGGCATCAGGGAAAGTTGCGGATTCTGATATCTGGTTGAATAAAGTAAGTAGATGGGGTACAAGTTGGGTCCTAAATACCTTATAGTACCTATTACTAAAGCCGTCCGGGCCTGGGGATTTCTCCGGTTTTAGCTCTTTTATAGCTTCTAGTATCTCTCTCTTAGAGATTGGGGCCTCTAGCAGTGTTGCCTCACTATCAGTAAGCCTAGGAAGAGTTACAGTGTCTAAGTATTCCTCGCATTTTAACTGATGAGATGCCGACTGTCTGTTGGGGAACAAGTTGTAGAGTCTGTGATAGAAATCTTTAAAAGAGTCTCCGATAGACCTCGTATCTTCTATTGAAGTATTATGCGCTGTTTTGAGGGAATGTATGTATGAACTGGCATGTTGTTTTTTTAACGCCCTGGCCAAAAGTTTTCCCGTTCTATTTCCTTCCCCATAATACTTTTGTTTTATATATAATTAATATCTCTGCGATTCAATTTGTAAATGTTTATTTAGGTCTTCTCTCTTTTCCTGAAGGTTTTTAGTTAGGGCTTGATCTTCGGGGTGAAGATTTAAAGCTAGATCAGCTTTCGAGACCTCCTGGGCTAATTTGATATAGTTTTTAAGAGATTGTTTATGTTTAAAAGCTTTGAGTTTGATAAACTCCCCTCTAATGTAGGCCTTGTGAGCCTCCCAGACCATTGCGGAAGTAACTTCTGTGGAGTTATTGAGGGTGAAATAAGTGTCTAAGTGTTCGGCAAATGACTCCTCCACCTTTGAGTCTGTGAGAAGTGAATTATCTAGTCGCCATGCAAAAGGCTTAATAGGGGCCGAAGGCCATGCTATTTTACACTCCACCATGGAATGATCTGACCATACCGTGTGTCTAATGTTGACATTTTTGATTAGTGATAAAGCCATATGGTCCACCAAAATATAGTCTAGCCTTGAATAACTTGTTGCGGATTCGATAAAAAAGTAAAATCTTTAGTTTGTGGGTGCATGTATCTCCATTTATCATGAAGTGTCAATTTTTTAATATCTCTCCACATAGAGCTAAGCAATTTTTGATTGTGTCGGGTGGCGGGGTTAGAACTATCTAGGTCTGGTACCAGGGGGATATTTAAGTCAATTATTTTGTTAGTACAGTGGGAGAAAAAGGGTTCTTGTCCAGGGTTACGGCAATATAGATTTATAATAGTTACTGGCTTACCATACATCAAGCCCACTATTCCCAAATATCTGCCTTCTTTATCTCTGTCTGTCTGTATGGATTGGAGCTTAAAAGGGATTGACCGATGAATTAATATACTGACACCATTCATTTTTTATGTGTATTTGTGCTGTGGAAGTGTTGCGGAAATTGAGAGGAAAAAAAAACGGTTCTAAAATGGGTTTCCTGCAATAGAAGTATTTTCCCCCCTCTCCTGCAAAGGTCCCGGACAGCCATGTTCCTCTTGTTAGGGCTATTAAAGATTCTCACATTTTGAGTGAGAATTTGTATATGTTGTGTATCAAAACCTGGCTTCATTACTGCTGTTTTCTAATTTTAGATTCTTGCGTGCATATGGCAATGGCATGTTTGTCATAGGATGACCACTATCGTGTGCTACAATTTTTATGCTATAATATACCCAATGGCAGTGTCGTTGTAGGCAGGTAAAACAGATTATAAACAAAGCAAACATTGCACAACTGGTGCAAACATAAAAGACAAAAAACAGTATTCTTTTTAAAGGGAGAACACCAACCCCTAGCGGGCAACATATTTTATCTCAAACTTTGTACATGTGATACAACTAGCAGTATAGAACAGATGATATCGGAAGCTTTACTGCATTATCTAGATTGTGGGAACATATTAAAGAACATGCCACAGATGTAGTGCATAGAGAAATTTACTATAGCAGACATCATTATAATCACAGACATACAACAGTCAACAAAGCAAGAAGCCAACAGTGCTTAGGCACTTTACCTCATACCTTTCTTCTCTTGCTTGTGTCATGGCTGCCAACCAAAAGAAGTCCCCATATCCGGTTCCATCTGCTGGACCCAACCAACCGCGCCCCCCCCTTCTTAAAATTCCGGGGAGAGCAAGGGCAGGTGAGCCCCGCATATCAGGGACGTAGCCATATCAGGCAGCTTTCATTGTTAAGTGAGTGTTATTAATAACTGTCTCAGAGGCAGAAAGTTCACTTTCCCAGTGTGGATATATGTCCAGAGTTCTGAGCCTCAATATTGACAGATTTTGCTGATATCTTCTTCCACTCAGTTCTCTGAGGTAGTGGTGGTGCTGAATTGGGTTCCCCCGTTACCTCTCTGTGCACCTCATCCTGCGGCGACGGTGGTGTGATTTCCAAATTACAGACTCATAGAATGTCTTCTGTGGAATTGCAAATTAATCTTCTACCTTTCCATGGTATTTGTAAATTAAATGGGTGGCCCCATCTGTAGGGAATGTTGCGCTGTCTCAACTTGGCGGTGAAGTGTTTAAACTCCCTTCTTTTCTGCAAGGTTCTGTGCGTCAAATCTTCATATAGTTGGATTGATTCAGCTCTGAACCTGAGTGGGTACCTCTGTCGCGCTTTTTTCATTATCTCCTCTTTAATCTGGTAGCTTGTTACTTTAACAATAACATCCCTTGGAGGTTGATCTCCCAAGGGCTTTGCCCGTAAGGCTCTATGAAATCTATCCAGAGCTATCGTGGCTTCGGGGTCAACTCCCATAATATGTGTGAAGACTAGAGTTCTTGCAAATAATTATCCAGCTCTGTCGGTGGAATGGTCTCTGGTATTCCCCGTATCCTAATATTGCTGCGGCGACTACGATTTTCCAAATCATCCAACTTGTTCTCCATTTGTAGTATAGATTCATCTTGCGCCGCAACTTTAGATCGGAGGAAGGTTATATTTGAGTTGGTGAGGTCTGTGTTATCTTCCAACTTTTCTACCCTGAGGCCCATGTCTGAGAGGTCTTTTTTAATCTCAGAGATCTCCTCTCTTATACACTGTTTGACCTGACATATCAAAGTAGAAAAATCTTTTTTAGAAGGTAGAGTCCAAAAGGGTCCTGGGTACTGAAATGGCAGAGTCAGGGCACTCCCCCTCTGACTCAGACGAAGCAGAAGAGACATCAGTTCTAGTGTCACGTGGGGCTGATGATTTTTTAGCTGATGTGTCCAGATGTTTAAAAAAATTATTAACAGAGGGGCTTGCAGATACTTGCTTTTTAGCTGCTCTTTCTGGCTTATTACCTTTTTTATGAGATATGTTGACTATTATAGCAGTGATTTAGAGTCACTCAAATAAATCAGGCCTAGCGGCCCGCAGGTGTAAGAAATAAAGTATAATTAACGTCCAAAGCTCACAAGTACCAAGAGCAACTTATAAAACTGTCCTTGTTGCCCTTGGGAAAAATATATCAGTTCTGGCAATAAATCTGAGAATATGACCTGATTTCAAGGCAACCACCCATGCCCAGACTGGTGTGCTGTGTCCCTTTAAGAAGCGAGATTTTCTCTACATCTGTAGTTAGCTGCTGAAGCAATAAAGTATATCTTCCCTGTAGCTATGTCCTTGCTTACAACATTTTCACTCACATTTATTTTCCCCTGGTCCTAGAAGCCATATACTGTTTCTTTGCGGTCCAAGATGGCGGCCGGGTCTATTCACTGTTCAGGCCCAGTGTCCTGCATAAGTTTGCTGGCCCCCTATTTCATCCCAAATGTGTTAAGGCTCAAAGTCTCACCTTGATGGGGCTTACAGATGTCTCTAGAACAACCGGAATTGGCCCATACACATATGATGAGCGACTGCAGGTCCTGGGTGCCTCCTGCACATGTGTCGCAGGTCCGGTGAGAAGAAAACTATTCCGTTATTGCAGGTCCCCCATCCGATAAGTCCATGTCATGAGCGCTTCCGTTCATCGCCGTGTCGCCGCGGCTCCCGGAACTCCTCTGTGTCTCTGACGTCATGTTGCTTAGCAACATGACGCTTTCTCTCACACCCCTCTGATGACGGTTACGCTCCTGCCCTTTAAATCTCGGCGGGAGATCTGAATCTGGGCCCGTTTGTTTGTTTCCCTGGATTGTGAGTACCATATCAGTTTTATTCTTCTGTGTACCGACTTCTGCCTGCCTGACCAAGCCTCTTGCCTAATCCCTACTTGCTGATATTTGGACATTGACTTCTGCCTGCCTGACCTTGCCTGTAGCTATTACCCTTTTGCTGACACTTGGATGCCGACTTCTGCTTGCCTGACCCTGTCTTTTGCCTATACCTTTTGCTGATATTTGGATGCCGACTTCTGCCTGCCTGACCTTGCTTTGGCCTTTACCTTTAAACCTATTCTTTGTTAAACAAGACCTGCTTAAAGGGACAATTTACTTTTACAAGCTGCAAAAGAGAACTTTGCCTTTCTGTTTGTTATACACCTGCTTAAAAGGGACATTTACTTTTACAAGCTGCAAAAGAGAACTTTGCCTTTCTGTTTGTTATAAACCTGCTTAAAGGGACATTATACTTTTACAAGCTGCAAAAGAGAACTTTGCCTTTCTGTTTGTTATACACCTGCTTAAAAGGGACATTTACTTTTACAAGCTGCAAAAGAGAACTTTGACTTTCTGTTTGTTATAAACCTGCTTAAAGGGACATTATACTTTTACAAGCTGCAAAAGAGAACTTTTCCTTTGTTTTACAAGCCTGCTAAAGAGGACCTTTTTCAGAAGCTTCAAAGTAAGAGCATTTCCTTTTTGTTCTTTGTACTACTTAAAGGGACGTTTTATCCTTTGTGGCTTTCCTGCATTCTGGAACAATATTCATTTTTGTTATCTTCTAATCTGCTTCCTGAGTGGGTCACGTCCTGGATATTTCTCAGTGTGCTAGCGTGTGCTTTCAATTCACGCTAGCAGTTGGGTTACATCCCGGATTGATTCCAGAGCGGCTGACATTACAAACGGGCCATAAAAATGGACCCCACTGAATTATCTATGGCCGTGGCTCACCAGGGACAGCTCTTGGGTTCTCATGCCACTCACTTGCAGTCTCTGGACACTAAACTTGATCAAATTACTGCTCTATTGCAAAATTTGGTTGCTACCGCACCTCCCAATCCTAATCCCAATCCAAATCCGATTGAGGCATTACCTCCTCCGATTCCTAACAATCAGTCTCAGGTACAACTAAGTCCCAGGATTCCTCTTCCGGATAAATATGATGGGAATCCTGAAGAATGTAGAGGCTTTTTGAATCAATGCCGTCTTCATTTCCGAAATAGCCCTACTCTCTTTGCTACTGCCTCTTCTAGAATCACGTTTCTTATTTCCTTAATGAAAGGAAAAGCCTTGGCTTGGGTGTCACCTTTGCTAGAAAAGAATGATCCTATACTGTTGGATGTTGATACATTTCTATCTACATTCTCAAACGTATTCGATAAACCTGGAAGGTCATCCGCTGCTGAAGCAACTCTCCTGGATTTACGTCAAGGAAATCAACCAGTCTCTCAATATGCAATTGAGTTCCGCACCCTTGCCTCTGAAACCACTTGGAATCAGGGAGCACTCAGAGCCGCTTTCCGTAAAGGACTTTCTGAGCGTCTCAAGGATGAATTGGTGTATCGTGAACTTCCAGAGTCCTTAGAAGCCTTAATAAATCTCTGTATCTGTCTCGACGCCAGGTTTCGTGAACGCCAACAAGAAAAGGATAGAACACAGAGGACTGCCACTCGAACTCCTTTTCGTTTAGCTCCTCGTTTTTCTAGTCCAGTCACTCCAGCCTCTCCTACTACTGATCAGGCTGAACCCATGGAAGTAGGAAGTATAAAATTAACTGAGACTGAACGCTTAAGAAGACGGACTCTTGGCTTATGTCTGTACTGTGGCCTTAAAGGACATTTATTAAGGGATTGTCCTACTAGGCCAGTAAAAGCCAGGGCTTAACTCTAGTCCAGGGAACTGAGTTAAGCCAAAATAGTGGTCATTCCCTATACAAGAAACTCTTTGTTCCAGTAACTCTTCTAATTGGACAAAAGAAGATCTATACCCAAGCCCTAATTGATTCTGGTGCTGGAGGTGTGTTCATTGACTCTACATTTGTTTCTACTCATTCTATACCCTTACTAAAGAAGGAGTATTCCATTTCAGTCTCTACGGTCAGTGGAGATCCTTTGGGTTCTGGATACATTCAGTTTTCTACTCAACCCTTAATCCTCACCGTAGGAATACTTCATTCTGAGACAATTTGTTTCGATGTCATTCCCACTCCGCAATTTCCCATTATCTTGGGATTACCCTGGCTCCAGATTCACAATCCCATTTTTTCTTGGACTTTCGGTGAACTCACTTCCTGGGGATCTACATGCCAGACTAAATGTCTTCAAGAGATTACTAAGTTACCACTCACTATTGCTCTCACAGTTGAAACTCCGGAATCCTTACCTATGCATTACCATGACTTTGTGGATGTCTTCTCCAAAAAAGAAGCGGAACGTCTTCCTCCTCATCGCCCTTTTGATTGTCCCATTGACCTCCTTCCTGGGGCTGCCTATCCTCGAGGCAAAACATATCCACTTTCTAAACCAGAAAACATGGCTCTGGAAGAATATATAAAAGACAATCTGGCTAGAGGATTTATTCGACCCTCCTCTTCCCCTGTAGGGGCTGGTTTCTTTTTTGTGGGAAAAAAGGATGGCGGATTAAGACCCTGTATTGATTATCGTGGATTGAATCAGATTACCATCAAGAACAGTTATCCTCTGCCCCTTATTCCTGAACTTTTTACTTATCTTCAGGGAGCCACCATTTTCACCAAACTCGACCTACGTGGTGCATACAACTTGATCCGTATACGCAAAGGAGATGAGTGGAAGACTGCCTTTAACACTCGATTTGGGCATTATGAATATTTGGTCATGCCCTTTGGGCTATGCAATGCTCCGGCGGTTTTCCAGCATTTTGTAAATGAGATCTTTCGTGATTTTTTGAATATTTTTGTTATCATATACCTGGACGACATCTTAATTTTTTCTCAGAACCACCAAGATCATGTGCACCACGTCAAGAAAGTACTTCAACGTCTAAGAGAATTCCATCTGTTTGCTAAACTGGAGAAATGTTCTTTCCATCAAAAAATCATACCCTTTCTGGGTTATGTAATATCGGCATCTGGATTCGAAATGGACCCTACTAAACTTTCTGCCATTTTGGATTGGCCTAGACCTGATTCTTTGAAGGCTTTACAACGTTTCCTAGGCTTCGCCAATTATTACAGAAAGTTCATCAAGAATTTTGCTACTATTACTTCTCCTCTTACTTCTCTCACAAGAAAAGGACAAAACTGTAAAGTATGGCCGTCTGAGGCTATAGAAGCTTTTGAATCTCTCAAAGAAGCTTTTTCCTCAGCTCCTATCCTTCGTCATCCAAATCCTGAGTTTCAATTTATTCTGGAGGTGGATGCTTCCTCTGTTGCTGCTGGAGCGGTTCTGTCTCAACGAATACCAGAGACTGGAAGGATTCATCCTGTTGCTTTTTTCTCTAAAAAATTCACTCCTTCCGAATTTAACTATGACGTAGGGAATAAAGAGTTGCTTGCCATCAAGATGGCATTGGATGAATGGAGACATTGGCTGGAAGGTACTTCTTTGCCATTTACTATACTTACTGATCATAAGAACCTTCTGTATCTCCAAACAGCCAAACGACTAAATTCCAGGCAAGCACGCTGGTCCTTATTCTTCTCTCGGTTTCACTATAATTTGTCTTACATACCTGGTTCAAAAAATATTAAAGCAGACGCACTTTCCAGACAATTTCAAGATACCCCAGTTCCTGAGTCTGGTACCATTCTCCAACCTCATGAAGTCATTGCCCAGTTAACAACTTCTTGGTTACAAGAATTACAGTCCGCTCAAGAGCGTCTTCCTTTGTCCTGTAAACCTCCCAATGGTTTACTCTTTGTTCCTGAACGCCTTCGTTCCAAGATTTTATTTTGGGCTCATGATAGTCCCCTTTCTGGACATCCTGGCATCAGTATTACCACTCGAAACCTCAAACAACATGTCTGGTGGCCTACACTCTCTCAAGATGTGAAGGATTACGTCTCAGTATGCACACAATGTGCCATGAACAAAACTCCACGCCAACTTCCTTCAGGATTACTCCAACCATTGCCTATACCTCACCAGCCTTGGACTCATGTATCCATGGACTTTATTACCGATCTTCCCTTGTCCACTGGGAACAATACTATCTGGGTGGTGGTCGACAGGTTCACTAAGACGGCTCATTTTGTACCCTTGCCAGGATTACCATCTGCCAAAAGACTCTCTGAACTTTTTATTCTACATATTGTAAGAATCCATGGATTTCCTCTTGATATTGTTTCAGATAGAGGGGTACAATTCGTTTCTCGATTTTGGAGGTCACTTTGTAAACATTTTGGTACTACTATATCTCTCTCTACTTCTCACCACCCACAATCGAATGGTCAGACTGAAAGAGTAAACCAGTGTCTTGAAACATATCTTAGACATTATGTGGATCATTATCATTCTAACTGGACTTCTTACCTTCCTTTGGCTGAATTGGCCCATAATGCCCGGTACAATTCCTCCCTTCAGACTTCTCCTTTTCATGCAGCTTACGGATATCAGCCTAGGACGTTCCCTTTGCATACTTCCTCCACAGTGAATCCTGCTTCTGATCTTACAGCCCGAAGATTAACTCGACATTGGCAGAAGATACATCGTATTCTTTCTGTAACTTCTAGACGTTACAAGTTCTTTTCGGATCTTCGACGGAAAAAGGCTCCCAAATATCGCCCTGGTGATAAAGTTTGGATTTCCTCTCGATTTCTTCGCCTGAAACAACCTTCTAACAAATTGGGACCACGATATGTGGGTCCTTTCCGAATACTGGGTCAGGTATGTTCCACTGCTTATCGGGTAGCTTTACCCAAGTCTCTCAAAGTCCATCCGGTATTCCATGTTTCTCTTTTAAAACCTGTGATGATTAACAAGTATTCTAAGCCTTTTTCTAAACCTCCACCGTTATTGGTGCATGGACATCCTGAGTTTGAGATCAGCCATATTCTAGATTCCAAATTGCGGGGCAAGAAATTGTATTATCTCATTCATTGGAAGGGTTATCCAGTCACGGAACGTTCTTGGGAACCTGCTCATCAAGTAAATGCTCCAATATTGGTCAAGACCTTCCACAAGACTCATCCTGATAGACCTGGTCCTGTCCCCCGGAGGGGCCCTTGAGGAGGGGGTGCTGTCATGAGCGCTTCCGTTCATCGCCGTGTCGCCGCGGCTCCCGGAACTCCTCTGTGTCTCTGACGTCATGTTGCTTAGCAACATGACGCTTTCTCTCACACCCCTCTGATGACGGTTACGCTCCTGCCCTTTAAATCTCGGCGGGAGATCTGAATCTGGGCCCGTTTGTTTGTTTCCCTGGATTGTGAGTACCATATCAGTTTTATTCTTCTGTGTACCGACTTCTGCCTGCCTGACCAAGCCTCTTGCCTAATCCCTACTTGCTGATATTTGGACATTGACTTCTGCCTGCCTGACCTTGCCTGTAGCTATTACCCTTTTGCTGACACTTGGATGCCGACTTCTGCTTGCCTGACCCTGTCTTTTGCCTATACCTTTTGCTGATATTTGGATGCCGACTTCTGCCTGCCTGACCTTGCTTTGGCCTTTACCTTTAAACCTATTCTTTGTTAAACAAGACCTGCTTAAAGGGACAATTTACTTTTACAAGCTGCAAAAGAGAACTTTGCCTTTCTGTTTGTTATACACCTGCTTAAAAGGGACATTTACTTTTACAAGCTGCAAAAGAGAACTTTGCCTTTCTGTTTGTTATAAACCTGCTTAAAGGGACATTATACTTTTACAAGCTGCAAAAGAGAACTTTGCCTTTCTGTTTGTTATACACCTGCTTAAAAGGGACATTTACTTTTACAAGCTGCAAAAGAGAACTTTGACTTTCTGTTTGTTATAAACCTGCTTAAAGGGACATTATACTTTTACAAGCTGCAAAAGAGAACTTTTCCTTTGTTTTACAAGCCTGCTAAAGAGGACCTTTTTCAGAAGCTTCAAAGTAAGAGCATTTCCTTTTTGTTCTTTGTACTACTTAAAGGGACGTTTTATCCTTTGTGGCTTTCCTGCATTCTGGAACAATATTCATTTTTGTTATCTTCTAATCTGCTTCCTGAGTGGGTCACGTCCTGGATATTTCTCAGTGTGCTAGCGTGTGCTTTCAATTCACGCTAGCAGTTGGGTTACATCCCGGATTGATTCCAGAGCGGCTGACAGTCCACAGGCTAATATTGTGGGTCTAGGAGTGACAAGGCAGGATTGTAGGCAGTTTGAAGCCAGTTAAACTCACATTGAAAGTGTCTTTGCCCTGTAGAGAGAACAGAGCTCACAAATGTGCAGCCGACTCCCTTGAGCGCTGGCTCCGCCCCACCCTGTCTACTGTATTTTATTTGTTAGTGGCTATTGCTTCCATTAACATCTATAGGTGCCCATTACATAACATATCACACAAACACCTTTCACAGAGAATAACTTCCCTGCAGTATATCAGTCAGGACCCATCTAAAAAGAAAACTTCAGTCCCAAAATACCAAATAATACACACACATATTATTTATAGATGAAATATAAAGGTAAAGTTCTTTATTTTGAACATGCTCAGAGGAAGCAAACACATTTAAAAATAAATAAATAAATAAAAAACAAAGACAAAGCCAGTAGTGATTTGAAAGTAGAGATCAGTGGGAGTTTTAGTCCAGATATTGGTCTGTACGGTGCTGGAGGGCAGTGAGTACTTGCAGCTTGTATACAAGTAGAAGTCAGACTGAACACACACATATTACACACCCCACACGACATAAACTATACAAACACTACACACATACATGCACTATACACACACTAAACAGGTACTACACACATATACACACCAAATGAACTATACACGCACTACAAAGGCACTACACACATACACACCACACACCATATAAACTATACAGACACTACAAAAGCCTTACACACATACACACCACACCTCATAAACTATACAAACACTACACACATACATGCAATATACACACACTACACAAGTACTACACACACATACACACACCACATAAACTATACACGCACTACACAGGCACTACACACATACACACCACACACCACATAAACTATACAAACACTACACACATACAAGCACTATACACATACTACACAGTCACTAGACACACATAGACACACACATTTAAACTATAGGAACACTACACACATACATGCACTATACACATACTTCGCAGGCACTACACACACACACACAAAACCCCATAAACTATACACACACTACACAGGCACTACACACATACAAGCACTATACTCACACTACACAGGCACTACACACACATACAAACCATATAAACTATACACACACTACACAGACATTACACACATATAAGCACTATACACACTACACAGGCACTACACCCACATACACACCATATAAACTATACACACACTACAAAGACACTACACACACACATACCCACACATACACACCACATAAACTATACAGACACTACACACATATAAGCACTATACACACACTACACAGGCACTACACACACATACACACCATATAAACTATACACACACACTACACAGGCACTACACACACATACACAAACTAGCTCTTTAACACTATACAGGTGTGTGAGATGTTATAACATCAACTGTACAGAAATGACAAGAATATTGTGAGAATGGTACTCCCCTCTGTATTGACCGCTGCCTTCTATCAGTCTCTCCCAAAGGACTGTTTATAGATATGTAGATAGTAGGTATGAAGGCGCAGGTCCTTTTCAATCTCCTTTTCTGATAGTTTCACGCTGAGGAATAAGAGACTTGACTTGTGATTTGTATAAATCAACACCAAATAATTAGTGCAGTATACTTACTCTGAAATATTCAGAGTCCAACCCCTTCATCTATATGTGGCATTATACGATATGTTGTAAAGTTGGCTTTCTCTTGATATCAATATAACTGCAAGTAATAAAAATTACACTGAAATGTGTTGTATTTCACAGTGTATATGATGTGCAGTATACTCACTTCGAATAATATGGAATCCGGCTCCTCACAAAGGTTGTAGAGATGATGTAGTTAATTCCAAAAGGCAGCAAGCAAATATTTGTTATCAAAAACAAACATTTATTAAAACATGTCAATTTAGACAAATAAAAGCTCTTATTAGTTGGCTCTAGGCGTTTCAACGATACACTCGTCTTTTTCAAGAGCAATAAAAAATGGAAGTGCTGCCCTTGGATTGTACAGGTGCTTTTTATACAGGTAATCAAGATTCCTATTCCGGTATTACCCGGAATAGGACTCAAAGAAAAACAATCATTATGCAATATATAAAGTTTTATTTCTATCCGATTGGGATTTAAAATTAATTAAGTACTTCCTCTGGATTAAATTTTGTACTCGCAAAAGCGCTCTCGTAAAATTTCTAAACTTCAGTAAATCGGATAAATATAAACTTGCTTACGTATTCGTTACAGCCAATCAGGTTTAAGTAAGATAGAAGTTCCCTTTCGAGTTCCGATCATATGCATTTTCCTTTCAGGTCCGTTTGGGGTTTGCGGTCACATGTTGTAGTTGTGCCAATCGTATAGCGAGCGCTGTTTTCATGCTTTACTTGATGTTCGTAAATCCAGAATGGTTTAGCTCTTAATCCGCATTGAAACCAAAGTTCATTTTCTTTTTATCTTATCTGGGAATATGCAATAAAAGGGCATATAGTGTGAAACTATCAGAAAAGGAGATTGAAAAGGACCTGTGCCTCTATACACACACATACACACCACATAAACTATACACACACTACACAGGCACTAGACACATACAAGCACTATACACACACTACACAGGCACTACATACACATACACACACAGACACACACATAAACTATACATACACTACACAGGCAGTACACACATACAAACTAAAGATATACTGCACATGCACTATACACATATAAGCACTATACACACACCCTACACAGGCACAACACACACATACTGGTCTTTCTATGAGGCTTGAATTTTTAATAGCGCGGTCTCACTGGTGGTGGGACCGCGCTTTTACAACCCAAAAAACCCTAAACAAATGCAACTTGGTTGATATGTTATTGTATATTAAAACATCAAGACATGTCTGTTGTTCTGATATAGAATAACATATCAGCCAAGTCTTAACGTTGTTAAAACAAATTAACGTTCATTTGTCAATAGCTAAAGTCTACTCACCATTTACCTTATTTGAAGACAACAGACAACAAGGATAGCCACGGTCATAAAGTTAGTAGAAAGCACATTGTTTGTTGTTATCTGATAAAGCCAATTAGGGACATATATGTAGCATAGTTAGCATTCAAGTTCTTAGAATAAGGAATAGCTCAGTTTTCAGAGCTAAATTACATGAAAAGTGTCAAAATTAAAATACATTGCAAAGCTGTTTCATAATGCATAACTATACACAAATCTCAAGATGTTTACTGTTCCTTTACCTTTGATTAAAATAGTTTAGCACAGAACTATTATCATCGGCTTAGCACACCATCAGCACATCAGAGTGACATCTAACAAGAATTTTACTGAGCACCCCCATAGAAGTTTATTATGTAAAGGATTCAGCACATCAGCTCTATTGGACATATAATTGTTAGTGCGCACTATAGTATCGCTAGAGTTGTAACAATACCTTTAGATTTGTAATTTGAGCACAAAAATAGAAGCACTATTGACTGCCCCTGATTGATGATGATTGGTGAAACACAATAGAACTAATATCTTTGCACTACACTTGTAATTTAATGTATTATTTTACCTTCATAATTTTCATGATTTTTATTGGATTGGAATCCTAAATCAGGTCCTAAACAGTATACACTAACCGTGTTCTGCAAGTACACACTGCATTTCTGCAGCTGAGTACAAATTTAACATTACAAATGAGCATTTGTTTAATAAAAACATTTCCTAATGGGGGCGGAGCTTAGCCACGCAGGCGAATGGCTGTGTACTGAACAAGCTCCTGAATTCTTTGGTAGTACATGAATATAAAGATGGCAATTTCCTAACCTTTTTCCCCTAACCTATGAGGGACAACTTGGCTCAACACCCTGCCTGACAGGACTTCACTACTTCAGCCTGTCTGCCTCGTTATACCCCGCAGGGACTGTGGGAGTTTCAGGGGCTCGCAATTAGAACGGAGCTTGGGGCCTTTAACACCGGAGGCACTGCGGCGCACACTGGCTACCGCCTTTCAGTCTGGAGCTCTAGGACATCACTCAGACCTGGGAAAGGAGAGGTCATAAAACGGCTACCGCTGTTAGGTGAGAAACTTATACTATCACCCGCATAGCCACGTGACCGCACTACACAGGACCTGCTCACCGCGCGCCGCTCATAGCACACACAAACCCGGGCCCAGACTTTAAAATACCTGCAAACGACGATCACGCTCCCTGCACGGCTCTCTTAGTTAGCCGAAAGCTGCATTGCCCGCACTACTGCCCTCATAAAACGCTGCGTAGCAGCACACATCTGGCCCCCACCTTGTCAGCACACGGGGGGGGCGGCGGCCTTAACAGCAAACTCCAGCGTTATCTAAAGTTAATACTGCTGCCACTTCTAGGCATTGCCACAGTATAGTCTTGGACTTGATAAAAGTTTATGAAGTGGGGGGAATCAAATGAGGAGACACCAGGGCAGGATCAAAAACAAGGAAAAAAAAAAACAAAGTAAAGAAAAACAAAAGAAAAGATAAGGTAGACAAAAATAATAACACAAATAAAAAGTGTAAAAGACAACAAAAAAAATATAAAAATATATTAGACAAAGCTACACAGCCCCTTCAGCACACCAGTGGTGCGGACAGGCAGATAGACTTAGCAACTATATCCCCTTCAGGCAGGGATCTACCTAGATATGCCTTGCAAGAAACACATAAATAAAGGTGATAAAGGCACGCCAGTTCGCACTCTGAGTGGATATCTAAAACAAGTTGACCACAGCATTCCGGAGGCCACAAGCGGCATGGAACCCCTTCAAAGCACACCCCAGCCACCCCCGCAAATTACAGACATACAGGCGACACAGCACATTACAAGAGAGGACTTGCAACACCTCTCCTCCAAAGAGGACATTAGAAATGCAGTGAAAGAAATGCGTGACATGTTTAATGACCTCAGGAAAGACATCAATTCTCTAGATACCAGATTGACACACTCTGAGACCAAACAAGTTGAAACCACTACGTCAGTCATGCAGATGCAACTGGAAATCCAGCAGCAATCAGAAACCATACAAGTTCTATCTGACAAATTAGAGGATTTGGACAATAGGGGCCGCCGCAATAATTTGAGATTCAGAGGCGTGTCGGAAACAATACACCCTCCGGCAATTGAGGGGTATTTGCAAAGTTTGTTTCGCACACTTAAAAACACCCCATTATCCCCTGACCTACCACTGGAACGTGCCCACAGGGCTCTGCGAGCAAGACCGCCTCCTAAAGCGCCTCCCAGAGACATAATAGTCCGCTTTTTAAATTTTAAAGATAAAGAAGAAATACTACAATGTGCACGCACCAAGCAACCAATCCAGCATGCAGGCGAGGTCTTACAGATTTTCTCTGACCTTTCACCAACCACCTTGCTAAAGAGAAGGGAATTGACCCCCATCACAGCGAAGCTGAGGGCTAACAAGATTCAATACCGCTGGGGTTTCCCTGTATCAATAATCGCCACACGAAACAACAAAACAGTAATTCACCGTCCCGGATCAGATGTCCAAGCCTTTTTGGCCAGCCTCTCAGTGGAGGACAACACGCCTCTGCGGGGTGCTGATTTGGAGGCCTCCGCCTCGGCTCCCTGACGGTGTGAACGGACTCAATATACACCACCGGATGTGACGGGCGATCACGATGCTTGAACCAGTCCACCCAGTATCCTTTATGTGTTTTTTTGGGGTTTTTTTTTGGATTGGGGGGCAACAGTGTCCATTCACTTTGGGACATGCAAAACAAAGCGGCCCTCGGCCTGACAGTACTATCCCAGATTCCCCAAGCCTGATTTGCGCCCTCTTCGGGCCTATCACATATAAAATAACAAACAAACAAAAAAGAAAAGACAAAAGAAAAATCATTAAGATATCTTTGAACATGTGGCTCCTGATGGGTGGTTATTATTGTACACATGCATGTGATCTTTGCCCGGGCCTACAGCACGGGAAATTCTAAGCACTCATGTTGATGTTTAAAAATGTTTATGTTTTGTTCTGTTAGGCACTTTCTTAATGACTATACTGTAACAAATTGCCTTGTTCCCCCTGTTTCCCCTTCCTCCTCTCCTCCCCCTCCACCCTACTTCCCTTCCCCCCCCTTCCTCCTCCCCCTCCTCCCCCCCCTCCCCTTCCCTTCCCTCCCTCCCCTTCCCTCCCTCCCCTTCCCCTCCCTCCCCTTCCCCTCTTCCTTTCCTCCCCCTCTTTCTCTCCTTCCCCTCTTCCTTCCCTCCCACCCCGGCCCCTCCTCTCTCCTTTTCTTTCCCCCCCCCCCCTTCTTTTTTTTTTTTTCTTTTCTCTCTCTCCGAAAACCCCCTCCCTGTCCTTTCCCTCCTTCCCCTTGCCCTTCCCCCCCTTCTACTTCCCCCCCTCTTCCCTCCCTTTTCCAATGTCTTCCTTATTCCTCCTCCTTTTCCCCTGGAGCCGCGCCTACGTTACTACCAGGGTGGGAGAACCCCTGCACCCTGGGAAAATTTCATGATGTAACAATGATTATACTTACCAGGGGACTGCTTTCCCTTCTTTACCTATCCTTTTGCTCGAGTGGTTTATCTTGGCGACTCGCGTAGTCGTCAATGTAAAGATATCTTCAACTATGTTGCTCTTGATGGGCGGTTATTGTTATATGTTTGCATGTGTTCTCTGCCCGGGCCTATAGCACGGGGGACTCTATGTACACAAGTTAATGTTTAAAAATGTTAATGTTTTGTACTGTTGGGTACTCTCTTAATGAATATACTGCAACAAATTGCCTTGCTTCCCCCATTTCCCCTCCCTCCGCTCCTTCTCCCTCCTCCTTACCTTCCTCTCCTCCTCTTCCCCCTCCCCCCTCCCTTCCCTTCCCCCTCCTCTTTCCTTCCCCTCTTCCCTTCCTCCCTCTCTTCCTTCCCTCCCCCCCCCCTCCTTTCCTCTCCCCCCCATCCCCTTCCCCTCTCCTTCCCTCCTTCATCCCTTCCCTCCTCTCCCCTCCTTTCCCCTCCTCCCTCCCTTTACCATCTGTCTTCCTCTTCCCTTCTCCTTTTCCCCCGAAGCCATGCCTAAGATATTACCAGGGCAAGGGACTCCCTATACCCTGGAAAAATTTCATGATGTAACACAGATTGTACTTGCCAAAGGATTACTTTCCCTTATCTACCTCTCCTTCTACTCGAGTGGTTTATCTTAACGACTCGCGTAGTTGTTGTTTCCTTTCTTCACAGAGGTCTTATTTTCTTTACTCTTGAATACTTTCTATCGTTTCTTCCCATTGCCCGAACACTCTCAGACTCTTGGGCAATCCTTTTATTTCCTCTACTTCTACGACTGCTCCGGATACAACTCTAATACACTACTTCTTTTTTAAGCCTACCCCTTTTTTTTTTTTTCTTCCCTCTCCCCTCTCACAAAGATGACTCACGTACAACGCAGGTTCAGCCTACATAGCCTCAATTTCGCTACGATTAACGCAAAGGGCCTGAATGACCCTGGCAAGAGATCAATAGCAATAAGAGAACTTAGTAAATTGCACAGTCACATCATCTTTCTACAGGAGACCCATTTCCGTAGGGGCAGGGAGCCAAAGTGGAGCCCTAGACAATATCCAACGGCAATATTTGCCTCTGGAGATTCCAAAAAATGCGGGGTCGGTGTCCTTGTCCACCACTCCGTTCCATTAAAAATTTCACACATAGAGAGAGACCCAGAGGGTAGACCCACAGGCACACTTTACCATCATCCTTTGACGTTAGCCACACTCTACGCACCAAATTCAGATCAGCACCACTTTATTAAAAAAATTTCAAAGCTTGTTCTGGACTTTGCCAGGGGCCCTGTTTTCCTATCAGGAGATCTTAATGTCCCACTGGAGGCAAGTGTAGACACTTCTAACGGCGCGTCAAGCATCTCCAGTAAAACTATTAAATCAATTAAGACAACCATTGCAGACTTACAACTACACGATGTTTGGAGAACACTCCACCCGACAGACAGAGACTACACATACTTCTCACCACCGCATAACAAATACTCTCGTATAGATTACTTTCTCTTTGATTCAACCGGGTTGGATATGGTAAATAAATGCACAATAGGCCCAATAACATGGTCGGACCATGCCCCTTTAATTTGTAATATACATTGGCCTGACATACCCCCCACAGCGTATGTATGGAAACTTGATGAGTTTCTTCTAGAGAACCCAGAAGTGAAGGCGGATATACAGAGATCTCTCTTAGATTACTTATCACATAACGACCCCTCACATACTTCAATCACGTCCTTTTGGGAAGCTCACAAATGCGTTGTTCGTGGCGAATTTCTCAAGCATAAGGCCCGTATGATTAGAATGTAAAACTTGAAGCACAAACAGATCCTAGATAATATTATAGACCTAGAAACTACACACAAACAAGACCCAAGAGACAAGGAGGTATACAAATCCTTAGAGAGCGCCAAAAAACAACTCAATGAACATCAATGTGAGATCCTGCACCGTAAGATGCTGGCAACAAAACAACAGTACTACGAAGGGGGCAACAAACCAGGCAAACTGCTAGCTAGAAGCATACGTAGACAGCAATTAAAGTCGCACATACACTATATACAGAACACGGACGGCACAATACTGAGAGGTAGTAAACAAATAGCGAATTCCTTTCACGACTACTACACTAAGCTCTATAATATTTCCCGCACACAGGACGTCTCGCACCAACCAAATAACGCAATGTATAGACAAACGTTAATAGATGACTATTTGGCCTCAGTAGATCTCCCCCAATTAGATAATGAGGATAGGGACTCCCTTGACGCCCCAATCACTATTGAAGAACTCTCTCAGGCTATAAAAGACCTCCCTGGTGGGAAGATCCCCGGCCCAGACGGGTTTACCCCCAGGTACTACAGGACTTTCCTGGGGATCCTGGGACCCCCTATGTTGTCTCTATTCAACTCACTTAAACACGACCCGACGCTTGCTAGCTCAATGCTAGAGGCCCATGTTGCAGTTATACCCAAACCGGGAAAGCCCCCTACCTCCCCTGCCAATTTCCGCCCAATCTCGTTGCTTAATTCGGACGTTAAGGTCTTTGCCAAGATATTGGCAAGACGACTCAATAAATTCCTCCCAGCCTTAATCGACTCCGACCAGGTTGGTTTTATACCTGGTCGGGAGGCGCGAGATAATACTAACAAAGTGATCCAGTTGATTAGTCATGCTCAAAATGAGGGCACCCCCCTGGTCCTCTTTTCGACCGACGCGGAGAAGGCCTTCGACCGGGTCGATTGGCTTTTTCTGCGTCGAGTCCTGAGGGTGATGAATTTTGGCGAATCTTTTATAAACATAACTTTCGCTCTGTATTCAACACCAAACGCCCGGATTCGGGTTAACGGTACGCTATCGGACACCTTTAATATTACGAATGGGACCAGGCAGGGGTGTCCTCTATCCCCGCTCCTTTTTGCGCTCTCTATTGAAGCGCTAGCACACAAGATAAGGGGGAACCCAAGGATCACAGGATTGAGGGTGGGGGACATTGAAGTTAAGCAAGCACTCTATGCGGACGATATCCTCTATACCCTCACTAATGTAGAGACCTCTGTTCCAGAGCTCCTGCGGGAATTAGAACAGTACGGGAAATTTTCCAACTTCCATCTGAACTTATCCAAGTCTGAGTTGTTGAACATTAATGCTCCTATGGAGCTTATCCAGACCCTAGCATCAAACCATAACATTACTATGGCTTCTTCCAAACTAAAATATCTTGGGATATACCTATCCGCCAACCCTGCCGATCTTTTCAAAAACAACTATTTAACATTGAAAAGAGAAATAACCAACGATCTATCATCCTGGAAAAATAAAATGCTGTCATGGCTGGGAAAGATTGGCTTAATTAAAATGAATGTCTTACCACGTATATTATATATCCTGCAAACAGTCCCTATTTCACTGCCCAAAGATTTTCTAGCCCAATTACAACGCTCCCTTGAGCAGTTTATATGGCATGGCACAAGACCAAGAGTCTCCAAGAAGACTCTATACCTCCCTCGAGACAGGGGCGGTCTGGGGTTCCCTGACTTGTCCAAATATAGGCGAGCAATATTACTGCAAAGATTGATCGAGTGGTCACGAAACACACCACAAAAACAATGGGTCAGACTTGATGGCCAAATCTTCAAGCGACACAACATCGGCGCTATGGCATGGGTCCCTGCGCTGAGTCGCCCCCGGCTCATACTTAAATACCACTTAACCCTCACTACCTTTCAGGAGTGGGACAGACTACTAGCCACTAGCACTCATATATCATCGATCTATTCCCCAATGATTCCGATCATAGAAAACCCCGAGCTCCCATATCATGTCTTGGGCACTCGACTGGGTTCTGATTACAGCCTACGTGATGGTACCTTGCATTTTGCACTTGAAGCGGGGAAACTTCGGTCACAGCACGACTTATCGGAACGGCACAGGGAACTTTTCCATTCCTGGCTCAGATACCATCAGCTAGCACATTTCCTACTGCACCATAGGTGCAAGGGAAGCTTTAGCAGGGAACTCACGCCGTTTGAGACTCTATGTGTGGATACTACCCCGCCTAGACGGCTGATATCTAAAGTTTATAAACTTTTGCTTCTACCTCCGGATGCCCAACTGCCTGCTTACACATTGGCTTGGCAGAGAGATCTTAACACTACAATAGACGAAGAGGATTGGACTAGAGCGTTCATATTAACAAAAAGATCCTCCGTCTCGGCGGTTGTTCAGGAAATCCACCTTAAACTGTTGACTAGGTGGTACTACACCCCGACGAGGTTGCACAGGCTCTTCCCGTCTGCGAGCCCCCTGTGCTGGAGGGGTTGTGGGGGCCACGGCACGCTCCTTCACATTTGGTGGGCATGCCCCAAGCTACAGGGCTATTGGTCGGCAGTGCTCGAGACCATGTCACACAAGTTACAGACTCCTGTCCCGCACACACCCGAGACAATGCTACTTCTACACCTTCCCAAGACCAGGGATGGCCCCACTAAGGCCCTAATGTTGATTATGCTTACGGGCGCCAAAAGGCTTATCCCTCGTAGGTGGAAGTCTTCACGGGTCCCTGCCCTTGCCGAGTGGCACTCCTCAGTGGAGGATTTGCTGAATCTGGAAAAACTGCATTACTTGAAAATCAAACAACTAGAAACCTATGAGATGATGTTAGCAATTTGGAACGGCACCGCAGTTTAATGCCCATTGCTAAATAGGGTAGTGATCACTTCACAAAAACTTACCTGCCACGGATCAGAATATTAAACATTCTCCCTTATGCATTCCTCTCTGCCATCCCCCCCAAATAATTTTTTTTTTTTTTTTCTACACCCCCCCCCCCCTTGGCTGTGTACATTGTCTTTCCTCTCTCACTTTCCTCTCTATTCTTTCTCTTTTCTGAATCCTTCTGAGCACAAAATTTATATTAAAAGTTTATTAATGATTTGTATATTTCATACTCTCTGTATGATGTAAATCTGTTAATATCAGAAAACTATCAAGCTTTTCCAACTTGTTTGGAACCAAGGACTGATACAGACATTCTTGATCATTATTTCTTTGGAACGGGAATACCTACCTCACCTGCTAGGTGGAACCTTGTTACGCTTGAAATTTATGTTTCTCAATCGATCTATGATATCAATAGAATGACAGTGACTTTTTATTTTGATATATTTTACCCTTTTCCCGGTTCAGGGAACTGCACTGTGTAATGATGGTCTTTACTCCTGTATCATTAATTAATACTCTTAATAAAGCTTGTTTAAAAAAAAAACAAAAAAAAAAAACATTTCCTAATAAATTATAGCATTTTATTATTACATTAAAATGTCCCTAAAATGTACAAGGCACCTTTAAAAAAAAAAATCTCATTTTGAAAGACCTATAAATATATGCCCATTTTAATTGTTGAACATATGAATATCTGAGATTTTTAGTATTTCATAAGAATTTAAATGACTAAAAGCTCTATGGAGTTCTGTAGAAACTTGAACAGTGTTGAAAACAAAATGTTATTCACACAGATAGTCCTCGCAAAATTATGCTATATAGCTTTAATGCATTGACTTAATACCTTAAGAATATAACTCTTCAATATGTCTCAAATTTTAAAAGGGTTTTTTCCTGTTAGTTTTTCTGCTTCAAAATGTGATGCATTTTTTAACAAAGCAGAAGGGGAAAAATAGCTATTTCCATTTAATTTTGTGCAGCAAAGAGGACTTAAAAAGTGAGATTTATGGAATATTTTCCCTTATTTATGAACAGAATGGAAAAGCAAAAACTGTATATATATATATATATATATATATATATATTTATATCAGGGATAGTATATTTTAACAATACCTGCTAATGCAAAACCTTAATGCATTTTCATGAATAGAGTAAAATCCACTCTGGAGGTCTGTGCAAAACCTAAGAACAGATGTGATTGTCATTGCAAATACATGTAACTAGCTGTATTTTGTTTATTAGAAAGATAATATGAACATTTTAAAAATATATCCAACATATTCATTTTAATATAAAATGGTTTGGCCGTGGTGAGTTATATTGGACTAGTATATATACCAACCTCTTACCCCGAAAAATCTCAAAATCATTAATAAACACCCTTAATTGATATACAATTTCCAACATACATTTCATTTTAGCAAGTGAGCCCCAAGATCTGACGTAGGTAGACATTTTCCCGAACCCTTTTAAATGGTAAAGCCAAGTCAATGAATTAGTTGTAGTATTCTTTCCTTCAGTAGTTGTTCATAGGGATCAGACCATACGTTTATTATATAAAATGACAAAACTGGAGGAGCCAGATTAAAGAAGTAACACAATAATACATACAACTTCCTGTATATATATATATATATATATATATATATATATATATATATATATATATATATATACAGTATATATATATATATATATACAGTATATATATATATATATATATATATATATGTATATATATATTTATATATATTCTTTTTTTCTCTCTTGGATGTGATATTGGGATGTTATATTGTGAGAAGATAGGGCAGTTTTCTCTTCCAGATTCCAACCCATTTCAAAAGGCCAAAAAAAATTCTGAAAAATATAAAATGAAAAGAGTGCGCTTGAATGGTGTGTGCTAATTTGCGCTGGTCTTAAAAATAAACATTTACAGTTCGCAGTCAAGCGAAATACGAAACTGTGCTATAATATTTAAAAAAACATTTTAAGGAGTTCTGCGGAGGAGCCAGGCAGCAAGTCACGCTGAGGCTCCCGTCTGAAGTTTGCTCCAGCTTGCATCCGATGTGAAGGACCCCACCACTTGTGCCAGGGACCTTGTGTGACTCAGGCAGGCAGGGAACTAGAGAGAAGACCCACCCAGAGCTCCTGGTAGCGATTACTTCATCACGCTACTACATTGGACAAAGCCCGGCTAGCTTCCTTGTTTGAGCCGCCACCTTCTTGTTTTGACTGCATTTTGGCCCCCCTCCCACCGGTGCTGCGTGAGGAGGAGCGTCTGTTCCGATCCTTTGGCGGACGAACCGGCTCCATAGGAATCCGGAGCTGCTGAGCGGAAGCCCTGGCTGAAGATCTTGTTCGTTGGCAGACTGCCCCCCTCCCACGGGTGCTGGGTGAGGGGGGATCTACTCTACGCCTTTTTTCTTCAACACCTGGTATGATTGGGAGAAGCAATCTCCCCAGCTCGACAGAACTAACTCCAAAACGTAAGGTGGTAAGCGACTGGTAGTCTAACCTCCAGCATTTATTAGTTATTCTAGTTACTTTCTGCCAGCCTAGTTAATATCTATGGGGTTAAGACATAAAATGTGCTCCTTTTGCCTTTCCACATGATGCTTCCTTTCACAATGGTCCACTAGTTACATACTGGCTTATCACACTCATCTCCAAAGCCGGGAATAACTTTTTTTTTTGTATCTAAAGTGGCTGCGAAAACAGCAATTAAGCTGAACTATATTAAGGACCCTTTGTAACGAGGGAAGGGTTAAAAAAGAAAGAAAATGTCTTTTGTTGGAGTCCCATAGCCCTGTATATGTCTGCTTATTTGCCCATATATACTCTATTACTCCTTAAAGGGAACATCTAAAGAGATATTTACTGAAAGCTTTGTAAGGAGTTTAGAAGAAAGAAGGAAAAAGAAAAAAAAGAAAAAAAAAGGGGGTTGAGACTCATCCACCTTCACATTTCTTACTCCCAAGGTGCTTGTGCCTAATGGCTTGGATATCCCATTGCTAAAACTGATCTTTTGGAACAGCTTTCTTTTTTTGAAAAGGACTTTGTTTTTATATACAGATGGGGACTTATGTATTTCCTTCAACATTACAAATAACTCGCTAACTGAGCTCACAAATTGTTGCACTACTTGAGGTCCAAATATATCTATGCACATTGGATTTATTTCTGTAAGGCAGAAGATTTTCTGTTGTTATTGCTAAAATCTAAAGTGGACATTCTGTTTTCCATTTTTGTCTTTTTATTTATTTATTTTTTTTTTTAATGTATTTGCATTCTTTTATATATCTGCAAGGGCCTCTAATTGTATCTTATTCTCACACACACAGTAAGTCTGCATCGTATTAACCTTATTGGTTTATTCTCCACTGGATTTATGCAACTACCTAACTGTTCCCACTCACAAAGGCCTAGATTTAGAGTTTTGTCGGTAAGGACCCGCGTAGCTAACGCTGGCTTTTTTCTGGCCGTACCATAAAAATAACTCTGGTATTGAGAGTCCACATAAAGGCTGCGTTAGGCTCCAAAAAAGGAGCGTAGAGCATATTTAACGCAGCTTCAACTCTCGATACCAGAGTTGCTTACGCAAGCGGCCAGCCTCAAAAACGTGCTCGTGCACGATTCCCCCATAGAAAACAATGGGGCTGTTTGAGCTGAAAAAAACCTAACACCTGCAAAAAAGCCGCGTTCAGCTCCTAACGCAGCCCCATTGTTTGCTATGCAGAAACACTTCCTACGTCTGCACCTAACACTCTAACTTGTACCCCGAGTCTAAACACCCCTAACATTACACTTATTAACCCCTATTCTGCCGCCCCCGCTATCGCTGACCCCTGCATATTATTAACCCCTAATCTGCTGCTCCGTAAACCGCCGCTACTTACATTATCCTTATGTACCCCTAATCTGCTGCCCTAACATCGCTGACCCCTATATTATATTTATTAACCCCTAATCTGCCCCCCACAACGTCGCCTCCACCTGCCTACACTTATTAACCCCTAATCTGCCGAGCGGACCTGAGCGCTACTATAATAAAGTTATTAACCCCTAATCCGCCTCACTAACCCTATAATTAATAGTATTAACCCCTAATCTGCCCTCCCTAACATCGCCGACACCTAACTTCAATTATTAACCCCTAATCTGCCGACCGGAGCTCACCGCTATTCTAATAAATGTATTAACCCCTAAAGCTAAGTCTAACCCTAACCCTAACACCCCCCTAAGTTAAATATAATTTTAATCTAACGAAATTAATTAACTCTTATTAAATAAATTATTCCTATTTAAAGCTAAATACTTACCTGTAAAATAAACCCTAATATAGCTACAATATAAATTATAATTACATTGTAGCTATTTTAGGATTAATATTTATTTTACAGGCAACTTTATAATTATTTTAACCAGGTACAATAGCTATTAAATAGTTAAGAACTATTTAATAGTTACCTAGTTAAAATAATTACAAAATTACCTGTAAAATAAATCCTAACCTAAGTTACAATTAAACCTAACACTATACTATCATTAAATTAATTAAATAAAATACCTACAATTACCTACAATTAAACCTAACACTACACTATCAATACATTAATTAAATACAATATCTACAAATAACTACAATTAAATAAACTAACTAAAGTACAAAAAATAAAAAAGAACTAAGTTACAAAAAATAAAAAAATATCTACAAACATAAGAAAAATATTACAACAATTTTAAACTAATTACACCTACTCTAAGCCCCCTAATAAAACAACAAAGCCCCCCAAAATAAAAAATGCCCTACCCTATTCTAAATTACTAAAGTTAAAAGCTCTTTTACCTTACCAGCCCTGAACAGGGCCCTTTGCGGGGCATGCCCCAAGAAGTTCAGCTCTTTTGCCTGTAAAAAAAACATACAATACCCCCCCCAACATTACAACCCACCACCCACATACCCCTAATCTAACCCAAACCCCCCTTAAATAAACCTAACACTAAGCTCCTGAAGATCTTCCTACCTTATCTTCACCATACCAGGTTCACTGATCCGTCCTGAAGAGCTCCTCCGATGTCCTGATCCAAGCCCAAGCGGGGGGCTGAAGATGTCCATGATCCGGTAGAAGTCTTCATCCAAGCGGGGCAGAAGAGGTCTTCCATCCGATTGAAGTCTTCATCCAAGCGGGGCAGAAGAGATCTTCCATCCGATTGAAGTCTTCATCCAGGCGGCATCTTCTATCGACATCCATCTGGAGCGGAGCGGCAGCATCCTGAAGACCTCCGATGCGGAACATCCATCCTGGCCGACGACTGAACGACGAATGACGGTTCCTTTAAATGACATCATCCAAGATGGCGTCCCTCGAATTCCGATTGGCTGATAGGATTCTATCAGCCAATCGGAATTAAGGTAGGAATATTCTGATTGGCTGATGGAATCAGCCAATCAGAATCAAGTTCAATCCGATTGGCTGATCCAATCAGCCAATCAGATTGAGCTCGCATTCTATTGGCTGTTCCGATCAGCCAATAGAATGCGAGCTAAATCTGATTGGCTGATTCCATCAGCCAATCAGAATATTCCTACCTTAATTCCGATTGGCTGATAGAATCCTATCAGCCAATCGGAATTCGAGGGACGCCATCTTGGATGACGTCATTTAAAGGAACCGTCATTCGTCGTTCAGTCGTCGGCCAGGATGTTCCGCGTCGGAGGTCTTCAGGATGCTGCCACTCCACTCCAGATGGATGTCGATAGAAGATGCCGCCTGGATGAAGACTTCAATCGCATGGAAGACCTCTTCTGCCCCGCTTGGATGAAGACTTCTACCGGATCATGGACATCTTCAGCCCCCCACTTGGGCTTGGATCAGGACATCGGAGGAGCTCTTCAGGACGGATCGGTGAACCTGGTATGGTGAAGATAAGGTAGGAAGATCTTCAGGGGCTTAGTGTTAGGTTTATTTAAGGGGGGTTTGGGTTAGATTAGGGGTATGTGGGTGGTGGGTTGTAATGTTGGGGTGGGGTATTGTATGTTTTTTTTACAGGCAAAAGAGCTGAACTTCTTGGGGCATGCCCGGCAAAGGGCCCTGTTCAGGGCTGGTAAGGTAAAAGAGCTTTTAACTTTAGTAATTTAGAATAGGGTAGGGCATTTTTTATTTTGGGGGGCTTTGTTGTTTTATTAGGGGGCTTAGAGTAGGTGTAATTAGTTTAAAATTGTTGTAATATTTTTCTTATGTTTGTAGATATTTTTTTATTTTTTGTAATTTAGTTCTTTTTTATTTTTTGTACTTTAGTTAGTTTATTTCATTGTAGTTATTTGTAGATATTGTATTTAATTAATGTATTGATAGTGTAGTGTTAGGTTTAATTGTAGGTAATTGTAGTTATTTTATTTAATTAATTTAATGATAGTATAGTGTTAGGTTTAATTGTAATTTAGGTTAGGATTTATTTTACAGGTAATGTTGTAATTATTTTAACTAGGTAACTATTAAATAGTTCTTAACTATTTAATAGCTATTGTACCTGGTTAAAATAATTACAAAGTTGCCTGTAAAATAAATATTAATCCTAAAATAGCTACAATGTAATTATAATTTATATTGTAGCTATATTAGGATTTATTTTACAGGTAAGTATTTAGCTTTAAATAGGATTAATTTATTTAATAAGAGTTAATTAATTTCGTTAGATTAAAATTATATTGTTAGTGTTAGGGTTAGGGTTAGTGTTAGACTTAGCTTTAGGGGTTAATACATTTATTAGAATAGCGGTGAGCTCCAGTCGGCAGATTAGGGGTTAATAATTGAAGTTAGGTGTCGGCGATGTTAGGGAGGGCAGATTAGGGGTTAATACTATTTATTATAGGGTTAGTGAGGCGGATTAGGGGTTAATAACTTTATTATAGTAGCGGTGAAGTCCGCTCGGCAGATTAGGGGTTAATAAGTATAGGCAGGTGGAGGCGACGTTGAGGGGGCAGATTAGGGGTTAATAAATATAATATAGGGGTCGGCGGTGTTAGGGGCAGCAGATTAGGGGTACATAAGGATAACGTAGGTGGCGGTGCTTTACGGTCGGCAGATTAGGGGTTAATAAGTGTAGGTAGCTGGCGGCGACGTTGTGGGGGGCAGGTTAGGGGTTAATAAATATAATATAGGGGTCGGCGGTGTTAGGGGCAGCAGATTAGGGGTACATAAGGATAACATAGGTGGCGGCGCTTTGGGGTCGGCAGATTAGGGGTTAATAAGTGTAGGTAGCTGGCGGCGACGTTGTGGGGGGCAGGTTAGGGGTTAATAAATATAATATAGGGGTCGGCGGTGTTAGGGGTACATAAGTATAACGTAGTTGGCGGTCGGCAGATTAGGGGTTAAAAAAATGTAATCGAGTGGCGGCGATGTGGGGGGACCTCGGTTTAGGGGTACATAGGTAGTTTATGGGTGTTAGTGTACTTTAGAGTACAGTAGTTAAGAGCTTTATAAATCGGCGTTAGCCCAGAAAGCTCTTAACTACTGACTTTTTTCCTGCGGCTGGAGTTTTGTCGTTAGATTTCTAACGCTCGCTTCAGACACGACTCTAAATACCAGAGTTAGAAAAATCCCATTGAAAAGATAGGATACGCAATTTACGTAAGGGGATCTGCGGTATGGAAAAGTCGCGGCTGAAAAGTGAGCGTTAGACCCTTTTTTGAGTGACTCCAAATACCAGAGTTAGCCTAAAACCAGCGTTAGGAGCCTCTAATGCTGGTTTTCACGGCTAACGCCAAACTCCAAATCTAGGCCAAAGAATGCTAAATTCATATATATTTTTTTTTTTTATGTATTTAATCTGACAGGGTATTTGTACATCTCTGCCACGACTAATTTTAGAGTTAACTGAGAGGGCTTTCTCCATACTCTATCTAAAAAAAGGAGGAGGAGGGAGGGGGAGAAGCAGGGGAAGGAAAAAAAGAAAAGGGAGAAAAGCTCATTAGCAATTTCTGGAATAATTCTGCTGCAGGTTTTACTGGGAGGTGGATCCTCCCACGTAAACCTTAGACTCAATATCTACGTATAATTAAGATTTTCTGACCCCAGTAGTAAGCCAGGCCCTACAATATTCTAGTGCGAGTTCCACCCTGCCTTGTAGAAGCCCTTAAGACAGAACACATTCTCATGATCATTATCTTTAAAATTTAAACTGCTCTTATCCTTGCTAAACTTTCCTGTTTTTATGAGGATAACAGGGCTGAATATCCTGGCAGTCTTCGCACTGCTATTTTGCTCTCATTGCGCCTTTTCCTGTTTGATCTCGGCATTTAAGCTGGATCTCTAAGAGCACATAGATCATTTTCACTATATTTTTCTTTAAAATTTTGGTTTTCTGTGTAGGCCAAGTATTGCGGATGGGGGGGGGGGGTAAGAGATAAGGGCAGAGGGGAGGCAAGAGGTATTATCCTTAATCCTTCAAGACTATTGACTCTAGCCCCAGTTCGTGTCAACATTTGGGTTTTTGTACTTCTCCCGGGACTAAGAACCCTTGCCTGGTTTTAGTTCACTCCTTGAACACAACTTCTTATTTTGAGTATTCCTCACTCTCCACCCACCTTCCTTCTTCCCCTTTTTTCCCCCCTCTTCTACACCTATGCACCTAGCACTCACATATTTTCTTCCTTTATTTGTGTGGCATTTTCTTCTTGCTCGCTTCACGCATAGACAAATTTCTAAATTCACCAATTCAACACAAAATACCTTCTCCAGCCATGGCTTCTAGACCCAGAGACAAGAAGACCAAAGCTTCATCTGAGACCCCTGTAGAATTACATCCTGAGCCAGGAACCAATATAAGGTTTAATGATGCAATTCACTCAGAAGCCTTAGTTAATAACATCCTAGAAGCCCTAAATCCGAAGTCTGAGTCACTTAAAATAGAAATTTAACAGGATTTGTTTATTCTCTTTAATGAAATCAGGCAGTTTTCCACAAGAATTCAGGAAGTGGAACAAAGGGTCTCCGATCTAGAGATCTAGAGGACCTTACATACAGAACAGTAAGATACATACAAATTCTCTCTCCTGACAAAGTTACAGAACAAGATTGAAGATTTAGAAAATTGCTCAAGGATAAATAATGTAAAAATGATTGGGGTCCCAGAAACCGAACAGTATGCAGATTTGTTGAAATTTACAGCTGAGGTTCTCCCATAACTGCTTAATTTTCCTCAGGAACTACTACCTTTATCTATCGAAAGAGCACACAGACTGGGGAGAGATCCTTCACCAGATGGCACCAACCCGAGACCAAGACCTATAATAGTAAGATATTTAAAATTTCAGGACAAAGTTTAGATTATGCATTTATCTCGTAAAAATGCACCTATCTTTTTAAAAGAAACCAAAATATTACTATTTCAATACTTTGCATATGGAACATCCTTGAAAAGGAAGGAGCTCTCCCCAGTTTGTGGCAGATTGATTAAAGAAGGCCTATGGGGTACGGTAACTTATCCTGCCAAACTTAAAGTAAAATTTCAGTGGCAAACGTATTTCTTTGACTCTGCCTCTAATGCGGAATATTTTTATAGTGAAAAATGTATCAAGTAGAATGTCACAGGATTTTACACATTGTATAAATCTCACATCAAGTAATGATGGCTTTGCAAAGAATTTATTTTTCTCTTTTTTTTGGTTGTTTTTTCACCAGGTTCTAAATGTAAATGAGACTGAGAGGTTAGGGGAAGAGGGAGGGGTCTCCCCCCCCTCTTTTTTTTTTTTTTTTTTTTTTTATTTCCACGCTATTACTAAGTATTGTCTAAAGTAAAAAAAAAGGATATTATCCTCCTGGAATCTTGGAGGTATTTCATCCCCAATAAAATGTGAGGAAGCTTAATTCAAGTATCACCCTTCTCCAGGAAACCCACCTTAATGCTGAAGAATCTCTGACATTGAAATTTTCCTAGGTAAAGGAGATTTTTTCTACGCCTAGTGTAGGCAGGAAAAGGGGGGTGGCTATCTTACTGGGGAAGAATTTAGTTTATGAAGTAATTTCAGTGTCGCATGACCCGGAAAGAAGGTTTTTTATTTTAAAAATTAAACTTGCAAACTCTATATTTACACTTTGCAATATTTGTGCCCCCAATAACTTTGAGGTACACTTCTGGGAATATTTACAAGCCAAAATTTTACAAAATTGGTGAAGGGAATATAATCCTGGCAGGTGAATTCAACATGGCTCCCCAGGTTCCCCTTGATAGATTCAGGCAACCTCATGTTTTTCTTAGATCCAAAAGAGATAATTTAGAGGCTAAGATGTTTAAAACCTTGTTTAGAAACTTAGCTGTTAAAGATATTTGGAGGACACAGCACCCAGCCCAAAGAGATTTTACATGTAAGGCTAGAAACACCAACTCCCTTTCTATAATTGACATTTCTAGTCAGTGATAACTTGTTAAAAATTGGGGCTAAAGCCAGAATCACGCAAATCACTATTTCAGACCATGCCCCGATTATCTTAGATATTGCTCTGCATAAAAAACCATCTAATTCACACCGCTTTTTCCCCAAAAAATTTCTATTTAAAAAACTTAAAATGTAAAAACTGGTTAAATGCTAAAATGAGTGAATTTACTTCCTTGAACCTAGGCTCAGTAGAAGACCCAAATTCACTTTGGGAAGCAGGGAAGGCGGTATTAAGGGGGGATTTTATCGCTTATATGGCTGAACTTAAGAGGAAGGCCGTTGATAGAGAAAATGAAGTGCTGAGAGCACTTACCAATGCTTACAATAGATACCTAAGCCAATCTACACAGGCAAATTGGAGAAAATATACCTTGGCCATGAGAGAAAAGACACTTACTTAATGCAGTCAGCAGCCCAGGCGGACTTAAAGTCCAAAGCTATAAATTCTATCATCATGGTAACAAAACAGGTAAATTGTTAGCTAAATTAGTTAAAAATATTCAGGGAAATTCTACCATTGAATTAATTCAGGAATAGGATACCTTATTTAAAACCTCAAAAGAAATCCTTGATATTTTCTCTGAATATTATAAGGACATTTACTCCTTTAGAAACTCCGATATGACTGCGTTAGAATAATTTTGGAATGATCCTAAATACCCATCTTTGAGTGAGGTCGCAATGGCCAGAATTAACTCTCCTATCTCTGAACAAGAGATACTTCAGTCTGCGTTTGGATAAAGCCCCTGGCCCAGACACACTACTGAATGAGTTTTATAATATTTTGGCTCCGGCCATCACTCCTCATTTAAAAAATCTCTTCAATCACTTTTATATAGAGAATAATTCTATTTCCCTGACTTTTGCTGCATCTACCACATCTCTAATCCTAAAACAAGGAAAAGACCCCTTGAATAAGGAATCTTATTGCCACATAGCATTACTTAATTCAGACTACAAGCTACTTACATCTATCATAGCTAAAAAGATTGCAACAGGAAATAGTGATTCTTATACATAAAGATCAAGCGGGCTTTCTATCTAAGTGCAACTCGGCAGCCAAGATTAGAGAGGTCTTTTTTGTTCTTAATTATATTCATAATTTTTGTGAAGATACTACACAAGATCAGATTGATGCTGAAAAAGCATTCGATTCAGTGCATGATCAACATCTTCTAGTCACGCTTTCTCGCTTTGGTTTTAAAGATAACTTTTTGTTCTTTGTCAACAATTGTGTGAAAATTTTTCAACAAAACTTACTGTAAATCACTTGGAATCTAGCTTAATTAATCTTCAAAGAAGTGCTCGACAGGGCTGCCCTTCTATTTGACCTCGCCATTGAGCCCTTAGCTCTTAAGATAAGACAGCAAATTCAGGGGATTAGGATTGGGTCTATAGAACAAAAATTGCCCTTTATGCGGATTATGTACTGGTGTATATCTCTAATACTAGAACGTAGTGATGTCGCGAACATAAAACTTTGTGTTCGCGAACGGTGAACGCGAATTTCTGCAAATGTTCGCGAACGGGCGAACCGCCATAGACTTCAATAGGCAGGCGAATTTTAAAACCCACAGGGACTCTTTCTGGCCACAATAGTGATGGAAAAGTTGTTTCAAGGGGACAAACACCTGGACTGTGGCATGCCGGAAGGGGATCCATGGCAAAACTCCCATGGAAAATTACATAGTTGATGCAGAGTCTGGTTTTAATCCATAAAGGGCATAAATCACCAAACATTCCTAAATTGTTTGGAATAACGTGCTTTAAAACATCAGGTATGATGTTGTATCAATCAGGTAGTGTAAGGGTTACGCCCGCTTCACAGTGACAGACCAAACTCCCTGTTTAACGCACCGCAAACAACCGCAAACAGTCCATTTGCACAAATGCAAACTCCCCATTTGCACAAGGTTGGATACCAAGCTAGCCATGTCCGGTTCCTTATCATCACTGATGTCATTGAAGGTCTCTTCCTCCACCCAGACACGTACAACACCAAGGGTCCCCAAAAGGTGACAACAAGCCCCCTGGGATGCCTGCTGTGTTTGGTCTTCCACCTCCTCAAAGCCACCTTCCTCCTCTAACTCTTCTTCTTCAGACTCCTCTCTCTGCGTTGCCTCTCTCTTCATTATTATAAGGTGTGTTAATTAGTACTATTCCTATCAGTTTAATCCCTGTTACGTCCCCTATCAGGGGATGTGTATATGGCATCGATTTTAGGAACCGGGAGATGGAAAAAGATGCTTGGTCGGACCTCCTACTTCAAATTTGGGGCACTGCGCGTGCAATCTAATGTGCCACCAGATAGGAGTGGTGTGTTAAGTAGTACTATTCCTATCAGTTTAATCCCTGTTATGTGCCTTTTTTTTTGTTTGGTTTTTGAAGCCACAGTGCAGCACCAGAGGCCAGAAAAATTAGGCATGTACACATGCCTGAAAAATTAGGTATTGTTGCAGCCACTGCTGTAGCAGCGGCTAGAAAAATTTATGTTTGTTTCCCAGGCAGAAAGTGCCCTAAAACATTGCGGCTTGAACCCTAGTTGGTGGCGGATAAGTCACACAAGTCATCCGGCATTCAGAGATAAAATACAGCAGCGTGTGGACCATTTTTAGCCCAAGGCAGTTCATCTCATCAGGCCTTTTTTAATCGAATGTATCGCCCACTGTCAGTCTCTTCGGGATCCAGCCCTCATTCATCTTAATAAAGGTGAGGTAATCTAGACTTTTTTGACCTAGGCGACTTCTCTTCTCAAGGTTGGATGCCGAGCTACTCATGTCCCGTTTCTCATCCTCAGTGATCTCACTGAAAGTATGTTCTTCCCCCCAGCCACGTACAACACCACGGGTACCAGATAGGTGACAACGAGCACCCTGGGATGCCTGTTGTGGTTGGTCTTCCTCCTCCTCCTCAAAGCCACATTCCTCCTCTGACTCCTCTTCCTCACAATCCTCTTCCAGCGTTGCCGCAGGTCCAGCAAGCGATGCTGATAAGGATGTTTCTGGTGGTGATGGTTACCACAACTCTTCCTCTTCACGCTCATCTATGGCCTGATCCAGCACTCTTCGCAGGGCACGCTCCAGGAAGAAAACAAATGGTATGATGTCGCTGATGGTGCCTTCGGTGCGACTGACTAGGTTTGTCACCTCCTCAAAAGGATGCATGAGCCTACAGGCATTGCGCATGAGAGTCCAGTAACGTGGCAAAAAAATTCCCAGCTCCGCAGAGGCTGTCCTAGCACCCCGGTCATACAAATAGTCATTAATGGATTTTTCTTGTTGGAGCAGGCGGTTGAACATTAGGAGTGTTGAATTCCATTGTGTCGGACTGTCGCAAATCAAGCACCTCACTGGCATGTTGTTTTGCCGCTGGATATCTGAAAAGTGCGCCATGGCTGTGTAGGAACACCTGAAATGGCCACACACCTTCCTGGCCTGCTTCAGGACGTCCTGTAAGCCTGGGTACTTATGCACAAAGCATTGTATAATCAGATTACACACATGTGCCATGCACGGCACATGTGTCAACTTGCCCAAATTCAATGCCGCCAACAAATTTCTTCCGTTGTCACAAACCACTTTGCCGATCTACAGTTGGTGCGGAGTCAGCCACTGATCCCCCTGTGCGTTCAGGGAGGACAGGAGTGCTGGTCCGGTGTGACTCTCTGCTTTCAGGGAAGTCAACCCCAAGACAGCGTGACACTGCCGTATCCGGGATGTGGAATAGTACCTGGGGAGCTGGGGGGTGCCGTTGATGTGGAGCAAGACGCAGCAGCAGAAGAGGACTCAGCCGAGGAGGTTATGGAAGAGGATGGAGTAGGAGGAGTAGAGGAGGTGGCAGCAGTCCTGCCTACAAGTCATGGCGGTGTCACCAACTCCTCTGCAGAGCCATGCATTCCATGCTTGGCAGCCATCAGCAGGTTTACCCAATGCGCAGTGTAGGTGATATACCTGCCCTGACCATGCTTTGCAGACCAGGTATCAGTGGTCAGATGGACCCTTGCCCCAACACTGTGTGCCAGACGTCATTACTTCCTTTTGCACAATCGAGTATAGCTACAAATTTTTTGAACGCCTCAGACTCCATCAGCTTGTATGGTAAAAGCTGGTGGGCTAAGAGTTCAGACAAGCCAGCTGTCAGATGCCGGGCAAGGGGGTGACTTTGTGACATTGACAGACACCTGACTGTGGGCAGAAGAGCAGGAACTGCTCAAGGCGAGACACGGAGTGGTGGATGGTTGAGAGGGGGCAAGGAGGACAGCAGTGGTTGACGTGTCTGAAGATGCTGGACCAGGAGGAGGATGGTGGCTTTGAGTTTGTGTGCTGCTTGTACTCATGTGTTGATCCCATAGGCGTTTGTGATGTGCGATCATGTGCTTTCGCAAAGCAGTTGTAGGTGGGTGTTGGACTTCCCACGACTCAGTTTCTTTTGGCACAGGTTGCAAATGGCATCACTGTTGTCAGAGGCAGACACACAAAAAAAATGCCACACTGCTGAGCTCTGCAATGACGGCATTCTGATGGTGGCAACAGCATGCGTTTATTGGCGTGCTGTCTGGCTGACCCTTGGTGCCGATGCATGCTGTACCACTAGCTCCTTGCGACGACCTCCCCCTGCTTCCAACTCGTCTCCTCCTCTTCTCTGTCTCCCCATCTGAACTTTCCACCTGTTCTTCTTCTCTTCTAGCGGGCACCCACGTGACATCCATGGACGCATCATCATCATCAACCGCTTCACTTGTATCTGACAACTCAACAAAGGAAGCAGCAGCGGGTACAACATCATCATCATCATCACACCGTACGTCCATGTGTGTAATGCTGCCTGACTGAGACATATCCCTGTTATCTACATCCTCTGGCAATAATGGTTGCGCATCACTATCACTCATTTCTTCCAACTGATGTGTAAATATCTCCTCTGACAGATCAAGTGAAGCGGCTGTGGTGCTAGTGTTGGTGGTGGCGGCAGGCCGGTGAGTGGTAACTTGATAGGTGCCCAAAGCTAAGCTGGAGGAGAATGGTGCGTCAAGGTTCCAAGCGGAAGCTGTAGAAGATTGGGTGTCCTGTGTTAGCCAGTCAACTATGTCCTCAGAACTGTTTGAGTTCGGTGTATGTGGCCTCTGAACACTGGGCATTATTCTAGGGCCGAAGTGAATCACAGTTCCAAGACCACGACGTGGAATGCAATCAGCCAATAGGATTGAGCTTGCTTTCTATTGGCTGAATTCTATCAGCCAATCGGAATTCAAGGGACGCCATATTGGATGACGTCATTTAAAGGACCAGTCATTCGTTGGGTAGTCGTCGGTCTGGATGGATGCTCCGCGTCGGAAGTCTTCAAGATGGAGCCGCTCCTCGTCGGATGGATGAAAATAGAAGATGCCATCTGGATGAGGACTTCTGCCCGTCTGGAGGCACCTCTTCTGCCTGGTTGGATGAAGACTTCGCCTGGCTTCGTTGAGCACTTAGGCCCAGTTGGGTGAAGACGTCTTAAGGTAGGGTGATCTTCAGAGGGTTAGTGTTAGGTTTTATTAATGGGGGATTGGGTGGGTTTTAGAGTAGGGTTGGGTGTGTGGGTGGTGGGTTTTAATGTTGGGGGGGTATTGTATTTTTTTTACAGGTAAAAGAGCTGATTACTTTAGGGCAATGCCCCGCAAAAAGCCCTTTTAAGTGCTATTTGTAATTTAGTATAGGGTAGGGATTTTTATTATTTTGGGGGCTTTTTATTTTATTAGGGGGATTAGATTAGGTGTAATTAGTTTAAAATATCTTGTAATTATTTTTTTATGTTCTGTAATTTAGTGTTTTTTTGTACTTTAATTAATTTTATTTAATTTTAATTAATTGTAGTTAATTGAAGTTAATTTATTTAATTTATTTAATTATAGTGTAGTGTTAGGTGTAATTGTAACTTAGGTTAGGTTTTATTTTACAGGTACTTTTGTATTTATTTTTACTAGCTACTTTGTAAATACTTAATAACTATTTAATAACTATTGTACCTAGTTAAAATAAATACAAACTTGCATGTAAAATAAAAATAAACCCTAAGCTAGATACAATGTAACTATTAGTTATATTGTAGCTAGCTTAGGGTTTATTTTATAGGTAAGTATTTAGTTTTTAATAGGAATAATGTAGTTAATTAAAGTTATTTTATTTAGATATTTTTAAATTATAGTTAAGTTAGGGGGTGTTACGGTTAGAGTTAGACTTAGATTTAGGGGTTAATAAATTTAATATAGTGGCGGCAGTGTAGGGGGGGCACATTAGGGGTTAATAAGTATATACCCTGTTCCAAATTATTATGACAATGATATATTTCTCATTTACCTAAATAATTGATGTAAGCAACAGTCAGCATAATTCTCATGTTATCAACTATTAAGAGTACAATTCAAATTGTATTGAACAAAACTCCTAATGATAACAGTATTTTTTTTTCAAAATAAAAAACTTACAATGCACTTGTAAAAGTCAGTAACACAAAAAAAAAAAAATATATATATATATAATATTAACAGCTATATTTAATACGGATTGAAGACAACTCAGTAAAGATTAAAAATAACAATTTTTAATAAAATGGTGATTAGACATTAAACATATGATTGGAAGTAATTAAATCTAGTAAAAATAGCATCTAAATACAATACAATGAAAAACATTAAGTTACTTAGCTTTGATTGAGTTCAGCAGCTTACACCAGGTAGCAGGAAACAGACAAACACACATGTGAGGGAGACTCCGTGCCACATCTTGGGCCCTCAGTTCTTTAGCTTTTCTGGTAGGACTTGGCATCTGCACGATCCAAGAAGAAGTCTCCAGGGTTCTCAGTGTCCTGGCCTTTTACCCAAAAGGGAGGGATTAGGATATTGTTAACACCCACTAGGGAGGAACCAGATGGAATGGCCAATAGACTTACTAGGGAGTAAGTTGTCTGGGGGGGTGGCTGTACACAGGATGCCTAGACTGATGCCACTTTCTGCTAAAAGCACATGGCATTTTTCCAACAATCTCCATTTTGGAAAATGTACAGCTCATCCTTTGTTCAGTAGGGACACCTAGTGGTGGGACATAATATTGCATGCTATAAAGGGAGCAATGGATATTCTAATGGCAATACAAACCACCTGTTGGTCCCATTATATATATATGCAATCTCTATAAATCATAAACCTCTCTTATGGGCCTAGCCCTATGTGTCATCTGTTTCCCTATACATGTTACCCACTTTACAAAAACATACAAAATTACACAAATAACAACAATCATTATTACTCCTTGAATAAATGTAGCCCCTAGATTCCCCAACCACCCAAAAAGCCCGATATTTGGTGGTTCTTGGAGCTTCTTTTTAATGTCCGTTATCTTGGACAAGTCATGAGAAATGTCTCCAGCATTGTTCACAATGTATGTGCAGCACTCAGTTCCCATCAAGGCACACACCCCTCCTTTTGCAGCTAGAACATAATCCAGCGCTAGTCTGTTCTGTAATGCCACTGCCCTAATCTGCACTTGTTCTTGGGTTAGCTTATTGATTGAGTCCACTGAGGCATCCAGAGCATCTTCAAACAATTTAACGAGTGCCTCAATTCTGTTTAATGCCCAATATACCCCCCAGCTTGGAAATACCACACCTGAGTTGGCTTCATGGGTTCCTATGAATTCACTCCATCTTTTATTTCTAATAAGGCCTTCTGGAGGGTGATCTCTTTTCCTTATTGCTGGGATGATAGATCCAATGTAGCACTCCCCCTCCCATTGGCGTGGTAACCACCTGTAGGCCCAAGATCCACATAGAAAATATACGCCTCGGGGAAGGATACTATAGCTATTATCAAGGGACCCACTAAAACAAGTGTCCATGATGGTGGCTATAAAAGGAAAGTTCATGCGTTTAATGGCACCATGGGGAGTGAAAGTTACAATTTTGATTACAGGGGAAGACTCACTCACTGACATTCCCCAATGTTGGTCATTACCATAGCCTTTTTCCCAAGCAGATGTGCAATTAGAATATCCCAACCTAGTGGCATTAAAAGTCCATTTTTATGGGAGCTGATGCAAACAGCACCTTCCTGTGGGATATTTATGATGTGGAGTCTTCCTTCCGAGTGTGGCTCCCCTACTTCTCTGTACCAGCCAAATCCTGTTGCATTATAGTTCTTTAATTCATCCAATGACCATGGCACTCCAATGAAAGGGTATCCACTCTCCTCACTGAATGAGATGGCCCCACATATCCAGCAGTCAGTGCTGTTCGACACCTTTGAGTATCTCGCAAGCAGGTTCAAGAATGAGTTGGAGGACCATGAATCTAACCGGTCTATATTGCCACTAACCTGTTGGAAGGATAAAAGACAGGGTGAGTACCTCCACTTAACAATACAACTTTAGTATTCCCAGGTCCATCTGATAAAACTTCTCCTTTCTGCCTGACCTGTTCACCCGCATGGGGTAATACCCACACTTTGGATCTTGACTGCACAGTGCTGCCTTGTTCCCAAGTCAGAAGGATTGGTTGTGGTATCCAGATAGATAACAGACCCAGAACAGTGCCTGGTGTGATCTGCCCTGGTGACCCCCTGGACAAAAAGATCTCCCACAGATTTTCTGTTACACTAATAGTCCCTGTGGTCAACCATTCATTATCTCTTAAATCATCAGCTAATGTAAATGTTACCTCAGCTTCCTCTGGTAGGGTACCTCCCATGGGAAGGGTGTGCTTGCCCCCTCCAACCCCCTCTGCAACCTCTAATAAATGTTGGTTGACTATTTTGAATTTGTTCTTCCCCACTTGTTGGGGAGATGTTCCATGGAACCACAGTCGCAAATTCACAGTCAGTGTCTCCATCTGTCCAGTCAGTCTCTCATATGGGGAGAACCTCCCTATTGGCCTGTTATTAAGCTTCATAACTGCCTGTTTAATGACCCTATCCCACCCCCTTAATGTCCTACTTGGAGATAGCTTCCAAATTTGATCTTGTAAAAGCCCATTGCACCTTTCAATCAACCCCGAGGCTTGAGGGTGATAGGGAATGTGAAAGATCCATTTAATGCCTGAGTCATGTGACCACTGCTGCACAAGTTGTCCAGTGAAATGGGTTCCATTATCTGTCTGGATTTCGGATGGTAGTCCATAGGCAGCTACTAGAGTCTGAAGCATTTGAAGGGTTGAGGCTTGATTCGCATGCCCTTGATTCGCATGCCCTTTGGTAATGGGTCAATGTAGTCCATTTGCCAGATCTGCCCAGCTTTGGTTCCTCTGTTCAAATGTCCATGGGCATGCTTAGTGAGTGGCCACTTCTTGATCTCATTACATGTCTCACATGCTATTTGTGCTTGCACAACCATTGGGAGAGTAATGGGTAGCCCTCTGGCTCGTGCCCACTGTAGTGTTGCTGTATTTCCCCTGTGGCCTGATGTTTCATGAGCCCACTCTGCCATTCGAAGCAATACTGGATCCACTGGATCAATATTTTTCACTGCTCTTATTCTGGTTAATTCATCTGCAGTCTTGTTGGGGTTCTCTTCTCCAATGCTGTCTTTCATATGATCGTCCACATGTCCAATGTGGATTAGTCGTAAATGGGCTGTTTTCCAAATCTTCTCCCATAAGTCTTCACCTCCCCAAACTGGTTTTCCATGAATTAACCACCTGTTGTTCTTCCAATTGGGCATCCATGTTGTACATGCTTTGTATACTGCCCAACTGTCAGTGTAGATGTAAATTTCTGGATCTGTAGTCTCTTCCATCAGTATGGCTATGGCAGTCAGTTCAGCATACTGGCTGGAACCTCCTGTCCCTTTTTCTTGAATTACAATCTGTTGGCATGGATTGTATGCTACCGCAGTCCAATGTCTGCCTTTGTGGGTCACAATAGCTGAACCATCAGTGAACCAGACATTCATCTTCTGTTCTTTGCCAAGCTCTTCAAATGGAGGGGCAGTCTTGATTGGAGATGGCTCCAGGAGAAATACTTCATGTACATTAGGATTGGACAGGGTCTCATATGTCACTAAACCAGTGAGAAGCTTTGTCAGTTCTTTTATCTCACTGGCTTGTATACCTCCTCTCTCTTGCAGATACCATTTCCACTTCAGTAACATTTGACTTTGTGCTACAGCTGTCTTAATAGGTAGTCCTTCATCTCTCACCCATCCTGCAATAGGTAAATCAATCTTCACAGACACTGGACTTTGTCCTGTCATTGCTTCCACATGCTGCAATGCCATGTATGCTGCTAGAAGATTCTTTTCCAGTGGTGTATATCTTTGCTGAGCTCCAGTCAATTGCTTAGACCAGAACCCAATTGGCACTGCTCTTTTCCCTTTATCTTCATTTGGCTACCATAGCCCCCATGATGCCACATTGTCAGTGACCATTACATCTAAATGGAAAGGAGCTCCTTCACGGACCGGCCCCAGCCCCTGACGCTTCTTTAGCTGCTGAGAAGGCTGTAACTTGTTCTGTTCCCCATACAAAGTTTGATTTCTTCCGGGTAACATTGTATATGGGGCGCAACAAAAGTCCTAGATGTGGTATAAAAGCTCTCCAGTACCCCAAGGCCCCAAGAAATTTCTGGGCCTCCTTCAAAGTCTTTGGCTCAGGTGTATTCTGGATAGTGTCAAGAACAGGCTGAGGTATTTTCCGGATGGGGCCAGCCCATACCATTCCTAGGAACTTCACTTCCTGAGTAGAGCCTTGGATTTTTTCTTTGTTAATGGCCCATCCTCTACTGGTTATGTGGTTGACAAGAATAGGAAGCGCCTCTTCTACTTCTTCTTTAGATCCCATGATCATGATGTCATCAATATAATGAAAAACAGGGGTCTTCAGAGTGAGGTTGTTTAGGTCTCGGGCAACTAATCCATGGCAAATTGTAGCAGAATGCACATAGCCTTGAGGGACCACTTGGAACGTGTATTGGCATGCTCCCCAGGTAAAAGCAAACTGGTCTTGTGACTCAGGTGCAATGGGGATTGAAAAGAACGCATTCGCTAAATCGATCACTGCGTGCCACGCCCCTGCCTGTATGGCAATATTTTCAATTATGGTGATGATATCGGGGACTGCAGCACTCAATGGTGGTGCTACTCTATTGAGTCCCCTGTAATCTATCGTCATTTGCCAGGAACCATCTGGTTTCTTAACAGGGAACACGGGTGCATTAAAAGGGCTAACCGCAGGATGAACTACACCTGACTGTAACAGCTTTTCAATGGTCTCGCTGATTTCTTTCTGTCCCCCGGGCAAGCGGTATTGCTTTAGCCTTACCGGGTTACTCGGGGGAGGAATAACAACGGGTGTCCAATTTGCATTCCCCCGCACAATGTCTTTTACTGGGCGAAGGTAGTAGGGCTTGTGAGGGAATCCAAAAGTGAACACCCCCCACTGCGTCTCAATACTCTGCCCTAGCAAAACATCTATCCCCAAGATATTATCTGGTAATTCTGAAATTAACACCTTTGCCTTAAATCGTGGTCCCTTGTTTATTGACAATGTAACGGTTGTCTGTACTGCCTTAGTAATCTGTCCCCCTAAACCCTCTATACTCACAGTTGGTCCTGAGAACTTTGAAGGGCTACCATGTAGTACCGTCACTTCTGCCCCAGTGTCTACTAACGCCAAAATCCTAGTTGGCTGTTGTCTTGCCCCCCACCAAATAGTCAAAGGTACATGAGGGCATCGGTCTCTAGCAGTCAGTGGGGACATGTGCACTACTGAAGGCCCACCGGTGAGTCATTGGAGTGAAACCTCATCCCAGTTTGTCAGTTTATGAGTAAGCAAATCCTCTGGATACAGGGACTTCCCTTGTAGAGCATTCTCAGGGGGTGTAGGTGTTGTAATGTGTGTGGCCTTAGGGAACAAGCTGATGCGATCTGTTGTAGTGGATGGGGGGGATCCAGTTAGTGTAGGAAAGGTTGTTGGGTGCATGGCTGTGGAAAGGTTAGTAGTGGCAGTCACTAGAGAGTGGGTGTCAGATGGTGTGTCCAGAAAACAAGCTAGGGACTGAGAATTGTCAACTGGATCCCTGTATGCAGCATATACTTGTACTTTCTGTTTAGATCTCCTAACAACCTCTGTCCATTTCTGGAACATATCAGCAGTTGAAATGCCATTTATGCTATCTCTAGGTACACCCGCTTTTATTAAATCCATCCACATCTGTTTACGTGAAACATTAATCCTATCTCTGTTCATAGGCTTTCCCTGTTTCTCCATTCCCATTAAATCTACCTCCCCCTCTCTGTTAGTGACAGACATGCCTTTCCTGGGTTTAGATTCTTCTCCCCAATCTCAGCTAACAAAGCTGTAAGTTGGTGTATTTTTCCTCCATTCCCCTCATGGACAGCGGCACTGCTTTCAAAAACCGCGAGCGCATGCTGGCTGTGAATTCCTCCATATCTGGCCCCTCCCAATTGTCCTTATTCAATCCTGCTACACAACCCATAATCCTAACACACGTTACAGCGTCCCTTAATTTTAGCCAGGGGTTTGTAGGTTCAATGTCTCCACTAGATGGGAAAACTATTTGGATAGCATGGCGTTTCAAATCCAGCAATTGGAAATTGTTTCTAACCTCCCTTACTCTCCGCAAAACCTGCCTGACCTGGGGGTCTGTGGTTAACTGTCCCATGCCTATTGCTCCATTTGCATTCAGTATCACACTGTCAGCACCTGAATCCCACAAACGCAACAACCACTCCCCCATATTCTCATCCATCTGTTGTTTAAATGTTTTTGCTAAATCGGTAAGCTCAGTCTGGGTGTAACCTCGCACCACTTCATTCACCTCATCACGTGTACCATCTCTCACACTATTTGCCCCCCATGAGCTCTGAGCAGCCTCCTTTTTCGTTGCTCAGTTGCCTTACATGCCTTGGATTCACTCCCACTATCAGAAAAGGATATGTATTCATCCTCCTCGTCTGAGGATTGGAGCAGAGCTTCACAATCCCATGCGGGTCCTGTAATCATTGCTCACACTTTATTCACTGGCACTGGCTTTCTACCTTGCTGGGATCGTTTGCGGTTAATCTTACTCACTACAAGATTAGTACATTGCTCTTCTAATTCTACAGCATGACTAGCATTGCTACACATACATTCTTTTGTAATTACTAACTGGTCCTGCACTTCTTGTAATTCTTTTTTAAGTGACTCACATCTCTGTGCTTCACGCTGTAGTGCTTGCAGCAGAATCCATCCTGTAGTTGCAGCAGCTTTTCGCTCTTTTTTTGGGTATACCTCTAAATCTAACCTTAAAGCTTGTGCACCAAGCTCTGCTCCAGCCTCAGGGTATACTGGAGCTGCATAATTAATTAGCTCCATTGCTATAGGCTTCCAACTCCCTGAGTCAGCCCATACTGGAATTGAACCATATTTGGAAGCTACCTTCCCTCCCCCATTCTTACTTTTCCTAAACAAAGCATGCATTCTATTCTTAAAAATAAATACAGTCAGGGGAAAAAGCAAGACAAAAATACAACTGCTATCTCTACTTATCAAAGCAGCACTGTTTCAGTTTTTTTAACTTTGTATTTCCTAAATGGCTAAATAATGTTAATAAATGTAAATTATACACCAAAATTTCAGAATTTTTGCTCTCTACTCACGTATTAATATCTAGCGATCAGGTGAAATCCTGCCGACTACACCAATTGTAAAAGTCAGTAACACAAAAAAAAGGTATTTCAGCCAATCGCATATGATAAATAAATATATATATATATATATATATATGTTTATATATATATATATATATATATATATATATATATATATATATATATATAAACAGCTATATTTAATACGGATTGAAGACAACTCAGTAAAGATTAAAAATAACAATTTTTAATAAAATGGTGTTTAGACATTAAACATATGATTGTAAGTAATTAAATCTAGTAAAAATAGCATCTAAATACAATACAATGAAAATCATTAAGTTACTTAGCTTCGATTGAGTTCAGCAGCTTACACCAGGTAGCAGGAAACAGACAAACACACATGTGAGGGAGACTCCGTGCCACATCTTGGGCCCTCAGTTCTTTAGCTTTTCTGGTAGGACTTGGCATCTGCACGATCCAAGAAGAAGTCTCCAGGGTTCTCAGTGTCCTGGCCTTTTACCCAAAAGGGAGGGATTAGGATATTGTTAACACCCACTAGGGAGGAACCAGATGGAATGGGCAATAGACTTACTAGGGAGTAAGTGTTCTGGGGGGGTAGCTGTACACAGGATGCCTAGACTGATGTCACTTCCTGCTAAAAGCACATGGCATTTTTCCAACAATCTCCATTTTGGAAAATGTACAGCTCATCCTTTGTTCAGTAGGGACACCTAGTGGTGGGACATAATATTGCATGCTATAAATGGAGCAATGGATTTTCTAATGGCAATACAGCACTGTTCCAAATTATTACGCACAGTAAGTTTCAAAACACTGTATAGGTTGTAAAGAACTGAAAATTTTATTTTGTTGTGTTTGCAGCATATTTACTGAAATCAAAAGCTATTCAAATCAAACTTTGAACAACATTTTAACTTTTTAAACATTTTAACAGGTCACATTACATTTTAACATAGGACCCCTTATTTGATAGCAGCTTCACAAGTCTTGCATCCATTGAACTTGTGAGTTTTTGGACAGTTTCTGCTTGAATTTGTTTGCAAGATGTCAGAATAGCCTCCCAGAGCTGCTGTTTGGATGTAAACTGCCTCCCACCCTCATAGATCTTTTGCTTGAGGATGCTCCAAAGGTTCTAGCCTTCTCAATAGGATTGAGGTCAGGGGAGGATGGAGGCCACACCATGACTTTCTCTCCTTTTATCCCCATAGCAGCCATTGATGCAGAGGTATTCTTTGCAGCATGAGATGGTGCATTGTTATGCATGAAGATGATTTTATTATGGAAAGCATAGTTCTTCCTTCTGTACCAGGGAAGGAAGTGGTCAGTCAGGAACTCCACATACTTTGCAGAGGTCATCTTTATACCTTCGAGGACCCTAAAGGGGCCGACTGGCTCTCTTCCCATGATTCTGGCCCAAAACATGACTCCACCACCGCCTTGCTGATGTTGCAGCCTTGTTGGAACAGGGTGGCCGTCCACCAACCATCCACTACTCCATCCATCTGGAACATCCAGGGTTGCACAGCACTCATCAGTGAACAGGACTGTTTGAAAATTAGTCTTCATGTATTTTTCTGCCCAATGCAGCCGTTTCTGCTTGTGAGCATTGGTTAGTGGTGGCCGAATGGAAGGTTTATGCACAGTTGCAAGACTCTGGAGGACTCTACACTATTATGTCCGTGGGACTCCAGAGGCACCAGCAGCTTCAAATATCTATTTGCTGCTATGTAATGGTATTTTAGCAGCTGCTCTCTTGATCCGATGCATTGATCTGGCAGAAATCTTTCTCAATGTGCCTTTATCTGCACGATCCCGTCTGTGCTCTGAGTCAGCCACAAATCTCTTAATAGTGCAATGATCACACTTAAGTTTTTGTGAGATATCTAAGGTTCGGATGTCCTCTTCTGTTCCATCGGTGGTCGGCTGGCTGAAGACGGCTAAAGGTAGGATGATCTTCAGGGGGGTAGTGTTAGGTTTTTTTAAAGGGGGATTGGGTGGATTAGAGTAGGGGTATGTGGGTGGTGGGTTTTAATGTTGGAAGGGGTTGTATTTTATTTTTACATGCAAAAGAGCTGTTTACTTTGGGCATGCCCCGCAAAAGGCCATTTTAAGGGCTGGTAAGGTAATAGAGCTGTTAACTTTTGTAATTTAGAATAGGGTAGGGCATTTTTTTTATTTTGGGGGGGCTTTGTTATTTTATTAGGGGGCTTAGATTAGGTGTAATTAGCTTAAAAATCTTGTAATATGCTTTTATTTTTTGTAACTTAGTTTTTTTATTTTTTGTACTTTAGTTAGTTTATTTAATTGTATTCAATTGTAGCTACTTGTAGTTAATTAATTTAATTTATTTAATGATAGTGTAGTGTTAGGTTTAATTGTAACTTAGGTTAGGATTTATTTTACAGGTAATTTTGTATTTCTTTTATCTAGGTAGTTATTAAATAGTTATTAACTATTTAATAACTATTGTACCTAGTTAAAATAAATACAAAGTTACCTGTAAAATAAATATAAATCCTAAGATAGCTGCAATGTAATTATTAATTACATTGTAGCTATCTTAGTGTTTATTTTACAGGTAAGTATTTAGTTTTAAATAGGAATAATTTATTTAATGATAGTGTAGTGTTAGGTGTAATTGAAACTTAGGTTAGTTTTTATTTTACAGGTAAATTTGTCTTTATTTTATCTAGGTAGCTATTAAATAGTTAATAACTATTTAATAGCTATTGTACCTAGTTAAAATAAATTGAAATTTACCTGTAAAATAAAAATAAATCCTAAAATAGCTACAATGTAATTATTAGTAATATTGTAGCTATATTAGGGTTTATTTTATAGGTAAGTATTTAGTTTTAAATAGGAATAATTAATTTAATAAGAGTTATATTTATTTAGATGTATTTAATTAATATTTAAGGTAGGGGGGTGTTAGGATTAGGGTTAGACTTAGGTTTAGGGGTTAATCATTTTATTATAGGTTGCGGCGGTATAGGGGGGCAGGATAGGGGTTAATAAATTTATTATAGGTGGCGACGGTGTAGGGGGGGCAGATTAGGGGTTAATAAGTTTAATATAGGTTGCGGCGGTGTCCGGGAGCGGCGGTTTAGGAGTTAAACAATTTATTTAGTTGCAGTGGGGTCCGGGAGCGGCGGTTTAGGGGTTAATCAATTTATTTAGTTGCGGCGGGGTCCGGGATCGGCAGGATAGGGGTTAATAAATTTATTATAGGTGGCGGCGGTATAGGGGGGGCAGAATAGGGGTTAATAGGTATTATGTAGGTGACGGCAGGGTCCGGGAGCAGCGGTTTAGGGGTTAATCAGTTTATTAGAGTGGCGATGGGCTCCGGGAGCGACGGTTTAGGGGTTAATACATTTATTATAGTTGCGGTGGGGTCTAGGAGCAGTGGTTTAGGGGTTAATAACTTTATTTAGTTGCTGGGGGCTCCGGGGGCGCCGGTATAGGGGGTAGAACAGTGTAGTTTAGTTTGGGTGCTTAGTGACAGCTTATCAATAAAGCTGTAAAAAAGCCGAACAGCAGCGAGATCGGATGAGTGATAACTATCACAGTCCGATGCTCATCGCCCCCCGTACTTGGTGCACGGCTTTTTGACAGCTTTTTTGATAACTTTGGCGAGCATATTCAGGTCTGCGGCGGCGATGAGAGGCGAGCTTAGGCAAGCGTATTAGGGCCGGCGATGGCAGGTAAGTAGACACGTTGATAACTAGAAGCCAATGTATCACTTTCTCATTTCACTCCTGGACGCCTTATTTTACAGTCATCCAACTTGTCTCATGATTTTGTCACTTTGCAAAAACTAAAAAAAATCACAAAAGCATTTGCTTTGCATTAGTTTTTTTAACCTAACAATATATAACCCCTTCAAAGCGATTGGCAGGAAAGTGCAACTGATGTTCCTGAATAACTGAGTAGCACATGAAAAACTTTACATGTTCTGATGAATTCTAGCTTGCAATGTTTGCATTAGAATGTCCCTTGGCTAAAAGCAATGTATTTTGCACTATAAATCTATATATATATCAGCAATTAAGCACTACATTACAAAAGATTTGCACGCAAAATAATTGTTTTAAAATAATTCTTTTAGTACAATTTGCATAGTTTTGCAGTCCTGAGACATACCACTTTAGAAGCCCCTAGAATGTTTTTACTTTATATCAGATAAAAATAGACTGATAGAAATTAACTTCTGTTCTCATCAAGCAATCATTCTGCAGGATGTATTTGACCTTCTCAGGGCTAGAGGAAAGAACACAGTTTCACAATGAAATTACAGGAAAAGCAGGAATACTATTTAAGAAAGTTAATAAGAAAGTTTTAGTGTACATGATTAAACATTTGTGTGTGTGTGAGTATGTCTGTATGCATATGTGTGTGTGTATGCATGTATGTGTGTTTGTCTGTATGTTTGTGTGTGTGTGTGTCTGTATGCATATGTGTGTGTGTATGCATGTATGTGTGTTTGTCTGTATGCATGTGTGTGTGTGTGTCTGTATGCATATGTGTGTGTGTATGCATGTATGTGTGTTTGTCTGTATGTTTGGAAAGAGCTTGAGTAATGCTAATATACAATAAGGATAATATATTTGCTCTATAATTTTACTCTAAGTAGCGTATCATGTCCGCTGCACATCGATAAATGCTGACAGTTCTTGTGAACTGCTGGTGCAATGCCGCCCCCTGCAGATTCGCGGCCAATCATCCGCTAGCGGACAAGTTATGGAACAGCGGTCTTTAGACATACGGAGCTTGATAAATATGCGCCTAGGCCTTTATAGGGAATACAATTTTGAATTCAATATCTCTTAAAATTTTCAGCAATTATAATGAAGAAGATTAAAGATTAAAATGTTATAATGACTAAATATGCATGTTGACCATAACTAACACGACCAATGCACAAGTTCCAGTATAGAAAGTCCAGAATAAAAAAAAATCCTGAGGGTTGTGTGCTCTGTAGATATGAATACATTTACATTTCCAAAAATTAATTGGAACTTATTAAGAGAGATTCAGGCAGGAATATAGTAGAACCTCAGAATAACACAGTTGACTACCGCTTTATATCTCACACACAGGTGGGATGAGAAAGCCCCTTTTTTTCTCAGCAGCACTGAACCATCTAGCATTTTATGTGAATGCAAAAAAGCCTTTAAAATGGGCAATTATGAAAGAAATAAATACTATCACCACATGCCCTCAACAATAATAATTAAAAGAGCACACTGTAAAAGAAATCTATACCGTAGAAACTGAAGGAGCAAAGTAAGACTCCAAGATGGGAAAATAATTGAGGAGCGTAGGGAAGAGTGTATAAGCTGCTATTATGTAGCATTGTGAAACCAGCTCCTTAAATAAAAGAATAACACCATACAGATCTCTCACTGTTAGCACAGCACATGATCTGACTTTAATACAGGAGTGGTGTGAATCACACGTATGTATCTTCTCATCAGGTGTGGTGAAATGGTGGGAATGTCTTCTCCGCCCACTCTATTAAACAGTATGAGTTTTTGTTTTGCCCTATTTAGGAATCAGTCTATGGCACCATGTCACATATGAAAAGAGAAAATAATATACAATGTGAACCCACGCTACAAATGCTAACAATCTGACTGTTCTTTATTACAGCAGATACAATGGCTGATGAACAGCTCTGGTGCATGCACACAAAAAAAAAAGAAAGAAATTGAAGTATTAGTCTAAGGAGCCTCAGTGCAAGAACTATGGATTTGTGTTGTTATTCTCAAAAACAGCAATATGATGGTAATAGCAAAGTCTTGAAAGGGGCATATTTAAATATCCCTTTATTTTAAAAAAGGAATGCACAGAAAAACATTTGTTTTTAAATAGTTGCATTTCCCAATATTAATTAATTAATTAATTAATTAATTCAAAACAATTTGATTTTACATGAATAGTTTAGGATGCACTAAATATCTGCATGTCAGATAGCACAGATGTGCTAAATCTCTCACATAATGGAATTCTGTGTGGTCGCTCAGCAAAATTCGCATTGGATATCGCTTGACGGCTAAGCTGAAGATGCACTGAGATGAGCATCAACTGATGCGGCATAACTAGTGGTGTTTTCCATGTAGTTCTGTGCTATACTATTAGTAATAATCATTTACTTCAGGTACCTTAAAAAGTGCTACATTTTACAGTGCTATTTTGGATTGGACTACAGTGCAACAGTTAACTCACTACTTTATTTAACCATCCACGTGTAATATCAGATTGTGCATTATTATTTGTGCAAGGTTGGGCTAAAGATAGCACCCTGTACTATTGATTGTGCTCCCCTTGTAATCTAACCTAAAATGTTTAAACACAGTAAAACATATGTCACTGTACATTCATTATTTATTGTCCCCACTGTTACTGTTATTTTACACTGAAGACAACATTTAAGAAGCTGCTGACAGAAAAAGTTGCCAGGCAGGGAACATATCTGCCTTTATTGTGCAATCCCACCCCTTCTTTCAAGCAACCAATTGTCACTCACCTTAGCCGGATCAGTATGGTTTGATTTCTATCTGCCACCTCTTAATGGGACAGTCTACAATAGAATTTTTATTGTTTTAAAAGATAGATAATCCCTTTATTACCCATTCCCCAGTTTTTCATAACCAACACAGTTATATTAATATACTTTTTACCTATGTGATTACCTTGTATCTAAGCACCTTCTGACAGCCCCCTGATCACATGACATTAAATTTATTATATATTGACTTGCATTTAGTACAGTGTTGTGCTAATTCTTAAATAACTCCTCGGGCATGAACACATTGTTATCTATATGGCCCACATGAACTAGCAGTCTCCTGTTTTGAAAAGCTAATAAAAAGCATGTGATTAAGAGGCTGTCTATAGAGCCTTTGAAACAGGCAGAAATATAGAGGTTTAAATGTTATAAAGTGTATTAATCTAACAATGTTGGTTGTGCAAAGCTGGGGAATGGGTTGCAAATGCATTATCTATCTTATTAAACAATAACAATTTTAGTGTAGACTGTCCCTTTAAGACTGCTGTTTATTAACTTGGAGGTGCAAGTTTGAATGAGTGAATCTACACAGCAAGGCCTTCAAAGTCACATCTGCAGCTTTATAAATGAAACCCTTACTGCACATTGTGATTTCCCTCCTCCCAACATGACTGGTGACCTGGAGTGCATACTGGAGTCATCCTGTCCATGTATGGGCAATTGCCAAATTTCACCTTACGGCAACCTCTGACTGGCCGCAAATATATTCATAAAGCCCACCATCACATATCTGTAAAATTATAGTAAAGTCAATTTGAACTAAGAGATCAGAAGTGGCTAGTGAGGTGGCCGGGTTAGATGATAGAACATATTTGACTAACAATGTAGGAATAATAGGTATATTTGACTAACAGCAGCATAAAAATAGTGTTGACAACAAACTCCTTGGCAGAGCAAGAAGGTTGGAGCTCAGCTTGTTGTGTAGTATTGAAGATCCTTACAGCAGCAAAATGTTAGAGTGATGCCAAATGTAGACCAAAATAAGTAATGGATATAATTCCAAACCGGAGGGGGGGGGGGGTAGTGGGGGTGGCAGGAGTTAAAGAATAATGCAGAAGAAAGGCTTTCTTATATTATTTTGTGTTTTTAAATTAAACTTTTCAAATATTGCAGGATAGATAGATAATAGATAGATAGACAGACAGATAGAAAGATAGACAGACAGACAAATATATATAAAGATAGATAGATAGATATAGATAGATAGATAGATAGATAGATAGATAGATAGATAGACAGACAGACAGATGGACAGACAGACAGAGAGATATAGATAGATAGATAGATAGATAGATATTTAGATAAATGATAGATAGATAGATAGATAGATAGACGGATAGATAGATGATAGATAGATATATAGATATATAGATATATAGATAGATAGATAATAGATAGACAAACAGATATATATATATAGATAGATAGATAGACAGACAGACAGACAGACAGACAGACAGACAGAGAGCTATAGATACATAGATGATAGATAAATAGATATATAGATAAATAGATAGACAGACAGACAGAGAGCTATAGATACATAGATGATAGATAAATAGATATATAGATAAATAGATAGACAGACAGACAGACAGACAGATGATGATAGATATTTCTTGATAGATATGAAACTTTTTGTGTTTGGAATGTAGAAGAATGCAAATTATTTTCCTACTTGATATGCAGAAAGACAAAAAAAAACCATGATCCCACAGACTGGTATATTTTGTGTATCTCTCTATGTTTATTACAACCAGTTTTATTTCTTTATTTTACTTTTTCTTCTTTCTTTTTTTTGGACCTCATTGACCTGAAAGCATAATTGCTTCTTATTTTGTTGAATATTACTTGGTGTGCTATTTTTTGGGAAGAATAAAGTATAACATTTTCCTTAGAAATAGCATAATACGTAATGACACATCTGTATTGGTCGACCAATAAATCAGTTAATAGATAGAAAATGTTATTTAAACTTTAAAGTCCACATTGTTGAATTCTTTTGAATGTCATCAAACACATTAGTCCACTAAATGGTATCACAGCCAACCATATAGAATGTTTAATTAAAAAATAGCTAAGCAATAAAGTATACAAATGAAGCAATTACAGTACTCACTGCTTGCGTTAATTACGGTGGCTGCATATGTTAGAAAGAGTACGCCTTAAAGATAGTAGTGAATAGAGCGGGTGAAAGTAAAGCTGATTTCACGTGCCCTACATCAGGATTAAACCCTACCACTGAATGCTTAAACGTGCCTACAATGTGCGAGCAGGGGAATTAACGGACAGCTCATTTGCATTTTCTGCTGGACTAATATTGAGTGTAGAATCTCTGCCTTAAATTCATTTTTATCAAAACGGGGGCTCATCTGTTTCTTGCACAGTAATGAATTTTTTGGTTAAATGCCCTCAAAGATTGCTCATTTATCCCTTTGCATTCCTGCACGAGTCTGTTAATTAGTGGAAGAAACAGAAGAAAACAAAGAGAATAGACAAGAAACCAGTAAACAAACAAAACCAGTTATTAAACCTGTAGAGCTTGGATAATGTTTACACTTATGGTATAATTAAATATCTTGGTTTTTAAAACGCTACAATTTATTTATTGTTTTTAGGATTTTATGCATATTTGAACTATTGGCACAAGAATGTGGTTCTATTTAATTTAAAATAACAAAAAAACAACATGTTTAAAATATTATAAAGCATCACCAGTAGTGATGCTTAAGCTGAAAGCTGAAAGACTTGTTAGAAAAACAAAGTATCTATTTAATATACATATATTATAGAGTTGGGGATATTGTTAGAAATATATTATTTTCAATACCAGGATAGTCACAGCGCCTGTAACAGTACATATGGTCTGTATTGTGCCTAGGAGGGCTCACTAGCAATCTTATCTTTCTGTGCAAATGTGCTCTATGAAGGTGGACAGTGTGTGTTGGTTCCCACTTTTAGACGGCAGGACGTGTGAGATAGCGTCACAATCCTTAATAAAGGTTTATTGCTGTTCACATAATTTGTGCAAATTTCATTCATTAATATATTTATTGTATCCTTGCTGTCAGTCAATTCTCACATTTGGGCGTATGTACCTTGTTACAGCAGCTTATTTGAGGTTACATACATTTTGAAATGATGCTGAACTGTCGGTTAACCTGCATCTTGCTGTGCTCTGTTAAACTTAACTTACTTCCAGACTATGAACTTTTTCTGCCCTGATCTATTGCTTGAATTTAAATTAGAGACTCACTAACTCTTAGGGACTTTAGTTCACTTGCTACTGGCTTTTTAACACTGTAAATCACAAAAACTGTTTGCTGCAATATTTTGGACGTTTAGCTTTCAATATATTTTCCACAATAATACAAAATGTAGCAGTAACATATGCCGCTGACATTCAAACACTGAAAGCTTTCATTTAAACAAATTGTAAAATTATACCAAATAAAGTGGTTTATGACTTAGCGTGATGCCAAAAACAGACCACCACTTGCTGGGCACCCCAGCAGGAGCCAACTTTATCTGGGACATAAGAAAAAGTCTGTGATCTGCAAAAAATGTTTAGGTTAATTTAGTTGAGGCCTATGATCAACATCAGTTCAGGGATATTTATTAAGGATTTAAGTGGATGTTTCAAATTTTCTGCCACAAGGCTATATGTAAATTCAGTGCATTTCCCAGGCTTAGATGGGCTTGAATTGATCACTTCTAATGAATGAAGATGTGCTGCAGTGTGTAAATTTTATAATTGATCATACAGTGTTAGCATTGTTTTTAATTACGGTGTTACGATATTTCCCCTAGCCATTATAGCCCATATTGTTTAACCATGTAGCTGTTATCTGCATTTGTCAATATGACTAAACATGTGCTTTTACATAAGTTTAGTATGGTATATACAGGCGATGTCTTAATCCAATATAGTATGATGACAGTTGTTGACATGTTTATGTTTTGATAATCAGCTGTTGCGGTTGACTCCTCCCACATCAGTGCAGTCAGACTAATGGGAATGCGGCGTACCCCAATGACGTCATGATGGTGCGACAGCGGCGTGGACGCGAGTGGCAACAGCTGATTCGGCTAAGTATTGTGCTATGGGGTATATTAGGGAATAGGTTATAGTGTTGGGTTATACTAGGTGTTCTTTGAGTGCCATTTGACAAAGGGACCGGACCAGTACCCAAAATGTTATGGATTTTATGGGCTGAAATAAAAGCTATGTTTTATGGTATGAAGTCCAGTGAGTGCTTCCTTTTTTTCTGAATATATATATATATATATATATATATATAAAAATGTATATATATATATATATAAATTTATATGTGCACCCTTCACTTGTTCCCAGTTTGTTTGGATTGAGAGCTTTCATTGTGTGGCTGTTTTAGGGTCCCACGTTTGACGTGGTATCTGGGCTTGTCCCATTTCCCATTTGGCCAGATGCGGTAACTTACCTTTCCATTTTTGTTTTTAATCTTAGCTGATAGCTTGCTAGTGAGTGCAGGGTTTTCTCTGTGTGATATCTGACAGAGCCAACGAGATGAACCTCTGGGACGCAGTGCGTGTCGAGCCCTGTGGAGCACTGTGAGTAACGGAGCTTCGGAGGGCTTCACGCCAGGACACCCAGTAAGTAACCTCTCACCCCAGACTGTGGGACAGGTTTTACCCGACAGCTGCTATGAACCTCCTGGTTTAATAACTCCTCACGTCACTTAGCGACTTTAGAGGCCCTTTACTACCGGGCCAATTTGGTTGCTATTGTTTTTCAGGAACACTCGTGTCTTTTGACTCCATTTTTTTTCTTATATATATATATATATATATATATATATATATATATATATATATATATATATATATATATATGATCTAGTAGCTTTTAATCCCTGACTTGTAAACCATAGTCTTATTTTTCCACCCCAGTATATTATATTTACAGTCGTATGCAAAAGTTTAGGCACCCTTGACAATTTCCATGATTTTCATTTATAAATAATTGGGTGTTTGGATCAGCAATTTCATTTTGATTTATCAGATAACTGAAGGTTACAGTAATATTTCAGTAGTGAAATGAGGTTTATTGAATTAACAGAAAATGTGCAATATGCATCAAAACGAAATTAGACAGGTGCATAAATTTGGACACCCTTGTCATTTTGTTGATTTGAATACCTGTAACTACCTAGCACTGATTAATTGGAACACACAAATGGTTTGGTAAACCCATTAAGCCTTGAACTTCATAGGCAGGTGCATCCAATCATGAGAAAATGTATTTAAGGTGGCCAATTGCAAGTTGTTGTTCTCTTTGACTCTCCTCTGAAAAATGGCAACATGGGCACCTCAAAACAACTCTCAAATGACCTGAAAACAAAGATTGTTCAACATTATGGTTTAGGTGAAGGCTACAAAAAGCTATTGCAGAGATTTAAGCTGTCAGTGTCCACTGTCAGGAACATAGTGAGGAAATGGAAGACCACAGGCACAGTTCTTGTTAAGGCCAGAAGTAAAATATCAAAGAGGCAAAGGCAAAGGATGGTGAGAACGGTCAAAAACAGCCCACAGACCACCTCCAACATCATTTTGCTGCAGATCGTGTCACTGTGCATCATTCAACAATTCAGCATATGCGAGAGTTATGCTTAAGAAGCCTTTTCTGCACACGCCACAAACAGAGTCGCTTGAGGTATGCAAATGCACATTTAGACAAGCTAGCTTCATTTTGGAAGAAGGTGCTGTGCACTGATGAAACAAAGATTGAGTTATTTGCTCATAACAAGGGGCATTATGCATGGCAGTAAAAGAACACAACATTCCAAGACAAACATTTGCTAGCCACAATAAAATTTGGTGGATGTTCCATCATGCTGTGGGGCTGTGTGGCCAGTACCGGTACTGGGAATCTTGTTAAAGTTGAGGGTCGCATGGATTCCACTCAATATCAGCAGATACTTGAGAATAGTGTTGAGGAATCATCACAAAGTTGAAGTTCCGCCGGAGCTGTATATATCAACAAGACAACGACCCAAAACACTGCTCAAAATCTACTCTGGCATTTATGCAGAGGAACAAGTACAATGTTCTGAAATGGTCATCCCAGTCCCCAGACCTGAATATCATTGAAAATCTGTGGGGTGATTTGAAGCGGGCTGTCCATGCTCAGCAACCATCAAACCTAACTGAACTGGAGATATATTGCAAGGAGGAATGGTACAAAATACCTTCATCCAGAATCCAGACACCCATTACAGGCTATAGGAAGTGTCTAGAGGTTGTTATTTCTGCTAAAGGAGGCTCTACTAAATATTGATGCAATATGTATGCACCTGTCTAACGTAGTTTTGATGCATATTGCACATTTTCTGTTAATCTAATAAACCTCATTTCACTACTGAAATATTACTGTGTCCTTCAGTTATTTGATAGATCAAAATGAAATTGCTGATCCAAACACCTAATTATCTATAAATGAAAATCATGGAAATTGTCAGGGGTGCCTAAACTTTTGCATACAACTGTATATGAAGGTAGTGCATTGCAGTGTTAGGACCTGTCAACATTGGGACAACTTGTAAGTTGGTGACTGGCTTAAGCAAAATATGACCATATTGTGTAACTAAGATCCCAATTTAAATATATAAGTACTAGGCTATAAGCCTGCCCAGAGAGCAGTCTATTTTTTTTTTAAAGTGAGGTCCATCTATCCCTATCCACCATCTATCCCTCTATCCTTTCCCTATCCCTCTATCCCTATTCCTCTGTCACTATCCCTATCCCTCTATCCCTATTCCTGTATCCCTGTCCCTCTATCCCTATCCCTCTGTCTCTATTCCTCTGTCCCTGTCCCTCTATCCCTTTGTCCCTGTCCCTATCCCTCTGTCCCTATTCACCTGTCCCTGTCCCTCTATCCCTATCCCTCTGTCCCTATCCCTCTATCCCTATTCCTGTATCCCTGTCCCTCTATCCCTATCCCTCTGTCCCTCTGTCTCTATTCCTCTATCCCTGTCCCTCTATCCCTTTGTCCTTGTCCCTTTGTCCCTATCCCTCTGTCCCTCTATTCCTGTCCTGATCCCTCTGTCCCTATTCTTCTGTCCCTGTCCCTCTATCCCTATCCCTCTGTCCCTATCCCTCTGACCCTATCACTTTGTCCCTGTCCCTATCCCTCTTCCCCTATCCATCTCCTCTGTCCCTGTCCCTATACCTCTCCCTCTGTCTCTGTCCCTATCCCTCTAACCCTGTCCCTATCCCTCTGTCCCTATACCTCTATCCCTATCCCTCTGTCCCTGTCCCACTATCCCTTTGTCCCTGTCCCTATCCCTCTGTCCCTATCCCTCTGTCCCTATGCCTGTATCCCTATCCCTCTGTCCCTATCCCTGTATCCCTATCCCTCTATCCCTATTTCTCTGTCCCTTTCCTTATGCCTCTGTCCCTATCCCTCTGTCCCTATGTCCCTATCCCTCTGCCGCTGTCCCTCTTTCCCTATTCCTCTGTCCCTGACCCTATCCCTCTGTCCCTATCATTCAGTCCTGTGCACAGATTGGCAGTCTTGCATAGGTCTGTATATCCCCCTCAGATGTCTGTTGTTTCAGATTATTGTTGTATGATATAATGATAGATATGGTATGGGATACTATGTTTGCCATCACTTTGATATAGAGGGTATTGCATAGAGCCATATGTGTAACAATATGTTTGTGTATATAATGAGAAAAGAATATAACACGTAAAGCTATAATTTGTTTCCCAAATAATCAAGTAGTCATAAAGTAGCTGATAATGAGTGCACTGGCTATGTTAGAAAACAATGATATAAAATAGAGAGTAAGCTAAGATCTTAGTACATGCAAATAACTGCAGTTTAAGTCTGAAACATGACAATAGTACTAGTTCTATATATAGCTAGTGATGTCACGAACATAACATTTTCGGTTCGCAAACGGTGAACGCGAACTTCCGCAAAAGTTTGTGAATGGGCAAACCGCCATAGACTTCAATAGGCAGGAAAATTTTAAAACCCACAGGGACTCTTTCTGGCCACAATAGTGATGGAAAAGTTGTTTCAAGGGGACTAACACCTGGACTGTGGCATGCCGGAGGGGGATCCATGGCAAAACTCCCATGGAAAATTACAGAGTTGATGCAGAGTCTGGTTTTAATCCATAAAAGGCATAAATCACCTAACATTCCTAAATTGTTTGGAATAACATGCTTTAAAACATCAGGTCTGATCGATCAGGTAGTGTAAGGGTTACGCCCGCTTCACAGTGACAGACCAAACTCCCGCAGCGGGTACAACATCTAAATAGTTTCTAAATTTTGTCCTGAGTTTAGAAATACCCAATGTTAACATGTTATTTGCTTTTTTTGCAAGTTATAGGGAAATAAATGCAAGAAGCACTTTGCTATTTCAAAACCACTTTTTTTCAAAATGAGCGCTAGTTACATTGGAACCCTGATATCTGTCAGGAATACCTGAATATCCCTTGACATGTATACAGGGAGTGCAGAATTATTAGGCAAGTTGTATTTTTGAGGATTAATTTTATTATTGAACAACAACCATGTTCTCAATGAACCCAAAAAACTCATTAATATCAAAGCTGAATATTTTTGGAAGTAGTTTTTAGTTTGTTTTTAGTTTTAGCTATTTTAGGGGGATATCTGTGTGTGCAGGTGACTATTACTGTGCATAATTATTAGGCAACTTAACAAAAAACAAATATATACCAATTTCAATTATTTATTTTTACCAGTGAAACCAATATAACATCTCAACATTCACAAATATGAAAAGAAAGAACAACACGGAAGGGGCGCCAATGGTGCAGATCAATGGGGGTTTCTGAAGATGTACCAGTATACAATGATAACAGGGTACTCACAATAGATGAGGGCATTCAATTATGCCAGTAGAGACGGGCTGGATTTTGGCAGCAATCCAGCTGGCTGAACAAATAGGCAGCTCTCTATCAGTATCCAAACGGAGACAAGATGTAGTGAAGGCAATCAATCTTGCCCATAGAGACAGGCTGGATTTCACAGCAGTCCAGCTAGCTGTTCCAAGGTGTGGTAGCAGATGGGTGGGTGTTAGAGTATTGGTACTCTATAGTAGCATAGCAGCAGGAAGTGGTAGTTATAACACTTAGAGTGGATTTGATAAAAAGTAAATTTATTTAAAAAGTATAAAAAAAATATATATAAAACAATACCACTCATCTCAGTGTTAAAACATATATCTTATACATAAGGGTTACATGCGACGCGTTTCTCAGATATACTGTTTCCTCAGGCATGTTATTACACAATTCTTAACCTCCTTATATAGGGCTATGCTACTATGAATACACCCACATCCCACCCCCACCAATTATTCAAATTGTAACCAATCAAGAGCCATCATTTAGCAATGACGCCGCCCTTATTACAATATACTGCATAAATTCTATATGTATATTCAAGTAGCCTTTCAAACAAGTGAATAAGCTGAATGTTTCTAAATTTCTAATTGCTAAATGATGGCTCTTGATTGGTTACAATTTGAATAATTGGTGGGGGTGGGATGTGGGTGTATTCATAGTAGCATAGCCCTATATAAGGAGGTTAAGAATTGTGTAATAACATGCCTGAGGAAACAGTATATCTGAGAAACGCGTCGCATGTAACCCTTATGTATAAGATATATGTTTTAACACTGAGATGAGTGGTATTGTTTTATATATATTTTTTTTATACTTTTTAAATAAATTTACTTTTTATCAAATCCACTCTAAGTGTTATAACTACCACTTCCTGCTGCTATGCTACTATAGAGTACCAATACTCTAACACCCACCCATCTGCTACCACACCTTGGAACAGCTAGCTGGACTGCTGTGAAATCCAGCCTGTCTCTATGGGCAAGATTGATTGCCTTCACTACATCTTGTCTCCGTTTGGATACTGATAGAGAGCTGCCTATTTGTTCAGCCAGCTGGATTGCTGCCAAAATCCAGCCCGTCTCTACTGGCATAATTGAATGCCCTCATCTATTGTGAGTACCCTGTTATCATTGTATACTGGTACATCTTCAGAAACCCCCATTGATCTGCACCATTGGCGCCCCTTCCGTGTTGTTCTTTCTTTTCAGATACTCATTTTTCTTGGAGTTGGTTGGAGAGCAGCCTCACATCCGGTGGGATCGTGACATACATAATTGATCTTGTTACCAAAGATACCTTGGACTGCTGGTACCCACTGTATTGGACTTTCTCATTTGAGGACTTTTTTTCAGGCGATTAGTGTGGTAATATTCCACTGTCTAATTCTTGTATTTATTTCATATATGTTATTATTGTCATCCATCTATTGTCACCTACCTATTATTATTGTTTAGATATTCTGTTTGTCTGATAACTGCATAAGTGGGTCCTATAGGCCTGTGTTAAAATGCTGTCATCTGTTGAAAGGAATCAACGTAGGTTTAGTCACCAACAAGGTGACAACTATATAGATTCCCCCCCCTAATTCCACACCAAATATCAATGTGGAAAATTTATTTTCTAAATTAGAAGATCTATTGAAAACAGAACACAGACATTGGTGGGACATAGATTGTCTTAAGAAATATAAGGAGAAGAAACAAATACCTAGGGGTTTGAGGCTTTTTAAAAACTGCTCATTTAAAAATGACACCGACCTCTTAGCTAAATGGTATGAGGCCCTGGATGATTGTTCCTTCCACCTTATTGACCTCCTCATCAGTCATAGGGAAAAATTAATAGCAGAGGTATCTCTTCAGACATTCACAAATATACATTTCTGACATTCAAAAACAAAACAAAAACAAATCAGTGACCAATATAGCCACCTTTCTTTGCAAGGACACTCAAAAGCCTGCCATCCATGGATTCTGTCAGTGTTTTGATCTGTTCACCATCAACATTTCGTGCAGCAGCAACCACAGCCTCCCAGACACTGTTTAGAGAGGTGTACTGTTTTCCCTCCTTGTAAATCTCACATTTGATGATGGACCACAGGTTCTCAATGGGGTTCAGATCAGGTGAACAAGGAGGCCATGTCATTAGATTTTCTTCTTTTATACCCTTTCTTGCCAGCCACGCTGTGGAGTACTTGGACGCGTGTGATGGAGCATTGTCCTGCATGAAAATCATGTTTTTCTTGAAGGATGCAGACTTCTTCCTGTACCACTGCTTGAAGAAGGTGTCTTCCAGAAACTGGCAGTAGGACTGAGAGTTGAGCTTGACTCCATCCTCAACCCGAAAAGGCCCCACAAGCTCATCTTTGATGATACCAGCCCAAACCAGTACTCCACCTCCACCTTGCTGGCGTCTGAGTCAGACTGGAGCTCTCTGCCCTTTACCAATCCAGCCACGGGCCCATCCATCTGGCCCATCAAGACTCACTCTCATTTCATCAGTCCATAAAACCTTAGAAAAATCAGTCTTGAGATATTTCTTGGCCCAGTCTTGACGTTTCAGCTTGTGTGTCTTGTTCAGTGGTGGTCGTCTTTCAGCCTTTCTTACCTTGGCCATGTCTCTGAGTATTGCATACCTTGTGCTTTTGGGCACTCCAGTAATGTTGCAGCTCTGGAATATGGCCAAACTGGTGGCAAGTTGCATCTTGGCAGCTGCACGCTTGACTTTTCTCAGTTCATGGGCAGTTATTTTGCGCCTTTGTTTTTCCTACACGCTTCTTGCGACCCTGTTGACTATTTTGAATGAAACGCTTGATTGTTCGATGATCACGCTTCAGAAGCTTTGCAATTTTAAGAGTGCTGCATCCCTCTGCAAGATATCTCACTATTTTTGACTTTTCTGAGCCTGTCAAGTCCTTCTTTTGACCCATTTTGCCAAAGGAAAGGAAGTTGCCTAATAATTATGCACACCTGATATAGGGTGTTGATGTCATTAGACCACACCCCTTCTCATTACAGAGATGCACATCACCTAATATGCTTAATTGGTAGTAGGCTTTCGAGCCTATACAGCTTGGAGTAAGACAACATGCATAAAGAGGATGATGTGGTCAAAATACTCATTTGCCTAATAATTCTGCACACAGTGTATATTTCTTTTAGAAGACATCCCAAAGTATTGATCTAGGCCCATTTTGGTATATTTAATGCCACCATTTCACCGCCAAATGCGATCAAATAAAAAAAAAATGTTCACTTTTTCACAAGTTTAGGTTTCTCACAGAAATGATATACAAACAACTTATGCAATTATGGCATAAATGGTTGTATATGCTTCTCTGGGATCCCCTTTGTTCAGAAATAGCAGACTTATATGGCTTTGGCGTTGCTTTTTGGTAATTAGAAGGCTGCTAAATGCCACTGCGCACCACACGTGTTTTATGCCCAGCAGTGAAGGGGTTAATTAGGGAGCATGTAGGGATGTAGCATGTAGAGTTAATTTTAGCTTAAGTGTAGTGTAGTAGACAACCCAAAGTATTGATCTAGGCCCATTTTGGTATATTTAATGCCACCATTTCACCGCCAAATGCGATCAAATTTAAAAACAACTTACATTTTTTCGCAATTTTAGGTTTCTCACTGAAATTATTTACAAACAGCTTGTGCAATTATGGCACAAATGGTTGTAAATGCTTCTCTGGGATCCCCTTTGTTCAGAAATAGCAGACATATATGATTTTGGCGTTGCTTTCTGGTAATTAGAAGGCCGCTAAATGCTGCTGCGCATCACACGTGTATTATGGCTAGCAGTGAAGAGGTTAAATAGGTAGTTTGTAGGGAGCTTGCAGGGTTAATTTTAGCTTTAGTGTAGAGATCAGCCTCCCACCTGACACATCAGACCCCCTGATCCCTCCCAAAAAGCTCCCTTCCCTCCCCCACCCCACAATTCTCTCCGCCATCTTAAGTACTGGCAGAAAGTCTGCCAGTACTAAAATAAAAGGTTTTTAATGTTTTTTTAGCATATTTACATATGCTGTGGTGTAGCATCCCCCCTTAGCCCCAACCTCCCTGATCCCCCCAAAACAGCTCTCTAACCCTCTCCATCTGCCTTATTGGCGGCCATCTTGGATACTGGCAGCTGTCTGCCAGTACCCAGTTTGCAAAAAAAAGTAGTTTTTTCTGTTGTTTTTTTTTTCTGTAGTGTAGCTTCCCCCCCACAGACCAACCCCCACCACCTGCCACACCAGATATGAGTGGTGGCACTGGGCAAGTGGACACAGTATACACTGTGAGCCTGACACACATGCTGGCAGGCAGGCAACTGCAATTAGATTACACAGGGAAAAAAAAAAAGCAGACTAATGTTCTAGCTCTAAAAAGGGCTTTTTGGGGTGCTGTCCTTACAGCAGAGATCAGATGAGTCCTTCAGGACTGTAGTGGACACTGAATACACTAGCCTAGCTATCGATTTCCCTATTAAATCAGCAGCAGCTACACTGTGCCTCCTCTCACTAAGAATGCAGCTTCCGAATGAATCTAAAATGGATGCTGTCCAGGAGGAGGGAGGGTCTGCTGCTGATTGGCTGGAATGTGTCTGCTGACTGTGAGGTACAGGGTCAAGGTTTACTCAATGATGACGAGTAGGGGGTGGATCGAACATCGCATATGTTCGCCCGCCGTGGCGAACGCAAACAAGCTATGTTGGCCGGGAACTATTCGCCGGCGAACTATTCGCGACATCACTATATATAGCCCTATACTTAATCAATTAAATCAATTTTGGGTTTTATATTTATATATCCAAACACACTGTAGTTTCCATTACCCAATTAATGCTTCTGCCAAATATGTTTTTGAAACCGTAAATAGAAGTGTTGATATACCTATATCCTCCTAGTTTGGGGTTAAACAATCTATGATTTAATTTCATAGTAGGATAAATTATTTTAATTGTTATATGTTTCATTTAGCTGTTTTCATTCTTTATACACTATATCCATTAATCACATATAATTGTTGACCATGTTCCCATGGCAACCGTAGGGGTGTGCATTTGCACTTAACACGACACACCGGAAGTACTCCCTTCCTGTGGCGCTCACTTGCACAGGGGTCACCATTTGTTTGAGAGCTTACTGTGAGTATAAATTGCACTGTATTTTCCATATTTGTTGTCTGAAGAAGGGGGTTAACTACTTATTTTATTTATTATAGAAGAAATGAGAGAGTAGTATATACCACTTAGAAACCTCACGGTGCCTCCCTCTTAACAAATTATATCTTACTAAAAAGGAGAGAGAAAAATATTAGAGAATACAATAATGCTCTAAAAAAAGAAAAAGAATAAAAACAGCACACATATGAGGTGAATTCAACAATTTATTAAACATAAAGCATATAGCATTTACAAAAGAAGTTTGCCCAAACATGCCCTGCCATCTCAAAATAGAGCAGAAACATGCAACCACACCACTATATACAAATTAAAACCAGAACTACATCTCATATCAATATAATACAAGCCTGTATCATTAAATCACACAATTAGTACCATTTCCTGTATCGGATAGCTATAAAATCCAAAACAGGTAGAGCTCTAGTATATCACTTATACATGCAGAGGTAAAGTAACACCACAGAGCTGCATAAATATGTGATATATATAGATATATAAATATATATATGTATATTCTATATCAGTCACATATAGCAAAGTAAGGTAATAAAACATCAAATGAATTGTATCTAGCATTACAGGCGTACATAGCCTTGCATAAACAAACGGCAGGATATAATACAGATGAAATAATCCTCTTATAAATCCAATTTATAATAACCTGTGATCATAGAGTAAATGTATACAGTTTGGAACAAGACAGAGAAACATATACATATACATGTATATGAGGATTATTGTATTCTCTAAAAATTTTCTCTCTCCTTTTTAGTAAGATAAGATACTTCTTTTATTTATTTATAAAAATATTTTACCAGGAAGGATACATTGAGATTTCTCTCGTTTTCAAGTATGTCCTGGGATCACAAAACATTGCATTGATACAATAGGGTACAATAAAATACAAAAACAATAATAATACATAATATATGCAAAAATTTACATAGAACAGGTAGGAAATATATAATCAACCATGACAGGTGCATTCTGTTTTGAGATATGTAGAGAGGGATCTCTTAAAGGATATTAGGCTTGGGGAAGGTTTGACAGTGTGCGGGAGGTCATTCCATAACTGTGGTGCTCTGTAGGAAAAGGAGGATCGCGCTGCTTTCTTTTTGTATTGAGGCAAGCTACATAATGTGCTGGTACTGGATCGGAGGTTATAGGAGGTGGGAATAGCAGGGCAGAGCATTCTGCTCAGGTAGGGTGGGAGCTTCCCAGAAAGGCTTTTAAACACAAGGCAGGAAAGATGGAGGGTGCGTCTGGATTCCAGCGACAGCCAGTTTAGTTCTTTTAGCATGTCACAATGGTGGGTCCTGTAGTTACATTGTAGCACAAAGCGGCAGAATGAGTTATATAACGTATTTAGTTTATTAAGGTGAGTTTGCGGTGCAGGTGCGTATACTACGTCCCCATAATCCATGATAGGCATCAGCATTTGCTGTACAATCTTTTCTTTTACTGTAGGGCTGAGGCAAGATTTGTTTCTGTACAGGGCACCTAATTTTGGATAAAGTTTAGATGCAAGTTTTTCTATGTGGAGGCCAAAAGATAGATTAGGGTCTAACAACATACCCAAGTATTTGAAAGAGTGGACTGCGGTCAGCGTGCAATTGGATTTTGTTTTGATGCGTAGATGGGAATTTTGTAATTTGTGTAATTTAGGTCTCGTTCCAAAGATCATTGTGACTGTTTTGTCAGTGTTTAGGAAGAGTTTGTTTTTTGAGATCCACTTTTCTACCTCTGTGAACTGGGCTTGGAGCACTGTTTCAAGCTGCTGCAGATCGGAATTGTTTGCATACATGTGTACAGTTGAGGATTTGCAGACATTAGGCAGATCATTTATAAATAATGTAAATAGTAAGGGGCAGAGAATGGAACCTTGGGGAACACCACACGTGACTGGGAGAGGGAGGGAGTCACTGTTAGAAATGGAGACATATTGTGATCGATCCGATAAATATGATCGAAACCAGGTTAACGGACGATCAGCAATACCAGAGTTTTTTTAGTTTAAGCAGTAGTATGTCATGGTCTACTGTGTCAAAGGCCTTTGCAAAATCAAGGAAAATAGCTCCAGTTAGTTCTCCTTGTTCCATGTCAGTTTGGATGTCGTTGCAAACTTTTAGGAGGGCAGTTGTAGTGGAGTGATTCAGGCGAAAACCTGATTGATCAGGGGTCAGATAGTTAGAAAGTTGGTAATACTCGTATAATTGCGTATGGACGCATTTTTCTAAATTTTTTGACAATACTTGGAGCAATGATATAGGGCGATAGTTAGAAACCAAGGTTAACTCTCCACTTTTATGAATAGGCACTACTCTTGCAGTTTTCCAGAGTATGGGTATGTATCCAGACATCAAGGATTCATTAATTAGGGTTGTGACAGGCTTAGCAATTGCTACCTTGAAACGTCCCATTAAACGCGCTTTTGTTTCAAAAGCCAGAGAGTGACACCTCTTACCACTTATTGTTTTTCGTTTGTGAGTTGTCTTGGACTATATATATATATATATATATATATATATATATATATATATATATATATATATAAAAAAAAATATATATATATATATATAAACTTCAAGTAAAGAAGAGGCACGCACAGGGCTTAATAAGTATTAGCTTTATTCAAGTAATATCAATGTGGATTAGTGACCGCTGAGCATATTGCACAATCTTTGATTTAGAAACAGTCTTGACAAAGGTTCCTGCAAGGACCGAAACGTTGACTGATCCACATTGATGTTACTTGAATAAAGCTAATACTTATTAAGCCCTGTGCGTGCCTCTTCTTTCCTTGAAGTTTCTACCTATCTACCATAGAGAGCACCAAGGCAATCCTCTTCATACATCAGCAATGACAATTCCGGCAACCTCCTTAAAATACAACTCAACGCGTTTCGGCTAAAAGAAGCCTTTATCAAGGGCATAAAGTTAAAAAAATTAAATTTGTTCCAGAAATTGTTTTAACTTTATGCTCTTGATAAAGGCTTCTTTAAGTCGAAATGTGTTGAGCTGTATTTTAAATAAAACCTGAAGCTGTACCTGAAGACACCTTTGTGATGATTTTAATAAAAGGCTTATTTTAACTGCAATCTTGTGAGTATAACCAGCTTTTTGCGCCTACCACATTGTCTGAAATCTGCTACACTATTGTGAGCTCTTTTATTTTGGAGGTGAAAGCAACAAGGTTGACTCAGAGATTTGTTCCCTGGAGGTGACACAGCGCCGCCACTTTAAACACTTTTTACAACTAGATACAGTTTGTGTATTTATTTTGGTTACTGACTGTAAATATAACAGATTTGATTCTAAAAATGTGATCTAAAACAGGGGCCATATGTGTCTGATAAATGCATTTTTAAATGGAGTATTCCTGCTATATCGTTTTCGTCTTTTCTCACCTTTCGGTTTTTCATGGCATCTTCTTCCTTTGCATTCTCATCTCTCTTTACTGCTTGTCTGTTTGCTACCTCTGCTGTCTTTTTGCCGCCTACTTACCTCTCATCGTATTCTTCTCAATATTTGTGTATTCCTTTATCTCTTCTTTTAGGGGCCGATTTATGTAAGTGCGAGCGATCGTATGAAGTCTTGTGTGGAAACAAGGGGAACAAGGACCATTCGGCCCTTGTTAAATCTATCCCTCCGTCTTTATCTAGCTAATGTGGTATACAGAGTGCCTGGAAAGATCAAGGATTAAGCTCTAGTAATCTAACAGCAGAAGCCTGCAGGACTGAAAAGAGTTTAAATCACTTATTCCTATACACTTCTAAAGATTGTGTATCTGGCCTGTGGTTATTTGTTAGAATCTCTGTGTTAACCAAGATAAATAAATAGGGTTTGAGGGACAATGAAGCTAAATCTCCCTTCCACTCTGAACCTTGATTTCCTTCTAGTTATTGAAAAATGTTATTCACAGATGTAATACAACTGTTTAACAAATTATTTGAAAGGGACATGGAACCACAAATTTCTTCCATGGTTCAGATAAAGAATTCAATTTTACAAAGTTCCCAATTTACTTCTATTATCAGATTTGCTTTGTTCTCTTGTTATTCTTTGTTAAAGAGATATCTAGATAGGTAGCGTGCACATGCCTGCACACTGAATTAAAGGGAATTAGTGCTGCCATCTAGTGCTCTTGCTAATGTATAACATTGTTGCAAAACGGGTACAGACACTTGCACACTCTGGAACTTACCTTCCTGCTTTTAAATAAAGGATAACAAGAAAACAAAGAAAAATTGATAATAGAAGTAAATTGGAACGTTGTTTAACCCCTTAATGACAACTGACGTACCAGGTACGTCATGCATTAACAAGCAGTTAATGACAATGGACGTACCTGGTACGTCAGTTGTCTAACAGAGTGCTGGAAGCGATCACAAATGCTTCCAGCAGCTCTGAGGGTATTGCAGTGATGCCTCGATATGGAGGCATCCTGCAATACCACTTTACAAGCCTCCGATGCAGAGAGAGCCACTCTGTGGCCCTCTCTGCACCGGTAGCGATAGTGCCGGGTGTGGTAGCGATAGTTCCGGGTGTGAGGGTGCGCGTGCACGATGCGCGTGCGCGTGCACGATGCGCGAGTGTGCACGTGAGCGTGGATGTGCGCGTGCACGATGCGCAAGTGTGCACGTGCACCCATTAGCCACACTGACACCAATGAATGAGGGCAGAGAGGGGAAAAAAAAGGGAATTTTTTTTAAAAAATATAAAAGGATCTGGGAGGGGGTGGGGGTGGGGGTATTGTGGGGGGCTGCTACACTACAGAAATAGTTTTTTAAGTAAAAAATAAAATAAAAATACTTTTTGGGGGGTTTTTGGGGCCAAACTGGGTACTGGCAGACAGCTGCCAGTACCCAAGATGGCGATAATTAGGTAGGAGAGAGGGTTAGAGAGCTGGAGGGGGGATCAGGGAGGTTGGGGCTAAGGCAGGGGTCCATCACAGCTAAAATACTTTATTATTTTTATTTAAAAAAAAAAAAACCTCTTTTATTTAGTACTGGCAGACTTTCTGCCAGTACTTAAGATGGCGGGAACAATTGTGGGGTGGGGGAGGGAAGAGAGCTGTTTGGGAGGGATCAGGGGGTGGGATGTGTCAGGTGGGAGGCTGATCTCTAAAATTAACCCTGCAAGCTCCCTACAAGCTACCTAATTTAACTCCTTCACTGCTGGGCATAATTAACGTGTGGTGCGCAGCAGCATTTAGCGGCCTTCTAATTACCAAAAAGCAACGCCAAAGCCATATAAGTCTGCTATTTCTGAACAAAGGGGATCCCAGAGAAGCTTTTACAACAATTTCTGTCATAATTGCACAAGCTGTTTGTAAATAATTTCAGTGAGAAACCTAAAATTGTGAAAAATGTAAAGTTTTTTTTTTTATTTGCTCGCATTTGGCGGTGAAATGGTGGCATAAAATATACCAAAATGGGCCTAGATCAATACTTGGGGATTGTCTACTACACTACACTAAAGCTAAAATTAACCCTACAAGCTCCCTAATTAACCCCTTCACTCCTGGGCATAAAACACGTGTGGTGCGCAGCGGCATTTAGCGGCCTTCTAATTACCAAAAAGCAACGCCAAAGCCATATAAGTCTGCTATTTCTGAAAAAAGGGGATCCCAGAGAAGCATTTACAACCATTTGTGCCATAATTGCAGAAGCTGTTTGTAAATAATTTCAGTGGGAAACCTAAAGCTTGTGACAAATTTTGTGAAAAAGTGAACTTTTTTTTTTATCGCATTTGGCGGTGAAATGGTGGCATGAAATATACCAAAATGGGCCTAGATCAATACTTTGGGTTGTCTTCTAAAAAAAAATATATACATGTCAAGGGATATTCAGGTATTCCTGACAGATATCAGGGTTCCAATGTAACTAGCGCTAATTTTGAAAAAAAGTGGTTTGGAAATAGCAAAGTGCTACTTGTATGTATTGCCCCATAAATTGCAAAAAAAGCAAAGAACCTGTAAACATTGGGTATTTCTAAACTCAGGACAAAATTTAGAAACTATTTAGCATGGGTGTTTTTTGGTGATTGTAGATGTGTAACATATTTTGGGGGTCAAAGTTAGAAAAAGTGTGTTTTTTTCCATTTTTTAGTAAATTATAAGACATGATGAAAATAATGGTATCTTTAGAAAGTCCATTTAATGGCGAGAAAAACGGTATATAATATGTGTGGGTACAGTAAATGAGTAAGAGGAAAATTACAGCTAAACACAAACACTGCAGAAATGTAAAAATAGCCATTGTCATTAAGGGTAAGAAAATTGAAAAATGGTCCGGTCATTAAGGGGTTAAAATGGTATGTTCTATCTGAATCATTAAAGAAAAATATTGGGTTGTATATCCCTTTAATAATAACAGGATTCATAAAAAGCTCAGTTTCACAAGCCTTTTTCTATGGACTAGAGCTGGGTTCATTTTGCTGTAATTGCTTTGAAAAGTCTAAGGGGCCAATTTATCAATGTCTGTCCGACATGATATGCTGAAGCGTATCATGTCCAACAGACATCGCTGAATTTAACATTGCACAAGCAGTTCACCAATCAGCCGCTAGCAGGAGGTGTCAATCAGCCCGGTCATATAGGATCAGGGAGATTGCAGACCGCAGCCTCAGAGGCAGCGGATCAGTTATGGAGCAGAGGTCTTAAGACCACTGCTTCATAACTGCTGTTTCCGGCGAGCCTGAAGGCTTGCGCGGCAACAAAAAGCATCAAGCTCCATTCGGATTTTGATAATTCGGCCCCTAAATGTGAAGAATCTGGGTGATATCTTGGCCCTCCAATGTAGTCAAACAAATGTGACAAATATATCCATGGATACTGGACATGTCTGTAGTGCACTGGATGTTGCCCAGAGTAGCAAGAGGGGGTATAGGGATTGCTTTGTAGTTCTGGGACTACTAAATAACTACTGTGGAAAATAACATTAGGATAGCAAAGCTAATATATGAAATGAAATCTAACAGTTTTTGTGAGTTTTATGCCTCCTGTGCTGCTGCATTGCCCCACTGTCACTTTTTACCTTGTGCAAAATGATATAAAATAATAAAGACGTTAGGTATGAAACGTTAATGCAGTTTACTGTTATGAGAGGCTGTTGCTTATTATCCAAAAGACGGAATTGCAGGATCTTAATTGATAAAAAAACAGAAGGGTAAGGTGATTTCTGCTTGGGTATCCTTAAAGGGAAAATATACCCCCATTTTCATATAACTGCATGTAATAGACACTACTATAAAGAGGAATATGCACAGATACTGATCTAGAAATCCAGCATAAAACGTTTTAAAAAACGTACTTAGAAGCTCCCAGTTTAGCACTGTTGATGAGGTTAGGCTGAGACACCCAGTAAAAGGGGCTGGAGCATGAAGAGCAGATACTCCCTCCTCCCCCCTTCCCTACATATTTAAAGACAGATTATACAAATAGGAGCTGCAGGACTTTGTAGACATCTGTATACATCTAAAACTTTGGGGCTTGGTTAGGAATCTGAAAATCAACGCAATTATTAAAAAATAAGCAAAACAAAAACACTCCCAGATGGGCTATATAAATGGATCATCTACAAAACATGTATGCAAAGAGAAATCTAGTGTACAATGTCCCATTAAAGGGATATACAATGTAAAAATGTTATTTCATTATTCAGATAGAGCATATCATTTTAAACAACTTCCCAATTTGCTTCTATTATCAAATTGTCTTCCTTTGTGCACGTCTGCAGTACTATTTTACTGCTCACTTCAAATTCAAAGCAGGTGCCATTGTATTGTCTTTATATTGTGCATTTGTCATGTATTCAATATTACTGTATTTAGTGGTCCTTTAAGAAGGATACAATAAAATGATAGACATTAGTAACGTTAGTAACGCGTGCAGAGGCATAACTAGACCCCATGGGCCCCAGAGCAAAGGTTGTGGAGTTCCCCTATTTCAATAGCAACCGTCTGGTTGTTTACATTTTGCTTAAACTGTTTTCTAGGGGGCACTCAGAGTGGCTAACCATAATGCAGGTGGTGGCCTGGCCTCACAAGCCCTCCTGTAGTGACTGTTTACAGGGTCAGTTGAGTCCCCTAAAACTGCACACTTTGGGGTAGATTTATTAACTGTCAGGCGGACATGATCTGCTGTAGCGTATTATGTCCTCCTGACATCGCTAAATGGTGAAATGCTAGTGCAATACCGCCCCCTGCACATTTGCGGCCAATTGGCCACTAGCAGAGGGTGTCAATCCTCCCGATTGTATCTGATCGCGAAGATTGCTGTCCGTCACCTCTTATGACTGCTGCTTCTTAACTTATGTTTCCGGCGAGCCTGAAGGCTCTCGCGGAAACATCTGCATTCACAGCATGTTAAATTGGCCCCATGTCTCAATTGTGACTTCTGAAACTGCTGTAGTCACACCCTTGACCACACTGTATGTGTGCAGTGCCGGTTCCTAAAGTATTTAAACCAACTAGAATTGCTGTAACTAAGTTTATTGCATTCTAATTATTTGTAACATGTAGCAGCAGGGATCTGTATTTTGCTATCCACCAAAAAAAAAAGAAGTCTGTGTATCAAATTGTCATCAGATCTGTAGCAACATTTATATTAGGCAGAGAGCTTTGTACCTAAAAACATTATAGTACTGCAGGTCACATGATTATGGGAGTTTGCTTAATCATGAGTGTTCTTTGGAAGTGTTATCCAATATCAGCTAATGCACTAGAAAAATAGGTGGTATTTTGCAGATCCAACAGTTAGAAAACACAATAGTGGTATTAATAGGTACAAATAAGGTATTGCAAGTGAGGTGGAACGTGATGCTGCAATGACGGAAAATCACTTGGAAGACTAGATGTAGGTATCTATTCAAAATGACCATAACCTGAAAAATGTTAACTGATGTAGAGTTGTGATAACTTCAAATTGTATTTTTCTTAATTTTTTAGCTTAATTTGCATTTAAACATTTTTATAGAAATGTTATAATTGCTAAACTATCTGAACATACTCAGTTTATAAAAAAAATAACCAAAAAGGAGACTAAACGTATAGAAGAGACAGTTGGACAGGCAGAGACACAAGTTACACATTTACTAGAGCTATTGTATTACACACAGCAGAAACATGAGCAGGAGAGTGGCTACACAAAGCTATTTGCATAAGTAAATTATGCATTACCTGTCCAGTTTACTTAAATTATGTAAATTAGAGATCTTAAAATGGGTTAACATTGAATCCAGACTAATTTTAGCAGCTGCTTGAGATCCAATCTGGGTCTTCTCCTTGTCGACCATGAGAACATTAAACACTCCAGTGATAAGTGAATTTGATAGAAACACATCTGAACAGTAGCCTGAGGTATTGTGGGTAATTAGAGATTAATTACAATCCCATAGTTTGTATCATGGTTCAGGGTCAGACTAGGGTCACTGCACATGGCAAACTTAGAGAGCTGTGAGTAGATGGATGACGCCAGATCAGAGTGGCTCAGGAAAGTGAAGCGTATAGAAATGTGGAGCCAGGGAGACTGGGGAGTGAACTCATAGCCAGGGTCCTGGCGGCAGCAGTAACACTGAGCTCTGGGCCTATGGGCAACGAAAAACTTTCACAAAAAGTATTCACAGAGCAGCTGCATCTGCAGATCTGTTACTGCTGTTCCTGACTTTAAATTCAGAGTCATGTCTGAGCATTTTTCAGACGTTTTATTAACCCCTTTAGGGCTAGATTTCAAGTTGCACGCTAACTTTTGCGCATGAGCGATAAGGGTTTTATTGCGGCTCTTTGCACACGTCAGAGTTATCGCGCTTATTATGAGTTGAAAGTAAACACATTCTCTTGAGCTTAAAGAGCGCCGGGATATCATGACTTCAGAGCTCTGGTGAACTGTTATGCGAGTCAAAAAGGTGTCACAAAACACATCAAAAATGCATTTAAAAGTACAGTTACAGTCATAATAAAACTATCTAATATTTTAAATAAAAAGTTATAAAGGCTCAAAGATATGAGGCCTCAGGTGTTAGAAAAAACTTGAGATACAGACATACACAAGTCTAAAAATGTATATGTATTAGTGTGTGTTTGTGTGTACAGATGTATTTATGTATTTATATGTGTATATATGTATTTACAGACATAAATACACACACACACACATATATATATATATATACACATAAATACATATGTATACATATATAGACATAGTTAAGCACATTGGAGCCGTTTGCAGTCAAGTAGCTAAAAAAAGATGAAAAATCACATTTATGCAATATTCATATTTAATAAAGTGTTTAACTGTGTATGTACTATATATATATTTCACATTCCAATTTCCTTCACATAGGGGAGTATGTTCTTTGTATTTTTAAATAGATATATACGTATATATATATATATATATATACAGTATATATATATAAATATATATATATACTGTATATATATATATATATATATATATATAAAAGGTAAAGCTATAGGGGGATATGTATCAAGCTGTCAACCTAAAATACGCCGGAATTCAGCATCATAATTGTTGTGAGATTGATCTGATTTAGTTGTAAAAGCCTACAGACCAGCAAAAGTTGACATAACATACGATCCGCCAGTCTCAATCCGACGCAGATTGATGCTTACGTCATTACAGATTTTCCCAAATACACATTTGACTCTATCTGACTCTTTTGACAAGTTATCAAACTTTGAACATGTACGCTCGCGACTATTCGGATGCATCGTACCTGGTTTTTAATCCGCCACCCTGGAGGCCGCGGATGCCTTAGAAATCAATTGGAGTCTGAAAGCAGCGAAAACTTATGTTCAATGCTGAAAGACAAATAAATATAACCCATTGATTTCTATGGTAGAAAACAAGTAACGTTTATACCCAACACCCTAAAATAAACCCCGAGTCTAAACACCCCTAATCTGCCGCCCCGACATCGCCGCAACCTAAATAAAATGTGTTAACCCCTATTCTGCCACTCCCCGACATCGCCGCAACCTAAATAAAGTTATTAACCCCTATCCCGTCACTCCCAGACACCACCGACACTAAATAAACGTATTAACCCCTAAACCTCTGGCCTCCCACATCACTTCCACTAACTAAACCTATTAACCCCTAAGTCGTCAGCCTCCCAAATCGCCAAAAACTAAATTAAGCTATTATCCCCTAAACCTAACAAGCTGCTAACTTTAAATTAAAATTACAACATCCCTTCTGCCTTGAGGACATCTTGCCGCTTGGTTGAAGACTTCTCCCGGTAAGTGGATCTTCGGGGGTAAGTGTTTTTTAAGGGTGTATTGGGTGGGTTTTATTTTTAGGTTAGGGCTTTGGGCAGCAATAGAGCTAAATGCCCTTTTAAGGGCAATGCCCATCCAAATTCCCTTTTCAGGGCAATGGGGAGCTTAGGTTTTTTTAGTTAGGGTTTTATTTGGGGGGTTGGTTGTGTGGGTGGTGGGTTTTACTGTTGGGGGGTTGTGTGTATTTTTTTTTACAGGTAAAAGAGCTGATTTCTTGGGGGCAATGCCCCACAAAAGGCCCTATTAAGGGCTATTGGTAGTTTAGTTTAGGCTAGGGTTTTTTTTATTTTGGGGGGGCTTTTTTATTTTGATAGGGCTATTAGATTAGGTGTAATTAGTTTAAAGATCTTGTAATTTGTTTTTTATTTTGTGTAATTTAGTGGGGGGGGGGTTGTCATTAAGCTAATTGTATTTAATTTATTTAATTGTATTTAATTTAGGTCATTTATTTGATTGTAGTGTAGTGTTAGGTGTTAGTGTAACTCAGGTTACGAATTATTTTACAGGTAAATTTGTATTTTTTTTAACTAGGTAGTTATTAAATAGGTAATAACTATTTAGTAACTATTCTACATAGTTAAAATAAATACAAACTTGCTGTAAAATAAAAATAAACCCTAAGCTAGATACAATGTAACTATTAGTTATATTGTAGATATCTTAGGGTTTATTTTATAGGTAAGTATTTAGTTTTAAATAGGAATAATTTAGTTAATGATAGTAATTTTATTTAGATTTATTTAGGGGGTGTTAGGGTTAGACTTAGGTTTAGGAGTTAAGAAATTTAGAATAGTGGCGGCGACGTTGGGGGTGGCAGATTAGGGGTTAATAAATGTAGGTAGGTTGTGGCAGCAGATTAGGGGTTAATAAGTATAATGTAGGTGGTGGCGATGTCCGGAGCGGCAGATTAGGGGTTAATAAATATAATGTAGGTGTCGGCGATGTCGGGGACGGCAGATTAGGGGTTAATAAGTGTAAGATTAGGGGTGTTTAGACTCGGGGTTCATGTTAGGGTGTTAGGTGTAAACATAAAATGTGTTTCCCCATAGGAATCAATGGGGCTGCGTTACTGAGTTTTACGCTGCTTTTTTGCAGGTCTTAGACTTTTTCTCAGCCGGCTCTCCCCATTGATGTCTAAGGGGATATCGTGCACGAGCACATATAACCAGCTCACCGCTCACTTAAGCAGCGCTGGTATTGCAGTGCAGTGTGGAGCGCAATTTTGCTCTACGCTCACTTCTTGCCTGTTAACGCCGGGTTGATAAAAACATGTAATACCAGTGCTGCAGGTAAGTGAGCGGTGAGAATAAACTGCAAGTTAGCACTGCACCTCTGTTACCGCACAACTCGTAATCTAGGCGAGAGTTAGTCTAAAAAAAACCTTTCATGATTTAAATAGGATAAAAGAAAGTGTATACAATACGGATAAGCACTCCCCTCTGATTAGAACCGCTGCCTTCCAACAGTATCTGCCAAAGGCTTTTAAATCGGTATAGGTTGTAGAAAGAGGCGCTGGTTCATAGGGGTTTTCAGAAGGTTCCTCTCTGTGTTCCACGATTCCTCCAAAAGAGCTGTGTCTGTATCTGTTTAGAGAATATCAGATTGGCGTAGTGTTTCCAAACACCTTGCAAATAAGTGTAGAATACTCACAGAATGGCATTAGAATAATGGCTCCACAAGAGGCTCCATGAATGGTCAGGAAAGAAAAAATTAATTTCTTGAAACAAAAGATGTTGTTTTATCTGGCTCAACGCATTTCAACGGGTACACTGTCTTTCTCAAGAGCAGTTAAAACATAGTGTATGACTTACAAACAAGTCATATACAACACTGCATCACAGGCGGCCTTAAATACACAGTCATGAACAATATCTGTTACCTTATTGGTTAAAGTGACAGTATACACTCATTTTCATATAACTGCATGTAATAGACACTACTATAAAGAATTAGATGCACAGATACTGTTATAAAAATCCAGTATAAAACGGTTTTAAAACTTACTTAGAAGTTCTAAGTTTAGCTCTGTTGAAAAGGTATCTGGAAAGCCCACTGCAAGTGGAAGATGAGACACTCCCCCCTCCCCCTTCTTTTGCATATGAAAAGACCCTTTACACAAACAGGAGCAAGCTGGAGAAGGTAGCTGACGGTATTCACATAAAACTTTGGGGCTTGGTTAGGAGTCTGAAAATCAGAGCAATGTTATTTAAAAGTAAGCAAAACTATACATTTTTTTAAAAAGAAAACTTTATGGGCTATATAAATAGATCATCTACAAAACATTTATGGAAAGAAAAAATGAGTGTATAATGTCCCTTTAAGGTCAGATTTACACACAATATTGTAAAAAACATAAAAACAAAGTTAAAAGTTATTATACAAAAATATAACACACATCTAATTAGCACATATAAATGGTCATATATAATTTATCTAAATTAGAACATAAAATTCCTGCCTAAACAATTGATTAATCAACAACCAATAAAAAACACTTCATTTCGAAAAAAAGTAGTATCCCCCAATCCTGAACCGTTCTGTTTTTAAGTTCTCTTTCAAGTTGTCCTGTATGTTGAAGTTCCCAAACAGGTTTGTTTCTGTGTGTCATGAACACATGGTGTTATTTATCCAATAAGAAACGGATAGCTGTCAGTTCTTAAAGGGTCATGCCACCCACATTTGTTCTTTTATGATTTAGAAAGAGAATGCAATTTTAAACATCTTTCTAATTTACTTATATTATCTAATTTGTTTTATTCTCTTGATATTCTTTGATGAAAAGCATATCTAGATATGCTCACTAGCTGCTGATTGGTTGCTGCACATAGAAGCATCATGTGATTGGCTCACCATGTGCATTGCTTTTTCTTCAAATAAGGATATTTAAAAAATGAAGCAAAATAAATAATAGAAGTAAATTGTAATGTTGTTTAAATTTCTATTCTCTATCTGAATCATGAAAGAAAGATTTTGGGTTTAGTGGCCCTTTAAGGGTACAATCAAATAAGTCCCAGAATGAAATTAAAGGGACATAATACTCATATGCTAAATCACTTGAAACTGATGCAGTATAACTGTAAAAAGCTGACAGGAAAATATCACCTGAGCATCTCAATGTAAAAAAGGAAGATATTTTACCTCACATCTTCCTAAGCTCAGCAGAGTAAGTTCTGCGTAAAAAGTTATACTCAGCTGCAGCCCAGCTGCAGGTAAAAAAAAAAAAAAATGAAGAAATTAACAGCAGCCAATCAGCATCAGCAGTGCTGAGGTAATGAACTCTTTAACTGTGATCTCATGAGATTTCACTTAACTCTCATGAGATTTCATAGCAAACTTCCTTTAAACTGAATAGGAAATAAGATGAGAGTGCACGTAAGCTCGCCCATTCCGCTGTCCCGGGACAGACATACTGATATTCTGCTTAGAAGTCCTTTACAATGGGATGTGGCTACTGAGGAATTTTTGAGGTAAAATATCTTTCTTTTTTACATAGAGATGTTCAGTTGATATTTTCTAGTCAGCTTTTTACAGCTATGCTGCATCAATTTCAAGTGTTTCAACATTTGGGTATTATGGCCCTTTAAGTGTCAATCGGCCACAAAAAGAGAAAAGATGTATATGTTAAATCGCTTGTAGCATACTAATACACAATTCCACATTTCTAGAATACCCCAAAGGGCTATCTTTAGGAAATCTTTTCAAAAGATCAAAAAATGGGTGCCTTAATATAATATTTAAGTCTGCAATTCTATAGAATATTTTACATATTTGCACATCTCCAAATATATCTTGCATAAAGTTTACAAATGGAAAATAAATAATTTAAAAAATAACTAAGCTATTATTTTTTATTTTCCATTTGTAAACTTTATGCAAGATATATTTGGAGATGTGTGAATATGTAAATGTTCTATAGATTTTTCAACTGAGACATCCTTAATAAGAAAATAAATCTTCCCCATGTACCAGACTTCTTAATCAAGGAATACAGGCTACTATAACCTACCCAGCTAGACTTAGAATTACATTGAATGGTCAAAACTATTTTTTTGATAACCCCAAGGAGGCTGAGAAATTTGTGATGGAGAACGAAGTAGGATAAAAATATAGAGATAAGAATTGATTCCTTTTTTTTTCTTTTTGCTTGTTCTTAGGTATGGTACTTCCTCAAAACTGGGTAAAGAGGGGGGTTTCCCCTTGTTTTTTTATTATTGGTATTTTTACTGTACATATAAAACATTAAAGAAGAAGTTATATGTACGATATCATAGTAGGGGAGGCATTTGGGGGTGGGTTGAAGGGTTTTTTCTTTTCTTTTTTTTGCTCTTTTATTGAGGATAGGATTCACCTCCCCAATAAAACGTAAGACAATCAGCGCATTTGATTAAATTAAAATATGATATAGCCCTTTGCAGGAAACACATTTAGACTTAATTGAAGCTGCAAAACTAAGAAATTCATGGGTTGGAGAGTTTTTTGCCTCGCCAGGTGGCAAGAGGAAAAGAGGAGTAGCCATTTTAATAGGGAAAAATGTGGATTATAAAACTCTACAGACCTATACAGATCAGAGGGCAGATATCTTCTTTTAAAACTAAAGATAGCTAATTGTATTTATACACTGTGTAACCTCTATGCCCCAAATATCATAAGTGGTGGTTTCTGGGATCTAGTACAGGGGAAAATATTACAATGCTCAGAGGGATATTTCATTGCCGGAGGTGATTTTAATATGGCCCCTCAATACCCCTTAGACAGACATAGGAAAAAGCTATCTTTAACCAAAACCAAAAGAGATTACTTAGAGATCAAAATGTTTAGGAAAATTTGTTTGAACTTGTCAGTCAGGGACATCTGAAAGTTACAGAACCTGGATACCAGAGAATTCATGTGCCTGTCCAAGGTACATAAAACATTTTCTAGGATTGATGTATTCTTAATAGATGATAAGACAGCTAAATCACAAATCAAAGCTGCAATACATTCTATCTCTCTTTCCGATCACACTCCAATTTCTCTCCTAGTTGCCATCCCTAATCGTAGTTCTGTCTCTAAGCGTTTTTTCTTTCCAAAGTATCTCTGTACTGATATAAAATTTAAAGAGGTTCTTAAGAGAAAGTTTGAGGAATTTCTACAGTATAACCATGAGTATATAACTAAACCAGTAATATTCTTGGAGACAACTAAGGCAGTTCTTAGGAGGGAGATCATAGCGTATACTACAGTATTAAGAAAAAAATACAGAAAGACGGAACAAGAGGTGCTATATTTTTTAACCAAGTCATACAATTGGTATTTGATAAAGAGAACCCCAGAAAACTGTAATACTTACACTCGAGCTAAAAAAGAAAGGGATACTTATCTAATACATAAAATAACACAATCTGAAATAAGATAACAAGCTAGGTTCCATAAATATGGAAATAAATCTGGAAAACTGTTAGCAACCCTTTTTTAAGAATACTAGGAAGCCATCAGCAATCAATAGAATTGAAAGCGATGAGATAATGGCCACAAACCCAGGAGAGGCGATGCAACTTTTTACCAAATATTATACTAGATTATATACCTCACAGGAATCTAATATGCAAAATAGAGATGCATTCTGGGGAAAGATTCAAAATTCTACTATATCTCCCGAGTCAGTTGTAAAAATGAATGCCCCTATCACTAAAATAAAAATGAAAAAAGTTATTAAGAATCTATCAATGGATAAGGCACCCGGGCCAGATGCACTCCCTAACAAATTCTATAAAATCCTAGATCAAAACATTACCCCCCATTTAGAAAATCTTTTCAATTATTTTTACACTGAGAACAAAATTATTCCTTCTAACTTCTCTGCATCCATGATTACATTAAATTTAAAACAAGGGAAGGATCCCACAAAAAAAGAATCATATAGGCCTATAGCACTTCTCAATTCTGATTACAAGTTACTAACATATATTTTAGATAATCGCCTTCAAACTATACTACCAAATATTTTACATAAAGATCAGGCAGGACTTATGTGTCAAAGAAACTTTGCTGCTAAGATCATGACTATTGATTTTTTCAATTCTTTGAAAGAACTTCCTAATCAGGCGGGAATATCCTCTTTCTGGATCTAGCAATTATCTCGATCGATGCAGAAAAAGCTTTTTGACTCTATACAGTATGATCATTTGATATTTTCAATATCCAAATTTGGATTTAAGGAAAACTTTGTCAGATTTATTCAGAATTTATATCGCAACCCCATCACACAATTGATAGCGAATAATAGCCTATCACCAGTTATAACCCTTAACAGAGGTACAGGTCAAGGATGCCCCTTATCTCCCCTTCTCTTCAATCTCTCAATTGAACCCCTAGCTAATATGAGATTCTATGGATTAGAAAAAATGGGGAATCTGCTGCCTTTCAAAGTAGTAACCAAGGCTCTTAAATATCTAGGCATCTTTATTTCAATCCATCCAGAGAATTGGTATAATCTGAATATATGCCTTGTTCTAGATAGAGCTAAGGAACATATGAAAAAATTGCAGAATTTTCCATTATCTTTGTCTGGCCGGATAACTCTCTTTAAAATGGTTCTCTTACCAAAAATTTTATACGTTATGCAGAACACTCCAGTCTTTATAAAGGGAAAGGATTTGAGAACGTTAAATGCCTCAATACAAAGGTTTATATGGCAAGATAAGAAACCAAGAATTTCACTTAAAAAATTTTGTCTTCCAAGAAAATCTGGAGGTTTAGCACTACCGGATATTCGAATATACAATATAATATCCCTAGCCCGAATAGTAGTGTACTGGATTGTAAATTCAGATTATTTCACCAATAATAGCCTTGAACACAATATGACTTATCCATATCTACCAGTATCCTCAATACACTGCCAACTTAGTAAGATACCTAAAAAAATAAAACATCTTAAATCTATATACAGGGAGTGCAGAAATATTAGGCAAATGAGTATTTTGACCACATCATCCTCTTTATGCATGTTGTCTTACTCCAAGCTGTATAGGCTCGAAAGCCTACTACCAATTAAGCATATTAGGTGATGTGCATCTCTGTAATGAGAAGGGGTGTGGTCTAATGACATCAACACCCTATATCAGGTGTGCATAATTATTAGGCAACTTCCTTTCCTTTGGCAAAATGGGTCAAAAGAAGGACTTGACAGGCTCAGAAAAGTCAAAAATAGTGAGATATCTTGCAGAGGGATGCAGCACTCTTAAAATTGCAAAGCTTCTGAAGCGTGATCATCGAACAATCAAGCGTTTCATTCAAAATAGTCAACGGGGTCGCAAGAAGCGTGTGGAAAAACCAAGGCGCAAAATAACTGCCCATGAACTGAGAAAAGTCAAGCATGCAGCTGCCAAGATGCCACTTGCCACCAGTTTGGCCATATTTCAGAGCTGCAACATCACTGGAGTGCCCAAAAGCACAAAGTGTGCAATACTCAGAGACATGGCCAAGGTAAGAAAGGCTGAAAGACGACCACCACTGAACAAGACACACAAGCTGAAACGTCAAGACTGGGTCAAGAAATATCTCAAGACTGATTTTTCTAAGGTTTTATGGACTGATGAAATGAGAGTGAGTCTTGATGGGCCAGATGGATGGGCCCGTGGCTGGATTGGTAAAGGGCAGAGAGCTCCAGTCCGACTCAGACGCCAGCAAGGTGGAGGTGGAGTACTGGTTTGGGCTGGTATCATGGATTTTTTTATTTTGGGGGGGCTTTTTTATTTTGTTAGGGGGATTAGATTAGGCGTAATTAGTTTAAAAATCTTGTAATTTGTTTATTATTTTCTGTAATTTAGTGTTTGTTTTATTTGTACTGATAATTTTATTTAATTGTATTTAATTGAATTTAGTTTAGGGAATTTATTTAATTATAGTGTAGTGTTAGGTATAATTGTAACTTGTAAGGTTAGGCTTTATTTTACAGGTATATTTGTATTTATTTTAACTAGGAAGTTATTAAATAGTTAATAACTATTTAATAACTATTTTACCTAGTTAAAATAAATACAAAGTTGCCTGTAAAATAAAAATAAACCCTAAGATAGCTACAATGTAACTATTAGTTATATTGTAGCTACCTTAGGGTTTATTTCATAGGTAAGTATTTAGTTTTAAATAGAAATCATTTATTTAATGATAGGAATATTTATTTAGATTTATTGAAATTATATTTAAGTTAGGAGTTGTTAGGGTTAGACTTAGGTTTAGGGGTTAATAAATTTAATATAGTGGCGGCGACGTTGGGGGCGGCAGATTAGGGGCTAATAAATGTAGGTAAGTGGCGTCGGTGTAGTGGGGGCAGATTAGGGTTTAATAAATATAATGTAGGTGGCGGCGATGTAGGGGGGGCAGATTAAGGGTTAATAAAAATAATGTAGGTGGCAGCGGTGTAGGGGGCGGCAGATTAGGGGTTAATAAGTATAATGTAGGTGGCGGCGGTGTAGGGGGCGGCAGATTAGGGGTTAAAAAGTATAATGTAGGTGGCGGTGGGCTCCGGGAGCAGCGGTTTAGGGGTTAAACATTTTATTTAGTTGCGGCGGGGTCTGTGAGCGGCGTTTTAGGGGTTAATACATTTATTAGAGTTGTGGTGGGCTCTGTGAGCGGCGGTATAGGGGGTAAACAGTATAGTATAGTGTGGGTGTTTAGTGACAGGGTACCAAGAAAGATGGGAAAAAGCAGAAGAGCAGCAAGATCGATGACTGTTAGTTAACAACAGTCCGCTGCTCATCGTACCATACTTGCTATCATTAAATAAATTATTCCTATTTAAAATTAAAATAAACCCTAAGCTAGCTTCAATATAACTAATAGTTACATTGTAGCTTGCTTAGGGTTTATTTTTATTTTACAGGCAACTTTGTATTTATTTTAACTAGGTACAATAGTTATTAAATAGTTATTAACTATTTAATAACTTCCTAGTTAAAATAAATACAAATATACCTGTTCCAATCAGCCAATAGAATGCAAGCTCAATCCTATTGGCTGATAGGATCAGCCAATAGGATTGAACTTCAATCCTATTGGCTGATTGCATCAGCCAATATGATTTTTCCTACCTTAATTCCGATTGGCTGATAGAATTCTATCAGCCAATCGGAATTGAAGGGATACCATCTTGGATGACGTCACTTAAAGGAACCGTCATTGTTGAAGAAGACGTCATCAGAAGAGGATGCTCCGTGTCGGATGTCTTGAAGATGGACCCGCTCCGCGCCGGATGGATGAAGATAGAAGATGCCGTCTGGATGAATACTTCTGCCCGTCTGGAGGACCACTTCTGCCCGTCTGGAGGACCACTTCTGCCGGATTCATTGAGGACTTCGGCCCGGTTGGGTGAAGACTTCTCACGGTAGGGTGATCTTCAAGGGGTTAGTGTTAGGTTTTTTTAAGGGGGGATTGGGTGAGTTTTAGAGTAGGGTTGGTTGTGTGGGTGGTGGGTTTTAATGTTGGGGGGGTTGTAATTTTTTTTTACAGGTAAAAGAGCTGATTACTTTGGGGCAATGCCCCGCAAAGGCCCTTTTAAGGGCTATTTGTAATTTAGTGTAGGGTAGGGCTTTTTTTTTTTATTTTAGGGGGCTTTTTTATTTTGTTAGGGGGATTAGATTAGGTGTAATTAGTTTAAAAATCTTGTAATTTGTTTATTATTTTCTGTAATTTAGTGGGGGGGGGGGCTTTTACTTTAGATAATTGTATTTAATTTTATTTAATTGTATTTAGTTTAGGGAATTAATTTAATTATAGTGTAGTGTTAGGTGTAATTGCAACTTAGGTTTTATTTTACAGGTATATTTGTATTTATATTAACTAGGAAGTTATTAAATAGTTAATAACTATTTAATAACTATTGTACCTAGTTAAAATAAATACAAAGTTGCCTGTAAAATAAAAATAAACCCTAAGCTAGCTACAATGTAACTATTAGTTATATTGTAGCTAGCTTAGAGTTTATTTTAGTTTTAAATAGGAATAATTTTTTGCGATGGTGCGATGAGCAGCGGACTGTTGTTAACTAACAGTCATCGATCTTGCTGCTCTTCTGCTTTTTCCCAGCTTTCTTGGTACCCTGTCACTAAACACCCACACTATACTATACTGTTTACCCCCTATACCGCCGCTCACAGAGCCCACCGCAACTCTAATAAATGTATTAACCCCTAAAACGCCGCTCACAGACCCCGCCGCAACTAAATAAAATGTTTAACCCCTAAACCACTGCTCCCGGACTCTACCGCCACCTACATTATAATTTTTAACCCCTAATCTGCCGCCCCCTACACTGCCGCCACCTACATTATACTTATTAACCCCTAATCTGCCGCCCCCTACACCGCCGCCACCTACATTATTTTTATTAACCCTTAATCTGCCCCCCTACACCGCTGCTAGCAGAAGTGGTCCTCCAGACGGACAGAAGTGGTCCTCCAGACGGACAGAAGTCTTCCTCCAGACGGCATCTTCTATCTTCATCCATCCGGTGCGGAGCGGCTCCATCTTCAAGACATCCAACGCGGAGCATCCTCTTCTGACGACATCTTCTTCAACAATGACGGGTCCTTTAAGTGACGTCATCCAAGATGGCGTCCCTTCAATTCAGATTGGCTGATAGAATTCTATCAGCCAATAGGAATTAAGGTAGGAAAAATCCTATTGGCTGATGCAATCAGCCAATAGGATTGAGCTTGCATTCCATTGACTGTTCCAATCAGCCAATAGAATGCAAGCTCAATCCTATTGGCTGATAGTTTAAAAATCTTGTAATTTGTTTATTATTTTCTGTAATTTAGTGTTTGTTTTATTTGTACTGATAATTTTATTTAATTGTATTTAATTGTATTTAGTTTAGGGAATTTATTTAATTATAGTGTAGTGTTAGGTGTAATTGTAACTTGTAAGGTTAGGCTTTATTTTACAGGTATATTTGTATTTATTTTAACTAGGAAGTTATTAAATAGTTAATAAATATTTAATAACTATTTTACCTAGTTAAAATAAATACAAAGTTGCCTGTAAAATAAAAATAAACCCTAAGATAGCTACAATGTAACTATTAGTTATATTGTAGCTAGCTTAGGGTTTATTTTATAGGTAAGTATTTAGTTTTAAATAGGAATCATTTATTTAATGATAGGAATATTTATTTAGATTTATTGAAATTATATTTAAGTTAGGGGGTGTTAGGGTTAGACTTAGGGGTTAATAAATATAATGTAGGTGGCGGCGGTGTAGGGGGGGCAGATTAGGGGTTAATAAATATAATGTAGGTGGCGGCGGTGTAGGGGACGGCAAATTAGGTGTTAATAAGTACAATGTAGGTGGAGGCAGATTAGGGGTAAAAAAGTATAATGTAGGTGGTGGTGGGCTCCGGGAGCAGCAGTTTAGGGGTTAAACATTTTATTTAGTTGCGGCGGGGTCCGAGAGCGGCAGTTTAGGGGTTAATACATTTATTAGAGTTGCGGTGGGCTCCGCGAGCGGCGGTATAAGGGGTAAACAGTATAGTATAGTGTGGGTGTTTAGTAACAGGGTACTAAGAAAGCTGGGAAAAAGCAGAAGAGCAGCAAGATCGATGACTGTTAGTTAACAACAGTCCGCTGCTCATCGCACCATACTTGGTGCGCAGCTTTTTGACAGCTTTTTTGATCATTTTAGATCTTAGGCGAGCGTATTGGTGCCGTCAAATACAAGAAAGTTGACGGCTTGATAAATAGATGCCTATATTTCTAAGTTAGTTACGGACTACGGATGGGGATGGCAATGGGGCGAGGTTGAAGATTGGCTTACATTGGCAAAAAATGGAATCTTATCTATGTCTACTGGGAATCAAATACTTGCCTCTCAAAAAGATGAGCTAAATTTGAGAGAAATATCTCAACAATGGAGCAATTTAACCCCCTTAGAAAATAAACATATTGACCTTGTTCAAGGGTCTCTTGACTTGGGTTCTCAGACCACTGTCCTCAACATGGATAGAATCCCATGTGAAATTATTATATAGGATATATTACACACTAGAGAGAGGAGCTAGAAGGGGAAATGTTCTTTTTAGCTTGTGCACAAAATGTTCATATCCTAGGGCCAACTTGGTGCATATGATTTGGTACTGCCCGAGGATTTGCCAAATGGGGTATAAGATAACCTACTGGGCATAATATGATTATTCTGGCGGTTAGATATCTGATATTTAGGAAATGGAAAGAAGCAAACATCCCTAATATTCTTGAAATTAAAAATTACCTGAAAAAACAATATATATTAGAACAATATAATGTAGATATGAAGAATGATAGAGACATTTATACTTTTTTTGAAAAGTGGTCCCCATTTGTTAAAAGTTTTACATTAAATGAAATAGAACATGTTATCTACCCTTTTAGAAATCGTGAAATAGTTCTACTAGGGATCTGGTAATATATACATTAAAAGAGAGAAAAGAAAAAAGAAAGAAAAGAGAAACATTTTTTTGTTTAATTTTTTTCATAACTGCTGTTTCTGGCGAGTCTGAAGACTCGCCAGAAACACGGGCCCACAAGCGCCATACGGAGCTTGATAAATGACCTCATAATCTCAATCCCATAGATCACCTGTGGAGAGATCTCAAAACAGCAGTTGGGAAACAGAACCCTTCCAATTTGAGAGACCTGGAGCAGTTTTGCGAAAGAAGAGTGGTCCAAAATTTCAGTAGAGAGGTGTAAGAAACTGATTGATGGTTACAGGAAGCAATTGATTTCAGTTATATTTCCAAGGGGTGTGCTACCAAATATTAAATTGAGGGTGCCGGGGGGCGGAGCTAGCCACAGCACTGATCAGTCGTGTAAAACTAGAGCTCCTGAAATCAGGAGCAATAAAAGTGCAATTAACTAAATATAAATTAGCCAAAATTGCCTAAATTACCGAATCCTAAGGAACAATAACTCCTTTATATAGTTTAGGTCGTGGATTCACTTTCTACCAGCTTATTTAAGGATACAATCTCTATAACTTATAGACGTGACCCTGTCTCCTAACTCACAGAGCTGCAACCTGGAGAGGAAGAGACAGAAAACTCTCACGGACCAGCTGGAAGTTTGCCTAACAGCGGAAAGAAGGTGGCAAGCAGCCTGAGTGATTCTAACTGGGAACCTTACAGTCTGGCAAGGTCAACACTTACAGCGGTGCACGATCATTAAGGCCTTTTATTCTCCGGAGGGTTGGGGCTCCGCTCCGGAGAATCTGCTACAGCACTCGACTATTCTCACCGGCTCTTAACCACCTCTTACCTTCTAGTAGCTCAGCAGACTGGTTTGAAGACCCGGCACTAACCCAGCACGACCTGGCCTAAGCGGACTTTTTGATTTGGCCATATAAGGACTTCGGGCTGCTTCACTACGCAGTCACAAGCAAAGGCGCGAACGGCCGCCATCTTGGGCCTACGGGCACCTGTACCGCAGCATCAGTGATGACGGAACTTATCTTAGACAGGCTGCCTACCCTGCTAACATGCCCGGCGGCTAACGACCGCTCTGACACACAAGTTGAAATCGGATCGGCTTAACTGACAACAGGAGGTTGTCTGAGGACATCGTTACCCTAACATCGCTACCGAGACCTGTTGCCTAGGCCTACCCACGTGGATACCACAGGTAAAAACCTATACAGCTGTACAAATATAAAGGGATCCCCACACCCCTCTCTAATTACTGAAACATTTTTTAAGTTCACTCTGAGACACGTTCTCCTTATATTGGGCTTAACTGAACTACCTATGAAACACAAAAGTAACTAAACATCGCATAATAAGCCATCATTCTCTGGTTCTGTGGGGGGCCCTGATTTGAATAATACGGTCTGCATAGAGACATCTTATCAAGAGAGATAACCTCACTGAAAACCCTTCACCAATTTTTCATTATCTAGAGCAGTAGTTTAATGAAAATTGTCCTTAATTTCCCTAACTGACTGCTGCACCAGCTTTTGTGTTCTAACTTCCCAAGAGCATTGTGAAAGACATAGAAATAAACAACAGATAGAAGCACTTGTTTCTAAAGGTACCAGCTCTCTAATTACTAAGCTCTCCTATATCATCAAAAGACTAAGTAACTAGACCCTATACAAGTTTCAATCTGATATTCATATTTGACCCTCCAGCCTTCACTAATTAAAGACAAATACAACTTGGGAAGCTCTTCACAACCCATCAGTTTCACCACAGAAGAATAACAAACAGAAGCAGAGAAAGTTTTTCTTTTGATCCACTTTACTTACTAACTAACAGCAGCAACATCTTAATCCTAGACTCCCTCCCCTCCTTTCCCGCTGTCCTTAGTGGCAGTGGGTCATACCCCACTACCTTTTCACACTTCGCCCAATAATGGGCACTCCCTTGGGAGGGGTTCACATTTAGGACTTAAGCTGCAAACGCTTAACTATACATTGTAAAAGTATTACTCCTGAAATATAATGTCAGGCTAGAGCTGCCCCACATGGGGTAAGGGATCTCGTACCCTCCAGGCAAACCAACGCAGGGGTCATTGACAGGCAACTACTCATCCTAGCTGTTGAAATTAAGCGACAAAGCTTCTGACCTTAGAGATTTAATATGGCAAATATAATAAGGAAAAAACAAAAGGTCCCCAAAAAACCTTAAGAGAACTCTGACAGACCATTTTCACAACAAACTTACCTCTGAAGCTGAAAACTCTGAGGAGGACTCCAGAGACTCAACAACTTCTCTTCATCGACAATCCAAGTCAGACACCTCTCGCAGAGAGGGTTCTTCCCTTTCGCAATCAACATTTATAGATGCCATCCAGGTCCTATCTGAGAAAATGGACACACATTATAACTCCCTTCACCAAGAACTGAGACAATCAGTAACTGAATTGAAACGAGATGTGTCTGCAATAAGTGAACGCACTGAAAATCTTGAAAAGAAACACGCAGACCTCTCCCTAGATCACTCTAACCTACTAGATTATTCACAAAATCTCGCTCTACAGATCACAGAACTAGAAGGCAAACTAGCAGACTTGGAAGACAGGTCACGTCGCAACAATCTGAGAATAAGGGGGATCCCAGAGTCAGTCACCCCAACTGACCTACCAGGATGCCTACAAGGGCTGTTCAGAGAAATCCTAGACACGCTTCAACCACAAGAAACAACCATCGATAGAGCTCATAGAGCTACGCGACCTAGGAACTCCTCTGCAGATAGCCCAAGAGATGTAATTCTCAGATTGCACTATTTTGCAGCAAAAGAAAAAATACTAAAAGCCTCATTCACAAACAAAGATTTGAATGTTTCATATCAAAATTTGCAGATATTCCCGGATTTATCTCAGCATACTCTTTCAAAGAGAAGATCCTTTCAACAGTTTACGAGAGTTCTCCGCCAACACAACATCAAGTACAGGTGGGGGTTTCCTGTGAAAATTTTCCTTCAACACCAAGGTAGATCTTATACAATAGCCACCCCCGAACAAGGTATGAAACTCCCTCTTACCCTAGATCTCAACATGCCACAGAAATCCAACTGCTCCCAAGTGAACACTTCAGAACCACTCAATGCTGCAGCACCAGTTTGGAATCAGCGCCCTTCCTCACCAATTGACTAAGCCATACAAAGTCATACCCCATAACATAGAACTAAAGTGTTATTCGCCTAGAGATATTTGAGTTTACATACGGGTACTCTCCTTACCCCATTTCAGCTCAAATTTTCAAACTCACTCTTGTTTAATGACTAGGCAAGAATTCCAAGACCTACACTTATAGTAGGCACAAGTTAACAGACTTAATATATAGCTGGATTTTCCTGTTTGTCTTTTTATCTTGGTCTTTCTTTTCTCTCCTGTGCTTATAATGAAAGGACAAAATTTAAACGTTACCCTTACCTACTATTATCTGTATAATCAAACATGCTTTTCTAGATGTGTTTTCATTTTAGAAGGACATACTCCAAGACCCCACTCCTAGCCGGAAAGCTAGCAGGTGATCTCAGGTTTCTGAAGAGAAGTATATGGTTTATTATTTATAAAGCAATGTTTTTTCTTTTTTTTTGTCTCTGTGTGCATACAGTAGTCCATGGGTATAGGTTGAATAGATAGACCACTGTATCCCTTGACCATTTGAAAACCCACACAATATGCTATAATGTTTTCATCTTCATTTTGATATTTGTTTTCTGTTCTCCATGCTACAATTGTTTAACGGAACTGCTTTATACACTGGTTTACATGTTCCCTTTTTGTTTAGTTATCATGCCCATATGTTGACATACATAGAGATATATATACCCCTCCCCCTCCTTGTTGTAGCTCCTAAGACAAGGTTTCCCAAATAATATATACCCTGATATCTCTTTTTCTCACAAAGGCTAAATTATGTACCCACCCATTCTACTTTTTTCTTCTCTTACACACAGGACCTTAACACATTATGTAATTCCTTCTTTTAGATAACTAACGCTTGAACATAAGTGGGTGGACATTAAACCCAGGATCCTTAATTTAAGCTATGAAAGAGATAAAATCCTCACCCAACAAACCTCACTTATGATTCTCAGATTTATTAACACACACTACAACTAGTAGACATTAGACATCTTTTAAACAAGTTATTACAATTCAACTTAGTTTAATACAAACAAGCCTATAGCACTCAAATACACTTTTCCACTCATCTTCGGACCCTGGAGGATAATTTGATCCTGACTCCCCAGGGCCACTCCTCAAACCCCCCTACTAACCTCACACAAGGTCCTTTAAGGACAGCAGAACTAACTCTCGGCAGCTCCGCTTCCCCCCCCCAGGCACGGGATAGCTGCCTACGGGTTCTTTACCCACTTTCTTAACTCAAGCGGCTCTTGTCCGCTGTACTCTTTTACCTCTTCTCCTTTACCTCTCTACCTACAACTCAGTTGATACTTCGAATCTCCCCTAATTTAACCTAAGTTGTTGGTATCAACTGTTGTATTATTTTACGCATCATCTTATTTATCATTTTACATGGTTTTATAGTGGTATCCCACTATTGTTTCCTTAAAATATAAAAAGCAGACAAAGTTCTTACACCCAGGTTACCCTTCCTTATTACAACATATGGATAAATCAAAATTGCCATAAGTCCATACAAAATTTTACTACGGCAGTTTAGCCATCACCAAGTAATGTTTACTTTTAAAATTCAACTATTGCCGATATGTTGTATAATCATTTTGTTTCAAAGTTATGTACCCGTTTTTACTTTGGCTATGCTGTATTTACATGTGATTGTCTCAATAAAAAGAAGTTTAAAAAAAAAAAAAAAATTGAGGGTGCCAATAATTTTGTCCAGTCCATTTTTAGAGTTTTGCATAATGTGTCAGATTTGGCTTTTATTTCTCCACTTTTTTGTGTCATACCAAAACAAACAAAAGAAATAAACATGAGAATGCCTAAACATTTGTAATTGCAGCAATTTTCGGGGCGAAGTGGTGCATTATCTGACAGAAATGCAGGGGTGCCAATATTTTTGGCCATGACTGTATATATTTTTATGTAGACAACCCAAAGTATTGATCTAGGCCCACTTTGGTATATTTCATGCCACCATTTCCCCGCCAAATGCAATAAAAAAAAATTGTTACTTTTTTCACAAACTTTAGGTTTCTCGCTTTTTTACATACTGCTTGAACAACCATGGCTCAAATGATTGTAAAAGTTTCTCTGGGATCCCCTTTGTTTAGAAATAGCAGAAATATATGGCTTTGCCATTGCTTTCTGGTAATCAGAAGGTCGCTTATTGCAGCTGCGCACTACACTTCTATTATTCCCGGCAGTGAGGGGGTTAATTAGGTAGGTTAAAAGGTTAATTTTAGCTTTAGTGTAAAGATAACCCTCCCACTTGACACTTCCCAACCCCTGATTCCTACCTGATACCTCCCAAACAGCTCTCTACCCTCCCACTTGTCACCCCCATCTTAGGTACTGGCAGACATTCTGCCAGTATGAAAATGTATTTATTTTTTTTAATAAAATATTTTTTATTTAATTTTTATATTTTCTACAGTGTAGGATCTCCCCTTTTCCCCCAACCTCCCTGATCCCCCAAACAGCTCTCTAAACCTCCCCCTCTAACTATTAGCCGCCATCTTAGGTACTGACAGCTGTCTGCCAGTATCTATAAATTGCTTCTTTTTTTTTTATGAATATTTTTTTATTTTTTATTTTCTCTAGCGTATTGTCCCACCCTCCCAAGATTATTAGTTAGGGCCCCCGACATTCCCACATCAATTTTTCTGTAGTGTAGTTACCCCATCCTTCCCTGTCTCTTTTTGTTTTCTGTAGCGTAGTGTTCTACCACTCACTTCCCCTCCCTCCCCCCTCTGCTGCTGGTCCGCCCACCCACCTCCCACAGGCACCAGCAATGATCTTTACAGATGGTGTCGCCGGCGTCTGTAATGATGAGGCATCTGCCCTCATATGAACTGGAGCACAGATCACGATCCGGTTTCATATGCAGCAGATGCCTGGAGCTTAGAAAAAAAAAGGCAGGTGTATGTATGTATCGCTTTAACATAGCAATACATACATACACACGTCTAAATATGTATATGAAAAAATTAATTTACATTTGTATTGTATTTGTTTAAGGGAAATTGCAAAGGCATGTGACACCCTGGTGTTGGTTCTCAGTTTCTTTGAAAGTATGCATTGTGTTGCTGCTTGATCAGGGACCCAGGATGTAAGAGAGATTGATGTGGTCCTGGGCTTTTGGCACCAAACTGAACAGACCCTCCTGTTTTGCTTTTAAATATTACTGTGTACTTGCTAGTGAGTGCCAGGTTTTTTGTGTGTTGTGTTAATAAGTTTTGTATGTTTCTCTTTGGGCCTATAACCCAGGCTGCTCAGGGGTTAAAGGGATACTGAACACGATTTTTTTTTTCTTTCATGATCCAGATAGAGCATGCAATTTTAAGCAACTTTCTAATTTACTTCTATTATCAATTTTTCTTCATTCTCTTGGTATCTTTATTTGAAAAAGCAGGAATGTAAGCTTACGACCCGGGCCAATTTTTGGTTCAGCACCCTAGATAGCACTTGCTGATTGGTGGGTACATTTAGCCACCAATCAGCAAGCTGTACCTAGGTGCTGAACCAAAGATGAGGTCACGTTCGCATTGCAGGCCACTTCAAATACCAGTGCACAATTGCATGCACTGGTATTACGAGTGAAGTGTAAATATTGAGCTTGCAAATGCACAATTTTGCGCTCCCCTCGGAATCTAGCAATAAATCGGTTTTATGAGTTTGGGATCAGGATTTTTTTCCTGTTTTCCTACTCCATTGACGTCTATGGTGGAATACGTTAACACAGTCACAATATTAGAATCTTTTTGTTTGCATCGGCTTAGTGCATGAGCAAAAACGTACTTTCAACTTGTAATATGCGTTCTACCCGATGCTCGTACAAAGCTTACTTCTAGACGAGTAAACACAAGAGCAATAAATAGCGTTCCACTCATAATCTAGCCCTTTGTGTCCAATTTTGCCAAACTACTATGCTGTTGCTTGTGCATTTGCTCATGGTCGTAGGAACCCAAACAAATCTGGGGGGATAGCATTTTTACTGGCAGTGTATTCATATTCTTAAACCTATCTATCTATCTATATATCATCTATCTATCTATCTATCTATCTATCTATCTATCTATCATCTATCTATCTCTCTATCTATCATCTATCAGCTATCTATCTGTATAAAACATACATTATAGCTATCTTTATATATATATATATATATATATATATATATATATATATATATTTCAAGGCGTTATTGGATAGGGGGTGAAGAGCAGGTGCAGATGCAGAAAAGAGGAGTAGCTCTATCTCACCAAAGCATGCATATCCTATTAGCTTACACATAGGGTTAGATTACCAGTGGTGCACTAATGTTTGCGCGCATGGGGTATTGGTTTTTTTTCTGCTTTTTGTGTGCAACGGAAATAGTGCTTGTGTAACAAGTTGAAAGTAAATGCAAACGCCAGAACACAATCTCGATTTACGCTCATCGAATTATGTTGACTTAAAAAATCTTGCATAAAGGGTAGTGAGTTAAAAAAAGTTTCACCAAACACAACATAAATGCACTAAAATAAATTTTTACAGTCATATAAACAATATATGATAAAAAATTAGTTACATAAATTATAATATTCATAAAAAATATTAATACGGGTTCAAAGGTATATGGTATATGGCCATGTATTTGACTGCGAAGAGCTATAATATATATATGTGTCAAAATAATAATTCCATAATAATATTTAATGTGTATTACTATGTATTTAAAGTACACATTTCACATTCTAATGTTCTTCACATACAGTGAAAAATTTTTTTTCTTTAAATACCTATTTCTATATATATTTGTATATAACTTTACCTATATATCTATTCCTATAGCTAGATAGGTATAGATATCTATTTTATATTAACCCTTTTGTAACCGTTTTGCATTGTTTACATCGGAACAGCATGCACGATCGCGAGATTTCAATGATGGGATCGGGTTTAGGGTGCGAGCCTACAACGTTAGGCATGCCCACCATGACCTGATCCCATTCAGTAAGCGCTGTTGGCTTCAGGACAGCCAAGCGGCTAGGACGCTCCATGTAGTCTGAATGGCGCTAAAGCCCAGCGCAGTTAGGATGGCATGGGACATATATAGAAATATATATATTTAATAATACAAATATAATATTGTGAAGAACAAATAAATGAAAAATATGCGTAACACGATTCGTGTTTTGTGATCTAGGCGACCTATATGAAGGGACTTAATAAAATAGAAGCTGAAAAGCATTTTTTACAAAAAAAATAAATGCCAAAACAAAGGGTCACAATCTAAAGTTAGAGGGTAGTAGATTCAGGAGAAATTTGAGGAAGCATTTTTTTACAGAAAGGGTGGTAGATTTGTGGAATAAACTTCCATTTGAGGTAGTAAACACAATGGCCCCTATTTACCAAGGGCTGGTGGACCTGATCCGACAGTGCGGATCAGGTCCGCCATACCTCGCTGAATACGGCGAGCAATACGCTCGCCGTATTCAGCATTGCACCAGCAGCTCACAAGAGCTGCTGGTGCAACGCCGCCCCCTGCAGACTCGCCAATGGGCCGCCAGCAGGGGGGTGTCAATCAACCCGATCGTACTCGATCGGGTTGATTTCCGGCGATGTCTGTCCGCCTGTTCAGAGCAGACGGACAGGTTATGGAGCAGCAGTCTTTGTGACCGCTGCTTCATAACTGATGTTTCTGGCGAGTCTGCAGGCTCGCCAGAAACACGGGGCATCAAGCTCCATATGGAGGATGATACATATGCCCCAAAGACTGTAAAGGAATTCAAAAATGCCTGGGACATGCATAAGGCTATCCTAAGGAAAAAGTAACATATAATATGGGTAGACTTGGTGGGGATTTTTGGTTCTTATCTACTGTCAAATTCTATGTTTCTATGTAACGCAGACCATTTTTTTTTATTAATTATTATTATTGATATTGTAAAACATTCTAAATAATCCATATAATATATATATATTTTTACAGTATCTATAATACTATAATTTATAAAGGAATAGATATACAGGTATATGTTTATACAGATATATATTTAGAAATATGTATTTACAATAAAAATAACATATTCCAGTATATGAAGAACATTGGAATGTGATATATTAATAACTGAATGTTTGGTAGGTTTAGGCTGTCTAGCTGGTGGGGAATCTAGCACACCTGAAGTAAACTTTATCCCAAAGTTTAAAGAGTTATAGTTAGTTGTAGTAGGTGGAGCAAAACAAGTTGCTATTCCCAATGTGTCTTACTGTAAATATGTGTGATAATATGTGGGCTCAATATATGTTAATGTTTTGATGAGTCCTAATTTTATATTCTCTTTTGGAAAAAATGGATGTCGAAACTATTTAAGAAATAAATATGATCCTTTATTTGATTATGGTAAATTTACCCAATAGTAGTGATGCTAAAAGTACAGTTAAACAAAAATTATTACAATTCCTTCAAAGTTTAAAAAATGACACCGGTGTCTCTATGTATAAAAATGTAATAATATATAAAAAATAAATTAAATTAAAATAATAACGTTGAAATCTTATAATTTATACAGTTTTGGGTTTATCACAAGTTGTAATTTCTAACAGAATGTTTGTAGATACAATTTTATAGTGGATAAAACAATAGTTGCTGTATAGTTCATATAGGATACTTTGTTTCAAGTTCAGCTATGCAATTGAGATCTTATCTTAGGCAACTATATATCAAATGTAGAGGTATGTTGGTGCGATTTTTATCACACTATAATATAAGTATACAAATTAGTACCTTGAAGTGTATCTGTTTGATATCACTTTTGTGAGATAATTGCGGTTAAATAAACGCCGCTATGCCAGTGTTTTGATTTAAGTTTCAAGATCAAGCTGGTGGCAGTTCTATATGAGCTGCTGGCGGTTAAATAAATGCTGCTTTGGTTTCCTCTTATTAGATGGGCTTATCTGTTTGCTGCGAGAAAATTCACTTTTATATAAGTGTTTGGGTAGTTGTCGTGGCCGCTCAGTTACCTTATCCTTTGTCGGTCAGTGACCGATCGCGCTCTTAAGGGTTTCTTGGTGGGATCTTCGTTGCGGTTAAGTGCTAACCGTTTGCTGATGTTTTTTAAGTATCTCCGGTTTTTCTATTCTGTGGCTTGTCTGTCGGTCAGTGACCGATCACGATGGTATGGTTGTTGGATAACCTCCTGATGTGGATTTTTTGCGTGCCTTTACGGTCTGTTGTTCCCAGGTTTCTTAGATGTCGGTCAGTGACCGATCTGGGTGTTGAAATGTGGTTGTTGGGATAAGTAGAAAGTTTGTAGGATAATTAGAAAAAGGATTTCTAGTTATCAATGTGATCTTTGCGGTTAAATATATGCCGCTCAGTGGGAACTTGAATATTTCAACTGGGTATAGCTGGTATTCACTTTGTCTTCTCAAATTCTGTGCAGGTGTGCTCTGGTATCAACATGTTTCGGCTGGACAGCCTTTTTCAAGAAAAAAAGGCTGTCCAGCCAAAACAATGGAACAATTGACCCCTTTGGCTGCTGAAATTGAGGTATAACAAGCCATTGGAAGCATTGGAAACAGTCGATAAACAAAATTGCTTCCGACAGCATATTTATCGGTTTGCAAGCGCACGCAAACCTAATTATGGCTTAATGGAAGTGAGCCCTCAGTCTGCAAATGATTGACTGCAGCCTTGTAGCAGATTGAGCCTGTAATCAGTCCTGCGGCCACTGAACCCCCCAATACACAGAAACACTTACCCACTGAGTGGCCAAAAAAGTATCCAGGAGCACCAAGCTAAATTTTATGTGCATCTGGCACATGTCTGTGAGGGGTAAGTGAGGGGCAACTGTGGGTGTCTTTGGGGCTTAAAACCAGGGCTTAATTCTAATACAACCCTGGCCTGTTGTGCTTTGCTTTAGAGAATACTTGCAACTGTGGTTTGAATAACCATTTCTTAGAGGGAACAGTGGCCCTGCCTTATTTAACTGGGGGGGGGGGGGAGGATTTGTGCATTATCTGTCCCTCCCACATGATTTCCTGGAAGATACACCCCCCGTCCACTAAGTTCCTGCGCCAATGCAGTTACGGTCTCTTTCACTTTCTGATTATCTCTGTATAGACACCTAATGGATGCTGAAATATTGGCTAAATATGTAAGTTTTGCTTATAATTTGGTATGCAACTTGGTATTAGATGTATTTTCAGGAAAGTGTATATCTTGAAGAAAAAAATATATACTGTATATATAGGTATATTTCTGGTTAATCTGTATTTACTCATGGGTATATTAGCCCTTTATTTAAGCAGCTTAAAGCTTGTGTGCTGTTGACAAATTCAGTAGTCAGATCCACTAGTAATAGTCATGTTTCCTTACCAGCTGTAGGTAGCTGTTTATGGAATATTTCTCAATGGGGCCGTGGTTAACCCCTTAAATGTCAGAGAAGGCATCAATACGTAATAATGTTAAAAGGTTAAAGGAAGATGACAACTCACTAAAAAACAAAAGTCACTGATAAAGCTTTTTCCATAGTTTTTAAAATCAGTTTAGCATATTTACATTTATTATTAGGAAAATATAATGGTGGGCAACGTGTACATTTTCTTTCTTTTGCTTATTCAACTTCCGGTTATTAACCAACTCTTCTTAATGTTGTGCTATTGTCTGACAAAAATACACAAAACTAGAAACATTTATAGCTCACATTAAAATATAATATTAATGCTGTGGTTGTACTGATAGCACTATACACTGTGACTTTATTGCTGTTGGATATGATTTGCATATTTCTGAGTTTCTTGAGACACTGCTAAATAATTATAAAACATGTAACGTTCAATGTAATTTAATATTATGGAATAAAAATGAATATATTGTAACTTGAGCAGTATGTATAGACAATGCTACTCACTAAAGTCAAAAAATATTTTTTATATCAGATGGTGAGTCAACGAGGCATCATGTGTGGGATTGTCCCTCTTGACCACTAGGAAGAGGAAAAAGATACCCCAACATGTCTGAGCTTTAAATCCCTTCTCTTTCCATGATTCTCAGTCATTTTTCTTTTCCCTTTTTGATAAATAAAGTAAAACTTGAAATGCAGATCTACTCGTCGTTGAAAGGGGTTCACTAACTGATCTGGACCTATTTTGTCCTTGCAGTACGTTGTTGGTCATAAGGGTAGACAATAAGTTTTCAGTCAGACAGTGAAAGATCTTTTTTCATGGGAAAAGTCACAGACCTCCCAGGTGAAATGTGGTTTCATTCACCAATTACCTGTGTTGTAGATGCTATTACTTGGCATCATGCTTGCACTGTCTACTAGAAGCAAGTTGCTGCAGTTGAGGTAAAAGCAGTGCATGAAGCCCACTGGCTGTTAGTATGAACATGTTTATATTATTTGTCTAGGCACATACAGTATATAGTACACCATAAGTCCTATATTAGCAGTGTGAAGCACCTTTGGACACTTTTTTTTAAAGGTTACTCAGAATTTACTACTGAGCTATATATACACAGTTTATTCCTCTTACCTGCACTAAGATATTCATGTTTACTTTGTGTTTCTTGGCTTTAATGCTCATCGGTAGTGCAGGAGCTCTAAGGGTTAACTATTTTGTTTCACATTTTAGAGCAGCTTTTCTGTTATAATCCTTTCCTGTTCCTGCGCTGCTGCAATCTCTCAGAGTGTGGGAAGAAGCTTTCAGGATGGGTGGAGGTGGTGAGGTACTCTGATCATCAGAGCTTTGTTTCAAATTGAGGTATACATTTTCTTTAAAGCTTTGATTGCTTTGTTATTTTCTATGCAACCTTACTGTCTTCTATTTCCGCATTTATTTGACAGAACTTTATTGTTTTGTTACTATTTTTTCCTCTCAATGGTTTATCAGTTTTACATTGTGCCATTAATGTTATTTCTTCACAAACTGTGTACTTCTTGATGCTTATTAGCTTCAGTCTAACACTGATTCTTCAGCTATTTCCTTACTATTACTGTGAAGCCAATCTTAGGGCTCTGGTCCGTCAGCTGATCCTTTTGGAAGGGAGAGCCACTTATACTTTAACCCCTTTTAGTTTGTGTTTGCTTCATAAGGATTCTCAAGTGTTTCCCCCTTCTCAGCTACTTGCCGTATGTGCAAAGTCTATCTCTAACTCTAAACAGCGTTTTATTTCTCTACCTTCTTTTCAGAGTATGCATAGGTTTTTGTCTTATCCAGGTTGCTCCAATGAGGATTCATCTGAACTTTTTCTGAAATATAAGGAGTATATTCACTCTGCTGTTAATGGAGTGTTTGCTGTTATTCCTCCAGCTGTTAAGCACAGATGCGTGCAAGGAGAAAAAGGTGGTCCTTTTTTTCCCTTTAGCTCCTCAGGTACTTCCCTTAGAAGTAGCCATTCAAAATTGACCACTGATGATAGGGGTGCTTATAACTCTGTGGCAAAAGATGTGTCCTTTAATTTCAAGCTTGAACATATTCATGCTTTGTTATAGGAATTTTTATTGCTTTTGAAACTGAGGATTTCAATTGCCTTTTGATTAAGGTACCCTCTTTTCACGTGGCTGTATCTCACACTCACATGGATCTTCAGTTGCTTAAAAGTTACAGTTTTAAAACAAATCTTCCAAAGAGCTCTTTAACATCTAGGTGTCCATTCTGGGGTTCATAATTAATTCAGTGACTATGCATTTGTCTCTAACAGACCTGTGCAGGCTATGTTTCTGACTGTAAGTTACATCATAGCTTGGACGGAAGCCGCAGCATTTAGTATTGGAGAAAGGGAGACCGGCAATGAAGAGCTAGTGTCTATATCTAACGAATCCTCCTTGAAGAAGTTTGGTCGAATCCGAACGAAACGCGTAGAGGTGACACACTTCTGGGATCGTATCTGTCAGTGTGGTCACAAGTTTCAGGTGTTGGTGGCTAAAGACGCCAAATAGAGACTAGCAGCAGAACACTGCTCGGGACCTTTGTTTTGCGCTTTGGACATATGAACATTGGATCTGGTACTCGAATGCAACTCTGTGATTTTAATTGTAAGTGAGAATGTATTTTGTAAATGGTATTGTATAGAAATGATCTGAATTGGAGCTGCGCTTTTTCGTTTTCTCAGCAGACTCTGCTTACTACTTTGGCCGGATCAAGGAATTTCCAGCTTATGGGAGCTGCACCCATATTCATTTAATTGCTTATTCAATATTATGGACTAAGTATATTTTTAACATATCATTTTAATAGTATATTCTTGTTTTTGCACTGTTTAAACTATTTGTATTTTTTCGAAAGAATATTTTTTTTGGTGCACCAGGGAATTTTTAGATGTACTGTATATGTCTTAGTCACATATATTTTTTATATATAAATCTGTCCCTGAGGCACTTTTTCTCACATTTGCATATATTGGACATCAGTGTTAGCGCTTATTAATTCTATTTTTTGTGTAAAGCTACAACATGCCTGTTCTCTTCTTTGACTAAATTCTTTCCCTTCCATTGCTCAGTGTATAAAATATGTGGGTCTCAAGGTGGCTGCCTCAGACGCAGTTCTATTTGCCAGACATTTTTTTTTTTTTTAAATAATTTTTTATTGAGGTAGTGATTAATATCAATAAAACAGAAAATATGTCCAGGCACGGATCAGAAGTAACACAGACACTTATACATTTCTCATATAGGAAGTAAACGTGGGCTGAAACATTGGTGTACTAGTGTAGCAGTTGTTATCGCAATATCCAACCAGTGGTAGTGCTATGTATATATATAAATAAGAGCCAGTGTCATGGAATATAGCAAGTTCAATAGCAGGAGAATAACAGTTGACATGAGTCATAGCACCACCTCTTAAACCATAAACATAAAATGTAAAAAAAATATATAGAAAACACGGGTGACTGGAACATATAACAATGAGACTGTCAAAGTTGAAGATTATCTTTAAGAATTTAAACCTCTGTTTTCTAGGATTCACAAATATGACAATGTATAAATATATATATGTTACACAGAGGATAACACAGGAGGCCCAAAGGTGTGTAAGCTCTGTGTATTAATATGGCCCTTTAATAGTCTGTACTCAAATCTCTCTGGAGTTCAGTGAATATTTAGGGCGAAACAGTATAACAAAATATGTAACAGATTGAGATATTGTATACAAATGACAAAGTTACTGATATTAGGCAGGATCAATAAACAGTTGTTGTTGCGGTATGTAATTCTCAGTATAATGGCAGACTCTTGCTATACAATGTAATAATATACGACCTGATTCCACTTGCGTGGAAGGTAGAACTCCAGAGGTGTCAGAGTGGAGGGATCAGACCAGGTAAGTTTGTTCAGTCACCGGAGCCCCTTATCCTCTGCACGCGGTGAGTAGGGAGAGCTGTAGCTGCGGCTGCAGCTGATGACGTCACCCGCTCTGAAGCCGGAGGGCTGTGTGGATGCGGAGCTGCAGCGCAGCTCAGTCTGCTTAACTTGAGGCTAGTTAGTAAGTTAGCGGTACCGGCAGGTAAGCTGGGACAGGCAAAGTGGAGATAGGTAGAGCCCAGAGTGTAACTGGTTCTGGCTGTTGTAGACAGGGTAACGGAAACTTTGCAAACACAGCAGGAATAGTGGCTAGAAAGCCAGACTTGGGTGAGGAGGTAGAACATTCAGAATCTACTAATCTAAAAATTATATTTAACTTAGGGGGGTGTTAGTGTTAGGGTTAGACTTAGCTTTAGGGGTTAATACATTTATTAGAATAGCGGTGAGCTCCGGTCGGCAGATTAGGGGTTAATAATTGAAGGTAGGTGTCGGCGATGTTAGGGAGGGCAGATTAGGGGTTAATACTATTTATGATAGGGTTAGTGAGGCGGATTAGGGGTTAATAACTTTATTATAGTAGCGCTCAGGTCCGCTCGGCAGATTAGGGGTTAATAAGTGTAGGCAGGTGTCGGCGACGTTGTGGGGGGCAGATTAGGGGTTAATAAATATAACATAGGGGTCGGCGATGTTAGGGCAGCAGATTAGGGGTACATAGGGATAACGTAGGTGGCGGCGGTTTACGGAGCGGCAGATTAGGGGTTAAAAGTGTAATGCAGGGGTCAGCGATAGCGGGGGGCGGCAGATTAGGAGTTAATAAGTGTAAGGTTAGGGGTGTTTAGACTCGGGGTACATGTTAGGGTGTTAGGTGCAGACTTAGGAGGTGTTTCCCCATAGGAAACAATGGGGCTGCGTTAGGAGCTGAACGCTGCTTTTTTGCAGGTGTTAGTTTTTTTTTCAGCTCAAACAGCCCCATTGTTTCCTATGGGGGAATCGTGCACGAGCACGTTTTTGATGCCGGCCGCGTCCGTAAGCAACTCTGGTATCGAGAGTTGCATTTGCGGTAAAAATGCTCTACGCTCCTTTTTTGGAGCCTAACGCAGCATTTGTTTGAACTCTCGATACCAGAGTTAAATTTATGGTGCGGCCAGAAAAAAACCCGCGGAGCGTTAACAGCCCTTTTACCGCCGAACTCTAAATCTAGGCCTTAGAAAATTAGCCAGAGGTCTGATCTCTGGTTAATTTTCTGACGGCAAATTGCTACTGCAAGCACACGGTAGCAATAACCAGCAACATGTAATGGATGGTTATATATTGTGCGCCCACAAACGAGAAAATGTGCTTGTTTACTGGCACGTGATAAATTAGCACTATACTTTTAATCTAGCTAATATATCTAATGTTCCATAAAACACTTTGACCTAGATTACGAGTTTTGCGTTAGAGGCTGTGCAGTGCTAACGAGCAGTTTATGCTCACCGCTCACTTACAGACAGTGGTGGTATTACAGGTTTTTACAAACCCGGCGTTAACCGCAAAAAAGTGAGCGTAGAGCAAAATTTAGCTCCACATCTCACCTCAATACCAGCGCTGCTTACATTAGCTGTGAGCTGGTAAAACGTGCCCGTGCACGATTTCCCCATAGGAATCAATGGGTGAGAGCCGGCTGAAAAAACCCCAAAAAAAGCAAAAAAGCAGCGTAAAGTTCCTAACACAGCCCCATTGATTCCTATGGGGAAATAAAAGTTATGTCTACACCTAACACCCTAACATGAATCCCGAGTCTAAACACCCCTAATCTTACACTTATTAACCCCTTATCTGCCGCCCCCAACATCGCGACACCTACATTATATTATTAACCCCTAATCTGCTGCTCCGGACACCAACGCCACCTACATTATACATATGAACCCCTAATCTGCTGCCCCCAACATCGCCGACACCTACATTATATTTATTAACCCCTAATCTGCCGCACCCAATGTCGCCGCAACCTAACTACATTTATTAACCCCTAATCTGCTGCCCCACACATTGCCAACACCTACTTTATATTTATTAACCCCTAATCTGCCGCCCCCAATGTCGCCGCAACCTAACTACATTTATTAACCCCTAATCTGCCGCCCCCAATGTCGCCACCACTATAATAAAGTTATTAACCCCTAAACCTAAGTCTAACTCTAACCCTAACCCCCCTAACAAATATAATTTAAATAAATCTAAATAAAATTACTACAATTAACTAAATAATTCCTATTTAAAACTAAATACCTATAAAATAAACCCTAAGATAGCTACAATATAACTAATAGTAACATTGTATGTAGCTTAGGGTTTATTTTTATTTTACAGGCAAGTTTGTATTTATTCTAACTAGGTAGAATAGTTATTAAATAGTTATTAACTATTTAATAACTACCTAGTTAAAATAAAGACAAATTTACCTGTAAAATAAAACCTAACCTAAGTTACAATTACACTATAACAATTACAATAACACTGCACTACAATTAAATTAATTACCTAAATTAAATACAATTATTTACAATTAAATAAAATTATCTAAAGTACAAAAACAAACACTAAATTACAGAAAATAATACAGAAATTACAAGATTTTTAAACTAATTACACCTAATCTAATCCCCCTAACAAAATAAAAAAGCCCCCCCCAAAATAAATAAAGTCCTACCCTAAACTAAATTACAAATAGCCCTTAAAAGGGCCTTTTGCGGGGCATTGCCCCAAAATTATCACCTGAAAAAAAATTACAATCCCCCCCAACATTAAAACCCACCACCCACACAACCAACCCTACTCTAAAACCCACCCAATACCCCCTTAAAAAAACCTAACACTCACCACCTGAAGATCACCTTACTGGGAGACGTCTTCACCCAACGGGGCTGAACTTCTCAACGAAGCCGGGAGAAGTCTTCATCCAAGCCGGCGAAGTGGTCCTCCAGACGGGCAGAAGTCTTCATCCAGACGGCGTCTTCTATCTTCATCTATTCGGCGTGGAGCGGGTCCATCTTCAAGACATCCGACAGGGAGCATCCTCTTCTTCTGACGGCTAAACACAGAATGAAGGTTCCTTTAAATGATGTCATCAAAGATGGCGTCCCTTCAATTCCGATTGGCTGATAGAATTCTATCAATCAATCGGAATTAAGGTAGAAAAAATCCTATTGGTTGATGCAATCAGCCAATAGGATTGAACTGGCATTCTATTGGCGGATTGGAACAGCCAATAGAATGCCAGCTCAATCCTATTGGCTGATTGTATCAGCCAATAGGATTGAACTTCAATCCTATTGGCTGATTGCATCAGCCAATAGGATTTTTTCTACCTTAATTTCGATTGGCTGATAGAATTCTATCAGCCAATCGGAATTGAAGGGATGCCATCTTGGATGACGACATTTAAAGGAACCTTCATTCTGTGTTTAGCAGTCGGAAGAAGAGGATGCTCCGCGTCAGATGTCTTGAAGATGGACCCGCTCCATGCTGGATGAAGATAGAAGATGCCGTCTGGATGAAGACTTCTGCCCGTCTGGAGGACCACTTCACCCGGCTTGGATGAAGACTTCTCCCGGCTTCGTTGAGGACTTCGGCCCGGTTGGGTGATGACGTCTCCCGGTAAGGTGCTCTTCAGGGGGTTAGTGTTAGGTTTTTTTAAGGGGGGATTGGGTGGATTTTAGAGTAGGGTTGGATGTGTGGGTGGTGGGTTTTAATGTTAGGGGGGGAATTGTAATTTTTTTTTCAGGTAAAAGAGCTGATTACTTTCGGACAATGCCCCGTATCCTTTTAATGGATATTTGTAATTTAGTGTAGGGTAGGACTTTTTTATTTGGGGGGGGGGGCTTTTTTATTTTGTTAGGGGGATTAGATTAGGTGTAATTAGTTTAAAAATCTTGTAATTTCTTTATTATTTTCTGTAATTTAGTGTTTTGTTTTTTTGTACTTTAAATATTTTTATTTAATTGTAATTAATTGTATTTAATTTAGGTAATTAATTTAATTGTAGTGTAGTGTTAGGTGTAATTGTAACTTAGGTTAGGTTTTATTTTACAGGTAAATTTGTCTTTATTTTAACTAGGTAGTTATTAAATATTTAATAACTATTTAATAACTATGGTACCTAGTTAAAATAAATACAAAGTTGCCTGTAAAGTAAAAAATAAACCCTAAGCTAGATACAATGTAACTATTAGTTATATTGTAGCTAGCTTAGGGTTTATTTTATAGGTATTTATAGGTATTTATAGTATTTAGTTTTAAATAGGAATTATTTAGTTAATTGTAGTAATTTTATTTAGATTTATTTACATTATATTTAAGTTAGGTGGGGTTAGTGTTAGGGTTAGACTTAGGTTTAGGGGTTAATAACTTTATTATAGTGGCGATGTTGGGGGCGGCAGATTAGGGGTTAATAAATGTAGGTAGGTGGCGGCGATGTTAGGGACGGCAGATTAGGGGTTAATAAAATTTAACTAGTGTTTGCGATTTGGGAGGGCGGCGGTTTAGGGTTTAATATATTTATTATAGTGGTGGCGATGTCCGGTTCGGCAGATTAGGGGTTAAAATATTTATTTTAGTGTTTGCGATGTGGGTGGGCCTCGGTTTAGGGGTTAATAGGTAGTTTATGGGTGTTAGTGTACTTTTTAGCACTTTAGTTAAGAGTTTTATGCTACGGCGTTGTAGTGTAAAACTCTTAACTACTTACTTTTAAATGCAGTACCAGTCTTGACAGGAGAGGGTCTACCGCTCACTTTTTGTCAGACTCGTAATACCGGCGCTATGCAAGTCCCATCGAAAATATAGGATACGCAATTGACATAAGTGGATTTGCGGTATTTCCGAGTCTGGCCAAAAAAGTGAGCGGTACACCTGTACCTGCAAGGCTCGTAATACCAGCGGGCGTTAAAAAGCAGCGTTGGGACCGGCCAACTCTTCTTTTTAAGCCTAACGCACAACTCGTAATCTAGCCGTTTGTTTTGTGTTCCAAGGTAAGCCTTATGCTGCCAAACTGCAAGAGATTTATTTAATCTATTTCTTTCAGTGTACAGTCTACTTTTGATATGTCAAGATTCAGTGGTATGGAGGAGAATCATACACCAACCATGATTGCAATTGAGGTTTAAAAATTGAAAATGAATTATTTTTTAAAGGGTTTCCCTGTAATTTGATAGACCCCACTGAAACATCTTGTGATTAATCTAGTGCAATTTAATTACCCTAAATGGGCTGCTAGCACATGTAATAATGATAAATAATATTCAGTTATTTTTGTAGCTTTAAGGAAAGAGTTAAAAAATGCAATGGGCAGAGTTACATATGTTCTGTGATATGAAACGCGATTTCTCAGGTAGAGGATAATCGTGCTGTTACTAGATACTTCTCAGACTATATTTCAGAAATCTAAGAATCGCAACTCAAGTTTCATGGAAGTAATTAAGCAGGCCTATAGCTAATTATCCATACTCATTTACAAGGATGATTGATTGGCATTCATCTAACCTAATGAAGTTTGTTATTTTTATTATCACTAAAATACGTCCATACGAGCCTAAACAAAAAAAAGATAAGAGTAAATGTATTAATTATCAGGGTAATTTATAAAGTAACTGTTAATGGTGTAAGCTCATTTCAACAGAATATTATAAGTAGCTCCATTTGGCATTGACCTTCTATTTGTCACGACCTATTACCCAAGGGACCTAATACAATTGAACTATTTGTAAGTGCCAATGAGAGATTAGCCATCCTAACAAAGGCCATTAACAACATTTTCTGTTCCACTTCTAAAACAATATGGTTGATAATAATTTGATATAAAATAAAGAGAATGAGTTAAGAAATGTATATGTAAACAATACTATTAACATTCATACATTATAAACTGAAACATATGTGTCTTACAGGAAACGTAAGATATATTATTGTCGTAGGACACGGCACAGGGGTGTCCGTCTTTTTCACTTGAGTCATTCTAGAATTTTATTTTTCACTATCTATATATACACATATATCAATATATCAATATATATATATATATATATATATATATATATATATATATATATATATATATATATATAAATATATATATATATAAATAAATATCATATATAATTTGTAATGCATTACTAAACATTATGTCACCCCTCTCTTGTAACCTATGTGCTAACATATATATAGTATATGAGGATTTATCACTCAAAATCTTTGTATACTTTATTTTATAAAGAAAAGTTCAAATTAATTTAAAGAGAGAGAAATAGAAAGAGATAAAGTTTTGTTAATTATCTATATTTTTATTCTCTTTTGTTCATATAACACCAACAAATTAAGATGGATTGGTCATAAGCACAGTTTATGTTATATTTTGTTTTATAGAAATTATGAAGCAACTGAGAGGGCAGACAGATATGAAGATATCTTGCTTTAGAACTGAACTTATTGTAAAACTGGTTTGTGCTTTATGTATCAAACTTTATGTAATACTAATCTGTTTTTTTTTTTTGGTTCAAGTATTTGACCCTAGTAATTGTCTAAGATCATGGCCAAGCAGTGACAACCTGCATAATTTCTATTTAGAATATTTCAGCTCTGCAAAGTACATATTTAACATTCTAGTTTTTTTTTTTTTATCCAGAAGCCAAGTATATATAAAAATATAAAATGAATTCAAATACCCACAATCAGATCAAGTGCCAGATTTGCACAGTTTCTTGATGCCAGAACAACTTGTCAAGCTCTCATAATGGAATTCCTCTTGTCTTATTGCACAAGAGCCGGAGTGATCCAGACATCATTAATGTATTTTGTTTGTCATAACATAGTTTCCATGCCAAAAACACGGGTACAACTATTTATAGGCAAGTGGAAACTGCAGGCTTTAAAGGGACAGTAAAGATTGTATAATCATAAGACATTTCTGTTGCTATAGAATAAAATAGCAGCCAAGTCTAAACATTTTAAAACAAAGTCACATCCTTTTAACTGCAATTAGTTTTCAATAGCCGATCTCCAACCACTGCTCGCCTTACATGTAGGAGCTTCTGTCCATAGACAACATGGTTAGTAATGGTCATAGAGGTCAATTTATCAAGCTCCGTATGGAGGTGAGCCTGAGGTGGCGGACAGAAATCAACCCGATCGTATACGATAGAGTTGATTGACACCCCTTGCTAGCGGCCAAATCTGCAGGTGGTGGTATTGCACCAGCAGTTCACAAGAACTGCTGGTGCAATGATAAATGCCGACAGCGTATGCTGTCGGCATTTATCGATGTGCAGCGGACATGATACATAACATCGTATCATGTCCGCTCGCACATTAATAAATTCACCCCGTAAAGTTAGTATAAAATTCACAGTTTTGGAGTTTGATCTGCTATAGCAATAAGGGACAGATATGTAGCAGAGTTAGCCTTGAGAAGTCAGCAAGTTGCATTTCAAGTTCAGAGAATTAGAAATTGCTTCATTTTCAGAGCTAAATTACATGAAAATAGGGCAAATTGAAAAATGAAAATATATTGCAAAGTTTTTTCTTCACGCATAACTAAACATTTTATACACAAATCTAAAGGTGTTTGCTGTTCCTTTAAACTTCTAAGACCTTAGCTTATATGTGTAATCACTGCTGTTCCTTTAAACGTATAAGACCTTAGCTTATATGTGTAATAACATCATAGGATTTGCATATAAATAACACATTTCCTTTACTGCACATTGAGGAAGAGGCAGATGCTATGCAACAGAATTAAAGGGATACTGAACCCAAATTTTTTCTTTCATGATTCGGATAGAGCATTCAATTTTAAGCAACTTTCTAATTTACTTCTGTTATCAATTTTTCTTCGTTCTCTTGATATCTTTATTTGAAACAGAAGGCATCTAAGCTAAGGAGCCAGCAAATTTGGGTTCCGAACCATGGACAGCATTTGTTTATTGGTGCTGTCCAATCAGCAAGGACAACCCAGGTTGTTCACCAAAAATGGGCCAGCATCTAAACTTAAATTCTTGCTTTTCAAATAAACATACCAAGAGAATGAAGAAAATTTGATAATAGGAGTACATTAGAAAGTTGCTTAAAATTGCATGCTCTATCTGAATCACAAAAGAATAAATTTGGGTACAGTGTCCCTTTAAGTTCAAATCAACAAAAATGGAACCAGCACCACCTCAATCATTAGCTTGTGCACATGACAAGTGGGGAAAAGCTGCAAACTCTCAACAAAGCATCCATAAAAATCAGTCCATAGGCCTTATAAGCAAAATATCTTTATTGTAGAAAAGGGTCACATAGACAGTGCTGAATGGCTTGAGAAAGACTTTATCTATAATAAAGACATTTTGCTTATAAGTGCTGTGGACTTCTGTTCGTAGATAGAATGCTAACAATTCAGAGCTATATTTTTACACTTATAATTGTGGTTAAAAAGGATGGTGTACTGTAAAATTGGTTTCCCATAATGTGTTTCCAATGACTTGTTCAATCAGCTGCATAGTTTAAACCAGGGGTTACCAACCTTTCGGCACAAGGGACCACTAAATGCACAAGTTTTGAATCCCATGGACCACTAACATGATTTTTTTTTTTAAAAGGTACAAACCTCTATAATGTATATGTATATATATATATATATATATATATATATATATATATATATATATACTCTGTATATAAACACACACTGTACATAACTAGTATATCTATAGCTAAATTTACATCATGTTTATGTTTACACATTTTTAAGAATATTTTTTTGGAATCAAAGGGACAGTCTAGTCAAAATTAAACTTTCATGATTAAGATAAGGCATGCAGTTTTAAACAACTTTCCAATTTACTTCTATTATGTAAATTGCTCAATTCTTTAGATATCCTTTGTTGAAGAAATAGCAATGCACATGTGTGAGCCAATCACACAAGGCCTCTATGTGCAGCAACCAATCAGCAGCTACTGAGCATATCTAGATATGCTTTTGAGCAAGTGATATCAAGAGTATGAAGCAAATTAGATAATAGAAGTAAATTAGAAATCACAAAATAAAAAAATTGGGTTTCATGTCCCTTTAACTAACTGAATGACAGAACTGAGAGAATACTTCCAAATGACAGATGAAGGGTGAGTGCCAATTTTTGAGCTGGAAACAGAGAGGCAGAAAGTGGGGGAAAAAGAATTATGTTTAAAACGATCACAAGACTTCCAAGTTACCTCCTCCGTTAGGAATTATTTATTCAAAACTACTTTTGATCATGTACATTGGAGTCATAAATTAAAGGGACATTAAACCCAAATTTTTTTCTTTCATGATTAAGATAGAGAATACCATTTTAAACAACTTTCTAATTTACTTCTATTAGCTAATTTGCTTCATTCTCTTGATATTCTTTCCTGAAAAGCATATCTAGATAGGCTAAGTAGCTTCTGATTGGTGGCTGCACATAGATGCCTCGTGTGATTGGCTCACCAATGTGCATTGCTATTTCTTTAACACATGATATCTAAAGATTGCACCAAATCAGATAATAGAAGTAAATTGGAATGTTGTTTAAAATTGTATTCTCTATCTGAATCGTGAAAGAAAATTTTTGGGTTTAATGGCCCTTTAAGTTTATATCAGAAAGCTCATTATATGGATGTGAACTAACCACGACTGATGTAACTGGCAATTACTATAATACTGGTGGGATATGACTGATCTGCTGGGTAGTACTTACTGGAATTCAGGTGGAATTTGTGCGCGGGAAAATTATTAGAATGGAAAATAATTAATATTTAATAAAAAATTAAAGAAGATGGAGGGAAGGAAGAAAAACAGTGATGTAAGTTCATCTGAAGCAATTAGGGAAACTACTACAAAGAGGTAAAGATAAATTAAATATAAGAGATTTTTTTTTAAAGATTTTCTTTTTTTTATATACTATAATTCCACTATTGATACCAATCTCTGCTGGCTTTAGAATGGAAGCATCTTCCTCTGAGCAGTGTGCCGGGTGGGAGGAGTTAAAAATACAATCTAGCTATGCAAGTTACGCAGTACAACGCAACGTCCGTTGGTTTTCACTGATGTCCAGTCAGGCACTGTAGGGGGTGACACCATCACAGGAGATTAATTCCTGCTTGATGGTGTCATGGACCACCAACATCTTCTTGCGGATCACCAGTTGGTGACTGCTGGTTTAAACTGTATGGAAATTACTGTTTTGCATATGAATATGAAATGGTTGTTTCTTTAAACTTAATCCAGAAATCAATCAAGGGGGCTGAGCTTGCAGGGAAAGCAGAACTCATCATTTATCTTTCTCTCTCTGCCTCTCTTTCTCAATCTCTCTCCCCCCCTCTCTCTCTGTCTCTCTCTCTCTCTCTCTCTCTCTCTCTCCCCCTCTCTCTCTTTCATGTGAATTTGAAAAATGTATATTTGTGTAGTTTTCATGAAACGAATATCCAAA